>NC_088680.1:60859063-61463491 GCF_950023065.1 Planococcus citri | reverse complement strand
TAAAAAATTGAAATGAAAATGTTTTCTCGATTTTAAACAATAGATTTTCTTTATACATAGTCATCCCAACGATATTTTTCAAAAAAAAGTAACTTCAGTAACTTTTTTTCACCTAAAAATAAGTAACCAAAAATTTTCAGTTTTGCAAATATTTTAATCAGTATTCATGCACGAAAATTGAAAGCAAAAAATTAAAGTGGGAGGGGGTAGAAACTTTTATAACATGAGATAAAGTCAATAAAACGATAAAAAAATCGAACCCAAAGGCGTGCAGAACGGTAGCGTGACAACCCCCCCCCCCCCTCCGACAGAAAAATTTAGGCGAAAAGTAGTGAATTCCTCGGGAGGGGGGGATTGGCTGAGTTGGAAAAAGTTTGGAAATTTGGAAAAGTAGGGAAGAAATTGTATAAGCAGAGAAAATAAAAGAATTATCAAAAACCATGGATTTTTATTTCTCGAATTATAAATTTTCAACCCCCCCTCCCTCAATACAGCCTTTGGGAGGGTCTAACTGTAAATCCAACTTCATATTCGTGTTCAGCGAGTTTGATTCATATGATAACGATACCCACATTATCAATCTTCTTTCGCCCTAAAATTGGGGGAGGGGGTGCCTATGGACCCAAAATTGAGGTTTTACGAAGTTGGTTACTTTTCTATTGTTTTTGGAGGTCCGAATGAAAAATTGCGGAGTTACCTAACAAAATTTTGAGTGTTTTTTGAGTTTTTGAAAATGGTCCATCTGGAGGAAGTGTTTGAATTAGGTCCGGAAGTACGGCGGTTTCAAGTTTTCTTTTGCCAATACGCCCCCCCCCCCCCAGGGCCAAAAAATTCGACGACGGGGACATTTCACCTATTTTACCCGGGAATACCCATTGCTCGGTAAAAAATTTGTAAATTTTGAAGCAAAAAATACATGTTTGCAGGTGTTTTTAGCCCAGTCAAAATGCAATTTGACCCAAACATTATTTCGATCATCAAAGGTTTTTTTGGTGAATATTGTCGAGGGTGTATGCTGAACAACATACTAAAAGTCCTCGCCCCTACCCCACGAGCTAACCCCCCCCCCCACACACAGAGGATCAAAAAGCTTCCCAAAATCAGTTTTTTGTCAAAAACTCCTGAAATATTGAATTTTGAGTAAAATGAGCTCAGTGATCATTTCATCTCTTCTTCAATAAGTACCTATCAAATGATCTATCGATCAACTCCCTAGCCTCAAGGGGGAGTGGCGCTACGACCCCTCAAAGTGATGTGATTTAGATAATTTTACATTTTTATGACTTAGGACTTGGAACCTGTTCTAATTGACAAAATGAAGTCAAACTAGGAAAATGGGATTCTTTTAGGAGCTGAAGTTGACCTCTGGAGTGGGGAGGGTCAAAGTTGAAAATTACAGGAAGGTCATTTTTTTGAGGGGCATAACATGACCCCAAATGGATGAAAATAGTCCAAAATCATACCATTGTACAGTACTCCCATTGTGATCAACATATCCGAATTTCAACTTCCTAGATCATCCCCACCCCATTTAAGGCGGAATTAAGGTGAAAATCCCCTTATTTTGCCCCTATTTTCGGTTTTTGCCATCTTGAAAGGAGTAGAGATGATCTAGGAAGCTGAAATTTGGATATGTTGATCACAATGAGGGTACTGTCCAATGGTATTATTTTGGACCATTTTCATCCATTTGGGGTCATGTTATGCCGCTCCAAAAAATGACCTTTCTGTAATTTTCAACTTTGACCCTCCCCATTCCAGAGGTCAACTCCAGCTCCTAAAAAATCCCATTTTCCAAGTTTGACTTAATTTTATCAATTGGAACAGGTTCCAAGTCCCAAGTCATAAAATGCAAAATTATCAAAATCACATCACTTTGAGGGGACGTAACACCACCCCACTTGAGGCTAGGGAGTTGGTCGATAGCTCATTTGATAGATATTGGAGAGGAGATAAAATTATCACTGAGCTTATTTTACTCAAAATTCAATATTTCAAGAGTTTTTGACAAAAAACTGATTTTGGGGGGCTTTGATCCTCTGTGGGGAGGGGGGGGGGGTTAGCTCGTGGGGTAGGGGCGAGGACTTTCAGTATGTTGTTCAGCATACTACCCTAGACAATATTCACCAAAAAAACCTTTGATCGCAATAATGTTTGGGTTCACCTATTTTTTTCTGCTGTTTGACTGGGCTATCTTTAAACAAAAACCTAATAATGATGAAATTAAAAAAATAAAAAAGCAATGAAGACTAAATTTAATTTTAAAATGAATAATTTCATCGATGTCCTCGTAAAATTAGCTTTTAAAAATTGAAATAAAAAAATTTTCTCTCAATTTTGGACAATGGCAATGGCTTTTCTTTAAACATGCCTCTCGTCTGTTCTAAATGAGAATAAAAAGAAACGTATAGCGTATTGATGATTTCAGAAATATTGATTTTTAATATCAAAGTTTTTCAATTACTTTTTTCCAAGCTTTTCAAAAATATTTCTATAAAGATGCATTTTTCACAAAATGATTTTCTAAAAATTGATAAAAAAAAATTGTTAGCTGGAATCGAAGCTACCTACAAACATTTATTGAAACGATGGAAACTTTTTTGAAAAATCGACCCATATTTTAGAAAATCCTTTCTTGAGAAATGAGCAAGAATTAGTAAAAGAAAATCAACGTTCCATATGGAATTCATAATGCCAATATTAAAAGATTTGTATGATTACAAGAAAGCTTTGTACGAAAAAAATTGAAATTGATAAGTTACATAATGTAGGTATAGTTTAATATTATATAATTTGTTTTTTTATCTGTAAAAAATAAAAATAAAAAATAAACTTGAATACATAGCAAAAATGCTACATTGGTAAAATAATTCTTAAGGTGAGAATCACAGACATTTACATATAACAAATTGCATTTGCAGCAACAATATAAATGAATTCAAGTAAATATTCTTTAAATTAAGTAATCTAATCAGATTAAAAATAGATTGTACCTAATTGAAAGTATTGAAAAATTCTAACAAAATAGGTTATATACATTTAGAACCGATCAATTAAGTAAGAAATGAAATGTAATATTTTTTGAAAAAAAAAAAATAAGTAGGTACCTAATTAATTAATAAGTAATAAAAAACTGCATAATTTTATTATTATTTTTTTTTTAATTTCGAAAAAAAAATAACTGAGGTTTTAGGGTTCCCCTGACCCCGCCTCTCCAGTGGATCCCTATTAAAATCTTGGCGTCATCGAGGCCAAGCATCAGCAAAATCTTCATGTAAAAATTATAAGCATCCACGCAGACAACAAGAAGCTACATAATTTATGTGGGTTTTTTCCTATCAATGATAATATTACAACAACTGTACTACAAGCATTTTAATAATACAGACGTCATGTCAGCATTTTGGAGCTAGGATCGATGTCGTCTTCTATCGTAGCGACACTACCCACTATCTGAATTATCTGGAGTTAGAATTTGTGAACATTCAACACTAGCAATAGCCAAAGGTCTATCAAATTCAGCTATTTCTTTGTATCGTGACGAGCATCTCAAAAATAGCAATCTGCAAGAAAAATCAAATATTAGCACAAACTACGACATACCTACTCGTAGTTTATTGGGGAAAATTATTTTCACACGTACTTGGCCAATGAAGTAACATTGACATTGGTAAATAAACAGCTGACGATCTTGTTTCTCTTCATTCAGTCGAACTTTCATTTTTGTCTTATAGCAATTAGCATCCAAACTCGCATGCATGCAATAATTGAATAATGCATATTCGAGGTTCTATTTTATTGAAGGCTTCATCGGATAACCATTCCACTTCATCTTTAAAAAAAATTAAAATTAAAATACATCCAACTTGACAAATGAAAAAAAAAATGATCAAGAATGAATTTACAAAATAAGAAACAAGAAAACATACTTACAACAAAAATAAGTTCAGGATTGAGCATTATTCTGTTGACTGTTTTCAAACTTAAAATCATCGGTGGCATTTTGAACTGATCTTTCTTGGAAATCAAACTTCTTTCTTTTTTTGTACTTTTTCTCGCCGTTTTCTACCATCGTTGTAGCTTTCTTCTTGGACAATTAATCATGATTCTGTTTGAAAAAAATTGAATAAAATTAGATTTATTATAATAATATAATAAAACGAAATTAAAAGAGCATGCATAAATATTTGTTAAAGCTCACCTGACAAAATCAGAAACTAAATGATGTATTTCATAACACGATGCTTCTTCGTGAAGAGTAATTTTTTAGCTTTAAAACTTGTTTTTTTTTTAAAAATATGTATCGACAAAATAGCTTCAAAGTACAGTGATAAAAATACATTGAAACGCTTTCAAAATGGAATTTGGTTTCCAGTTTACACTTCCAAGTGTTGAGTTGAAGTATTTATCAAAGTACAAAGTAAATGAAAACTAGTTTTTTTTCTTAATTAACTCTCAATTATCAAAGAAAAAGTTCAACAAAGACAAAAATCCAACAAATTATAGTTAAATTCAACCAGTTTTATTTTTAATAAATGTTTTTGTAACGTACCTACTCATATAAGTGCCTACCTATATTACAGTACAATGTTGCGAATACAGGGACATGACATGAATGTAAACAATGTTCTCAACATTATTGTATTTTTAGTAAGGGTGCTCTCTCTTTACTTCACTTTAGTTTAAACTGTAACTATAGGCTACATATTAATTATGACATGAATGTAAACAATGTTCTCAACATTATTGTATTTTTAGTAAGGTGTGCTCTCTCTTTACTTCACTTTAGTTTAAACTGTAACTATATTAATTATTAACGTCGTGTTTCTTAAATATAAACAATCAAAATACCTATTCACAAACAACTACAATACATTATACATTGGCGACAATGGTTTGTCATGGTATAGTAAACTCACATTTTTGTTCTTTTTTTGTCAATATGCTGGGTACAGCAAGAACCAATGGTGGTAATTTATTAAAAACAACTCTCAATTGTGTTGCTATAATTTTAAATTTAAGCCATTTTCACCATAACAGGATGTTTGGAAATTTAATTTTCAAAAGTTTGAACTTGAAATTAATATTTTGCAAACTTAATATGAGATGAATTTGACTCTCAATAATGCAATTGCTATATGCCATCAGCAGTCAAATGTACTGCCTTGCTGTGGAGCATTTTGAGGCAAAGCCAAAAGTATTGAAGGATGTGTCTTACAAAAGCTACGTTATATGTAGCTAGATATACTTTTGGCCAATGTTTCTTTTATCTTGTTTTAATTTTGTTTTCTACAATCTTTGATAATTGATATGCATATTTTAATTTTTATTATTGTTTAACACTAAGTATTTTTTAAGTTTTTTTTTGATGTGGGTAGTGTAATGTACCTATCTATATTCCTAGTATGTTGCGAATATAGTTTGTTACGTCTAACATTATTTCATTTTTAGTAAGTGGTGCTCTCACTTTACTTTACTTTACTTTAGTGTAAACTGTAAGATATCTGATAAAATGTATAGTTACTAATAAATTTTTATAGTGTGTTTCTTAAATAAATAAGTAATCAAATTTTCTTATACCTTTACAATTTATTAGTTTTCCATCTCATCTTCAAATACCAATCGAAGTTACATTGGTGAAATAGAAAAATCCCTACTTGATCAAAGTGCATTCATGTAACTTTGATCACATAATTGTTGACTAAAATTATTGTTCAAAATATGTATTTATGAATTTCATTATTTTCAGTTTGGTAGTTTTCACTTTACTATATCATTTTCAAAGTTACAATTTTGACCATTTTTAAATTAGAAAAAAAAACTTCATTTAATAAAAGGAGGCAGCCTTGTATCTAGAATTTCCTTCTGGTGGATGATAAATGAGTCATAAGTCGGGCACATTCAGGTAGTGAGGACCTATTTCTAAGGCACAAAAATCATAAAAGTCCCAACTGGCTCATTTAAAAATTCTCACATTTCAAAAAAAATGTACATAGGTAAAGGAATGTACATTTGTAAGCAGATCGTAGGCAATTACGATATCTATAGTACACAGCTACAAGCAAAAAAAGTTCCAACAGGCTTTCATTTGGCCCCAATTATACCTAGGAAGCTCATTTTTTTTCAATAGAAAGCCCTGCTCGGCGATTACTTGATGCAAAAAATATAGCGAAGCCCAAATTTTGAATTTAAGGGCCCCAAATTTGGGAAAAAGGGGGCTAAAATCATTATATGTAAAAAAAATTTGGAAATACACTTTCTTCCAAATTGTATTTTGAACTGAATTCCAAAACTTGAACCGATTTGGTCCCATAGAGGGGATGGGGAAGATATGCCCCAAAAACCAACTTTTGGGCCCCCCTCCTCTAAATTTTTGAAAAATGGACCGATTTTGCTCATTTTTGTTTTAAAATCTTCCTTATGACGTGTAGATATGTTATAAAACATTTTTAATTCAAAATTTTTTAGTTTAAGCATGAAAAATTAAAAATCAAAAAAGCATTATTTTGAACAATCATAACTTTGAACCTTATATTTTTCTCAGCCGAATATTCCCAATTTGCTAAGCATTTTATTTATCATCAAAATAATGGTAAACAAAAAATCCAATTTGGGGGCAACCTTGAGAAAAGAAGGGAGAGTGATGGGGTTTAAGCCCGAGGAACGAGTACGGGGGTTGGGCCGCGAAGCGGCCAGGGGGCGGAGCCCCCTACTAACAATACAATACACTGATTTTACAAAGCCTGGTTGAAGGTACATATAAATGCAGCAGTAGTAAGCAGTAGCTAAATTTCAAATGTACATTTCAGAAATTTTCTTGTCAAATTTCAATCAACTATACAGGCATTTACATACAACTTGAAAACATTGTTAAATGTTGATTTGAGTATAGTTTTTAGAATTTCTCAAGCAAATACTTCACTCAAATATGTCTGAGTGAAGTAAGGGCAAAAATCTTGGAAAATGTTCAATCCGAGGATTAAAACGAACATCTTTTTTATTGTGAAATTGATTTTTATGGATTGAATTCAACACTCCCTAGATTTGAAAAAGAAATTTTCAGAAATTTCAATTCCAGAAAAGGAAAGCAAACTGGGCGAGTTGATTTTTAAGGAAAAGATTAAGGACCATTTGAGATCATGAGCATTACTCGCATTGCGCGTTTATCTCTGATTATGGGGGTGTTAATGTAATTTAAGAGCTGTAAGCGTACTAAGTATCTATCAGCAAATCATTTAATTTTTTTATGACTTTATATTACATCTGTATTAATTCCAAAGAATCATGACTCAAGTTTGGGTTCAAAATTCTTCAAAAGTGCTCAAAAAATGTTGTGATAAGATTTTTTGAGTTTCTGCTGGAATGAGAACAATATGTAAGTACCTATATCTGTACATGATTAAGGCAATAACTGATGAAATCCAAAGAATCGTGACTTAAGTTTGGGTTCAATATTCTTCAAATGTGCTGAAAAAATATTGTGATTAGAATTTTTTGAGTTTCTGCAATTTCTGCTGAAATTATACTCGGTATATTTTCACATATTACAAGACACCATTTTTCAAAATTTGAAAATTGCTATCCAATTTCCAGTAAAAAATTCTTTGAGATAATCAAATAAAATTTTTACAAAAATGTTTGATTTTCTTATCAAGTTCATCCTGAAATTAGATACATTTGGAAACATTCAAGAAAATCCGGATAGGTACATTAAAAATACAAACAATGTTCAAATGGTGCTTGAAAAATTTTAGATAGGAATTGAGTACTTGTATGTAAGTATTCATTTTCTGTTGAAATTTTGACTGTTTTTGATAGTTACTTCACATTTTGTGAGATAATCGTTAATTAAAATTATTGTTCAAAATATGTATTCATGAATTTATTATTTTCAGTTAGTGTTAACTTTTCTATATCATTTTCAAAGTTCCAATTTTGGCAATTTTTTAATTAAAATAAGAACCTTCATTTTTTCATAAAGGGAGGCAGGCTTGTATCTAGAATTCCCTCCTGGTGGGTGATAAAAGAGTCATAAGTCTGGACATTCAGGTAGTGAGGACCTATTTCTAAGGCACAAAAATCATAAAAGCCCCAACTGGCTCATTTAAAAATTCTCACATTTCAAAAAAAATGTACATAGGTATATGCCTAGGAGCCTAGGTATATACATACAGGGTGCCCAGAAATATCGAGTACCCCTAAAAAAGTTTTCTACCAAAATACTTTGGTTGGTCACAGTGAATGATAATAATGATAGCACATGATTGGTTGTTGGACTGGAGAGATAACATTCCACCAATCATATGCATCTATTTCACGTTGCCAACCTATATTTTTAATGAAAAACTTTCTTAGGGGTACTCGATATTTCTGGGCACCCTGTACATTCATAAGTAGATTGTAGGCAATATTTATATAACAGGGTAATTCTCAGAAAAAGGGTCGATTTTGATATGCATAATTTTGAAAAACGAAAATCATTTTTTTGGAAAATTTCAAGTGGGAATCATTTGTATATGTGTCCCAGATCCCTTTTCTAGTGTTGGTCTCAATTCAATCCCCCCCACTGTGGACCGCGGCCCCCCTAAAACGGCGATAATTAGAATTCGACCCTCATCGATGTGTAATATGTCGATTGACATGTTTTCAAGGTCGTAGAATTCGAATCTGGAGTTATTTTTTTTGTAGAGGTGGAGGGTGAGGCGTGGGGAGGGGGAAAATGTCAAATTTTGCTTATATTATCGTGTAATATGTCGATTTATGTTTTTCAGGCCGCAGAGTTCGAATCTGGACTTATTTTTTTGGTAGGGGTAGAGGTGAAGTGTGGGGAGGGAGAAAATGTAAAATTTTGCTTGTATTATCGTGTAATATGCCGACTAGCGCGATAAAAGTACAGCTGTCTGAAATTTGGCCAAGTCGAAGGACAAATGGGCGCTGGACAAGCCGAAGGACAATCTCAACGTTTTTTCGTTTCTAGCCTTATCTACTGGACATTATTCGATTTTTAACACGTAATAAATGTGTACTTATCATGTAGAGTAACTTCCCGTGCTCAATTATTGGTTTTAGCGGGTTCGTTGGCGTAAATGAAAACACCAAGCCGAAGGACACAGATTTTGCGAAATATCAAAACTTCACAGATAAGTACGATCAGAACGAGCTGTAATGTAGTTTTTAAAAAGAACGGTGCGGGGTAACATTTCTATGAGAACAGTGAACCAGTGCAGCCACTCACCATAAAAAAATGTTGGATTGGGAAGCTACCAAAAATAATTGAAAATTGCTCGAAAATTTGCGCAAAAAGTGTGTGACAGTTTTCAAATGTGAATTGTGAGCTTCCTATAGACTTATTGCAATTGCAATTTGCACAATAAGAGACCTTCATGTTCTATGATAATGAGAATGTGTCAATTTTTCCAAAAAAAAATGAAGTTCATTTCACTTTATAACATTCATTTTCAAAAACATGATGTGTGACAGCCAAGTCGAAGGACATTTGGGGTATAAAATCAAATGTACACCAATGAAAGGAGGGTCTAAAAACCTCAATACCATGTGTGAAATGTGTGCGGGGTCATTCTTGAATGGACCAAAAAAAAAAAAAAAAAATCATGCTAAAACCGTTGAGAAATTTGCCATGTACACGAATTTTACCTTTTTCTGAGAATTACCCAATGTTCAATAAATAATAAATGAATTGCGTTATTTTATTATTTGAGTAACAATTAGGTATGTTTATAAAAGCCCAATCAACAATTAAAATATTTTTATATACTACATACATATAAAGTACACCATTACACCATTGTTGTTAGATGCGAAAAGTACATCTTTATGAGCGACTAGGAAACTGTAGAAATAAAGTACTTTATTTGTACTAGTAAAATAAAGTAAACATTATCTCATCTTTCATCAAATCAATTTGTAAGGTTTTAAGAAGTGGTAACACTATTACCTGTGATGTAAATAGACCGGTGGAGTGGAGTTATCAGTTGATTAGAGATTTTCATGTACGGTTTCTGCTTTGATTATTAATTATTTCGCAAACATTCATTTAATTGCAATAGTGTACTTGTTTTGGGTGTTATTTTATTATTGAAAATGTTTAAAATAAATTCCACTTTATTGTTAAATGTTGAGTTCAAGTGATTTACATATCATCATTTCATAAAGACAATGGTCAACGATTTCTACGGCCGGTGTTCAACTCTTTGTATGATTATATTTTTAGTGTTGAACGTTTTCATACTACTTAATCTAGGTACTTCATAGAATCGTATAAAATAAGTAGCTATATAAATACTACGTGTACGTATGTATTATCTCTACGTAGCTAAGTGAAAAGTGTATCTTTCTGAGTAAGTACATCATTGAAGTTTTTTAATTTTGTTCGTTGAAAAAGAGAAAAACTTCATCACCGGCCGAGTACATAGTTACTCACAATGATACAGAACAGAAGTTGCTGCTGTAGTTTGTGTTAAGCTATCTGAGTATTCTATGTAGGTAATCAATATGGAATCGTTGACCATTGTTATCACTCTGAAATGATACGTAAGTACTATAGACGTACCTAAGTGCATCTACATATGGATACTTACTCGTTTAAATGTTCTTGTGAACACTAAAACCGAACAGTGATAGAAATTAAGCTGATTCCGTCATTCGAATCATATGTATTTTGAATAAATTGTGTTATAATTGTGTATTGTGTAGATTGTGTTTGTCTGATTGGATAACAACTTGACAAGATGAGATTTCTGGTATTCTTCATCAGTACTTGACTGATTGAATAGGCACTTACAGCACTCAGCAGCGACTTCTGTATCATTCTGAGCGACTATAAGTACTGTGATTGATGTTTTTTAACGAACGAAATTAAAAACTGTCAACGTTGTAGTCACTCAGAAAGATACACTTTTCACATCTAACAACAATTAGACGTAATGGTGTACTTTCTATATGTATGTAGTATATAAAGCTATTTACGCTACTCGTAGGAAGTGGACTATTATGAACTCGTACGTTATTACAACGCTCGCCTTCGGCTCGCGCAGTAATAACGCACTCGTTCATAATAGCCCACTTTATACAACTTGTAGCGTAAAATACCATTTTTTCCAAGATATAACGCCAATAATTTGCAACGCTCATTACGTCGATTGCGGAGATTGCAGAGGCAAAAAAATTTCGGGAATAGCCGCCCAGGCTTGTGTCTAGGATTTCCTTCTGGTGGGTGATAAATGAGTCATAATTCGGGCACATTCAGGTAGTGAGGACCTATTTCTAAGGCATAAAAATCATAAAAGTCCTAACTGGCTCATTTTTTAAATTCCCACATTTCAAAATAATGTACATAGGTACCTATCTGCCTAGGTATGTACATTAATAAGTAGATTGTAGGCAATATTGATATAACAATATAATATGAATTTTTTAAATTTAATTCTGTCCAATTTTACTGTTTGTTGCAGAACCAGTATACAGAGTGGCGCAGAAGTCAGTTTTCCGATTTTCACGTTTAGTTTTTCGTAAATAAATCAAAAACTAAGCATCCTAGAAAAAAACTAATGGCATTATGTCGATTGGAAATTTAATTCTCTACAATTTTCTTCGACCTCATTTTTCCGTAGAGTGCTTTTTTCCGCTTCCAGACCGATTTTTATGAAGTGCAGTTTGCAAATTTTTCAAAAAATCACAAACTGCGTTTCATAAAAATCGGTCTGGAGGCGGAAAAAAGCACTCTACGGAAAAATGAAGTCGAAGAAAATTGTAGAAAATTAAATTTCCAATCGACATAATGCCAGTAGTTTTTTTCTAGGATGCTTAGTTTTTGATTTATTTACGAAAAACTAAACGTGAAAATCGGAATACTGACTTCTGCGCCACTCTGTACTACAGAAATTAAGTGATTATATGGAACTCGAATCGGTAGTAAGGCCATAAATTGGTTTTCTAATTATTAATTATTCACTTTCACCCCATTAAGTTTTTAGAATGTTTCAAGCAAAGCAAACACTTCACTCAAATGGGCCAGAGTGAAGTGAGGGCAAAAATCTTGGAAAATTTTCAGTTCAAGGGTTAAAAAATGAACGTCTTTTTTGATTGTGAAATGGATTTTTCTGGATTCAATTCAACACCCTTTAGATTTGAATAAGATTCTAGTATATAAGGTCGGCAAGGATTAACAAAAAAGACCAATTGTCCAAGTATGCCCTACAAACCAGAATTATGACGACTTCAAGTCCATGTATGAACCATATCATGTAAGTAATTTTTATTTTTTTAATTTTCTATTTATTTTCATTTTCACCCCAATATTTGAAATTTTTAGAATGAAGTCATATAGTGTTATTCTTCGTAATTATAATGGGTCATTCCATGCCAAATCGGCGGATTTTTGCACGAGGGGTCTTCGATTTTTTTCAAAATCAGATCATTTGTAGAGGTCATCAAACGATGACGAATGACGCAAACCGGACATTTTTTCGATTTTTTTTGACGGAGCTGTGGCGCTTCAAAGTTCTCCAAAATGGCCGAAAATGGAAAATTTCAGTTGCGAATTGCTCCGGTAGTACGTGGTATAGAATTTTGAACTTTTTTTCAAATTGTAGTACTTTGAGAGGGTAATCGACGAGTGATGTCAAAATCAGTGTTGCCACTTTCAAAAACCTAAAAAAATCGATTTTAAAACTTATGATTTAAACATAACCACGATCTCGGCGAGTAAAAATTCTGAAAAAATTCTCAGTTTTAGTCCTTTTTATGTAGAATAACATATCAAAAAATTGGACTGGCATCTTTTTTCATTTTCGAGAAAAAAAAATTACAAGTTTTACAATTGCTGCAAAAGTACCATCCGAAACCTAAAAAATGAAAATTTTTGCATTTTTGAAATATTTTACGAATGTGTAGACGATAATGTGAAAAAAATCCCCCTCCCCCCATTTGTCAACGAATTGACATTTTTCGTGCTATAAATTTTTATTTCAAGAGTGAAATTAATGCATTTTTCGTCAATTTGTCGACAAATTGGGGGGAGGGGGATTTTTTTCACATTATCGTCTACACATTGGTAAAATATTTCAAAAATGCAAAAATTTTCATTTTTTAGGTTTCGGATGGTACTTTTGCAGCAATTGTAAAACTTGTAATTTTTTTTTCTCGAAAATGAAAAAAGATGCCAGTCTAATTTTTTGATATGTTATTCTACATAAAAAGGACTAAAACTGAGAATTTTTTCAGAATTTTTACTCGCCGAGATCGTGGTTATATTTAAATTATAAGTTTTAAAATCAATTTTTTTAGGTTTTTGAAAGTGGCAACACTGATTTTGACATCACTCGTCGATTACCCTCTCAAAGTACTACAATTTGAAAAAAAGTTCAAAATTCTATACCACGTACTACCGGAGCAATTTGCAACTGAAATTTTCCATTTTCGGCCATTTTGGAGAACTTTGAAGCGCCACAGCTCCGTCAAAAAAAATCGAAAAATGTCCGGTTTGCGTCATTCGTCATCGTTTGATGACCTCTACAAATGATCTGATTTTGAAAAAAATCGAAGACCCCTCGTGCAAAAATCCGCCGATTTGGCATGGAATGACCCAATACTAATGTTAAGATCGTTAAAATAATTTAAAAATCAAATCAAAAATCAAATCAATGAATCTATTATCCAGAAAACGGAGAGGCTATAAGTAAGTAACTTTTAATTTTTTCAATTTTCTAATTAATTTCACTTTCACTCAATCATTTAAAATTTTTCAGGATGAGAACAATATATGTAAGTACCTATATCTGTATACGATTGAGGTAATAATTGATGAAATCCAAAGAATCATGACTCAAGTTTGGGTTCAACATTCTTCAAAAGTGCTCACACAATGTTGTGATTAGAATTTTCTGAGTTTCTGCTGGAATTATACTTGGTCCATTTTTACAAATTACAGGACACCATTTATTAAAATCCAAAAATTGCAATCCAATTTCCAATCAAAAAATTCTTTGAAGTGTGCAAATAAAATTTTGATGAAAATTTTTGGTTTTCTTATCAAGTTCGTCCTGAAATTAGAAACATTAGGAAACATTCAAGGAAATTTGGTATGTTAAAAATACATATTGTTCAAATGGTGCTCGAAAATTTTTTGATAGGAATTAAGTAAGTACATGTATTAATTTTCTGTTGAAATTTTGACTGTTTTTGATAGTTACTTACTTCACCTTTTATAAGATAATTGTTAATTAAAATTATTGTTCAAAATAAGTATGTATTTTTATGAATTTTTTATTTTCGGTTAGTTTTCACCTTACCTACTATATCATTTTCAAAGTTACAATTTTGGCCATTTTTAAATTAGAAAAAAAAAACTTCATTTAATAAAAGGAGGCAGGCTTGTATCTAGAATTTCCTCCTGGTGGGTGATAAATGAGTCATAAGTCGGGCATATTCAGGTAGTGATGACCTGCATATTTCTAAGGCACAAAAATTATAAAAGTCCCAACTGGCTCATTTAAAAATTCTCACATTTCAAAAAAAATGTAGGTAATGTATGTATGTACATTCATAAGTAGATTGTAGGCAATATTGATATAACAATATAATAAATGAATTTTTTTAATGTAATACAGTACAATTTTACTTTTTGTTATAGAACCAGTACATTATCTGCGATTCACTAATTATACTAGGTGCAGTAACAGTAGAATCGGCTTAGTAAGACCTAAAATTGGATAGTAAGCAGTAGCTAAATTTCAAATGTACATTTCAGAAATTTTCTTGTCAAATTTCAATCAACCACTGATATTTACATACAACTTGAAAACATATTGTTAAATGTTGATTCTAGTAAACTTTTCAGAATTTCTCAAGCAAATACTTCACTCAAATAGGCCTGAGTGAAGTAAGGGCAAAAATGTTGGAAATTTTTCAATCCAAGGATTAAAACAAACATCTTTTTTATTGTGAAATTGATTTTTATGGATTAAATTCAACACTCCCCAGATTTCAATAAGAAATTTTCAGAAATTTCAATTTCAGAAAAGGAAATGCAAACCAGGTGAGTTGATTTTTAAGGAAAATATTATGGACCATTTGAGATCATGAGCAATACTCACATTGCGAGTTTATCTCTGATTATTGTGGCATGTATATATGCATACTTAAGAGATGCCAGCGTATTATCTATCAGTAAATAATTTAATTTTTTTATGATTTTATAATATCTGTATTAATCCAAAGAATCATGACTCAAGTAAGGGTTCAACATTCTTCAAAAGTGCTCAAAATATGTTGTCGATGATTAGAATTTTTGAGTTTCTGCTGAAATTATACTTGGACCATTTTTACAGATTACAGGACACCATTTTTAAAAATCTGAAAATTGCAATCCAATTTCCAGCCAAAAAATTCCTTGAAGTGTGCAGATAAAACTTTGATGAAAATTTTTGATTTTCTTATCAAGTTCATCCAAAACCTTTAAGAAAAACCGGATACGTTAAAGATACATATTGTTCAAATGGTGCTTGGAATACGTGTGATGGGAATTAAGTAAATTCATGTATTCATTTTCTGTTGAAATTTAAAATGTTTTTTGATAGGTAGTTGTGGGCTCAGAACTACTCAGAAATGTTCAAAAATATTTTTTCAATACAATAAAAGTGTGTATTAATGAATTTTTTATTTTCAGTTAGTTTGATATTTCATTCTCTAAGTTACGATTTTGGCAATTTTCAATTGTGTTTTCAAACTTCATTTTTTTATGAAAGGAGGTAGGCCTGTATCTAGGATTTCCTCCTGGTGGGTGATAAATGAGTCATAAGTCGAGTATACAGATAGTAGCACTTAGCAGTTAGATATATAAAATTGAGAGGCTGCAAGTAAGTAACTTTTATTTTTTCAATTTTCTAATTAATTTCACTTTCACCTCATTATTTAAAATTTCTCAGGATGAGGACAATATGTAAGTACCTATCTATATCTGTATCTGATCCAGGCAATAATTGATGAAATCCTAAGAATCATGACTCGAGTTTAGCTTCAATATTCTTCAAAAGTGCTCAAACGATGTTATGATCAGAATTTTTTGAGTTTCTGCTGGAATAATTATACTTGGTCAATTTTTAAAAATTCAAAAATTTCTATCCAATTTCCAGTCAAAAAATTCTTTGAAATGTGCAAATAAAATGTTGATGACAATTTTTGATTTTCTCATCAAGTTCATCCTGAAATTGGAAACATTAGGAAACATTCAAGAACATCCGGATAAGTTTAAAATACATATTGTTCAAATGGTGCTTGAAAAATTTTAGATAGGAATTGAGTACTAGTATGTAAGTATTCATTTTCTGTTGAAATTTTGACTGTTTTTGATAGTTAGGTACTTCACATTATGTGAGATAATTGAATGGTGCTTTTCAAGAAGGTCCTATCGACCGATAGGACCTTTTTGAGGAGTTCATGAAATTTGAATCTCTGACGTTTTCTACACAAGATGGTGCAAACCGCAGCGCTCCATGTGGTGTTGTTCACAAACAGCAGCTATATGAAGTTGCCTAGGAAACGCAACTGGAAAATGAGCGCATTACCTTCTTCTCCGAAATGGTTGATCACAACTATACCAGAAGGCACTCTTGAGTAGTAATTTTCAACGCAGAATTCAAATTTTGAGTCAATTTTGCCCCTCGACCCCAAGGGGGGGTGGTACCAAATGAAAATTTGGGGAAAATGTGAAAAAATCGAGTATAGTGTCGAAATCTTGGAACATTTGGGCTGAAAACCCGATTTTCGAGCCAATTTTGTCCTTCGCACGCCAGGGAGGAAGGGGGTGGTACCAAATCGAAATTTGGGGAAAACAGTGAAAAAATCGAGTGCGCACTCACACATGCATGGCTAAAGTATGAGATGATACAGATTTTCGCAGGTTTCCGCAGGTAAATCGATCGCAGTTGTTTTACATACACTAAAATGCATAATTTTTCATATTTGTCGTTTTGGGGAATGCTGGCGGAAGAAACATCTGCCCTACAGTATTAAAGATATTACATTAAAGTACTCAATTTTTTCACTTTTATCCTAAATTTTGATTAGGTACCACACCCCTCCCCCCGGAAGCCGAGGGACAAAATTGACTCGAAAATCGGGTTTTCAGCCCAAATGTACCAAGATTTCGACACTATACTCGATTTTTTCGCATTTTTATTTGGTACCACCCCCCCTGGGGGGCTACGAGGGAAATTGACTCAAAAATCGTGGTTTTTAACTCAAAGTATCAAGATTTTGACACTATACTCGATTTTTTCACATTTTCCTTAAATTTTAATTTGGTACCACCCCCCCTGGGGGTCGAGGGGCAAAATTGACTCAAAATTTGAATTCTGCGTTGAAAATTACTACTCAAAGAGTGACTATTTCATGTTTTTGGTGGGTTTGAGAAGGAATAAAATCGATTTTTAGGTGAATAACCGCAAGAAGGTCCTGTCGTTTCAAGAAGGTCCTATCGAGGTCTCTTTTGTAAAGCGCTCCCATGGAAATGTTGGTGGTGGGAAAAAAATTACTACGCAGGAAATAAATAGTGGAAAGATGCTTCTATTCAACAAAAAAAACCGGAGCTCGCTATATCATTTTAAACCAAAATGGCAAAACACTGAAATATAAAAATGCGTTTTTCTCAAAACCAGTTTTTTGTCGATAGGACCTTCTTGAAAAGCACCATTCAATTGTTAATTAGAATTATTGTTCAAAATATGTACATATTTATGAATTTTTTATTTTCAGTTAGTTTACACTTTTCTATATCATTTTTAAAGTTACAATTTTGGTTATTTTCAAATTAAAAAGAGTAACCTTCATTTTTTAATAAAAGGAGGCAGGCTTGTATCTAGAATTTCCTCCTGTTCGGTGATGAATAAGTTATAAGTTGGGCATATTCAGGTAGTGAAGACCTATTTCTAACACACCAAAATCATAAAAGTCCTAACTGGCTCATTTTAAAAATTCCCACATTTCAAAATAATGTACATCAATACTGTAATACACAGACGTGCTATGTCCTTTTGTTTGACATAGGTATATGCCTAGATATGTACTTACATTCATAAGTAGATTGTAGGCAATATTGATATAACAATATAATGGATATGAATTTTTTAAATTTAATTCTGTCCAATTTTACTGTTTGTTACAGAACCCATCAAATATTTAAAACTGAGTGATTATATGAAACTCGAATCAGTAGTAAGACCGTAAATTGGTTTTCTAATTAATTATCTACTCACTTTCACCCCATTAAGTTTTTAGAATGTTTCAAGCAAGTAATATTTCACTCAAATAGGCCAGAGTGAAGTGAGGGCAAAAATCTTGGAAAATTTTCAATCCAGGGTTAAACAAGCGAGGTCCTCGGGACCTGGCAACAGGGTTCCCCATTTTTGGATAAAGAATTTCTCTTTTTTAATTTTCATATGATCAAACAAAAGTAATTATTTGGGAATTACATTCATGTAAGCTTGGGAATTGGATTATGTTTGTTCTACTTCATACTTATAGCAATGAAATGACGATCTGGTGATTCTTTTTTATATTACACATAGACATTATATTAGGTTCATTCAAGCACTCTAAATTTTCAGCAAAACTGAAAAACAAATTTTTGGTAACAACAAGGCGTCAACAGCGGACCTACTAATTTTGAAAAGCTGTTAGTTTGAAAATGCCATTCATCATCTACAACTTAAATTTCTATTTAGGTATTGTCTACTACTGGTATCACATGTAAGTAACTTTCAATTTTCCAATTTTCCAATTATTTTCATTTTCACACCATTATTAGAAAAAAATAAAAGGTGTGTTAAAGACAAGTTAGATCCTTAGAATGAAAGGCTTTCGTGCTAATGTGCCCATTGTTCTTGCTTCTTCAGAAACCCCTTCTATCATCAATCGTATTTTACCAAAACGTTTGGGGTAAGATGGTTTTTTGTTTCTCCAATTTAAAGTCCAGAAGTAGTTTCCAGCCCTTCTGAATCCTCCAGATATACTTATTTTGAAAATTTGAGATTTTCAAAAAGTGCCCTAAAACTATCCAAAACGAATTTGAAACTCAGATTTAGGCCTACTAGAGAGATCCTTACTTTACCAAAGCAATTTTGTGTTTTAGATGGATTTGTGTAGCTTTTGCAGGTTCTCCAAACAAAGCTTTCAATAATGCTACGTATCATCTCCATGTGAAACAAAAAACAATGGCAAATCATTGTTTATTGATGTCTAACATTTTGTCATAGGGCAGATTGGCCCCACTGCTGTAGGTAGTGCTTCTTATATCACACCTCGGGAGTAATAAGGTTACATCTCAAAAAAGTGAAATTTTACAGGAGTATGATTTTCTTTTTTTTAAAAACTTGATTCATTATTTTTATCAACTTAAAATTAATTGTGAGGAATGAATAGCACCTCATTTTACAGATCTGGTATCCTACCTTCATTTAGCATAAGAATACTTTGAAAAATAAAATCTTAAAGAGGAAATATTTCAATGTTGGAAAACATTTTGTGTTATAACCTTTCATTAAAGTTGATGTGGAGGCGAAAGGAAGCGTCCAAAAAAAATTCATGTTAACAAAGTTGTAGAGAATTAAATTTCCAATCGACATAATGTCCTTAGTTTTTTCCAGAGTGTTTAGTTTTTGAGTTTTTTTTTTTCAAAAAACTATATGTTCAAATTCATTTTTCTGAAAAAAGATCAATTTAAAAATTTTTTCCATTTGGTACAAAGTTTACAAACCAATAAAAAATGCACTCCTTGTGACTATTTCTAACTGACAAACATTCAGAACAATCAAAACTGTTTGTTAACACTTTGTATGTATGAAATTCGCTCAAAAAGGTGGAGTTTTTTGAGATATACCCTTATAACCCCAAACAACTTGCAATGTTGTTGGGGTTTTGAGTAGTTCTGGGCTCAGAACCACTCAGAAATGTTCAAAAATATTTTCTCAATACATTTGTAAGTCTGTATCAAAGATTTTTTTATTTTTAGTTAGTTTGATACTTCATTTTCAAAGTTACGATTTTGGCAATTTTTAATTTTTTTTAAACTTCATTTTTTTATGAAAGGAGGTAGGCCTGTAGGTATGTAGGATTTCCCCCTGGTGGGTGATAAATGAGTCATTAGTTGGGCATAGTCAGGTAGCAAAGACCTATTTCTAAGGCACAAAAATCATAAAAGTCCCAACTGGCTCTTTGGAAATTCTCACATTTCAAAAATAAATGTACACAGGTATATGCCTAGGTATGTACTTGTACATTCATAAGTAGATTGTAGGCAATATTGATATAACAATAAGTATAGATAATATGAATTTTTTAAATTTAATTCTGACTCAAGTTTGGGTTCAACATTCTTCAAAAGTGCTCAATAAATGTTGTGATTAGAATTTTTTGAGTTTCTCGAAATATTATACAACTTAGCCCATTTTTACAAATTACACGACATGACACCATTTTTAAAAATCCGAAAATTGCAATCCAATTTCCAGTCAAAAAATTCTTTGAAGTGTGCAATTAAAATTTTAATGAAAATTTTTGATTTTCTTATCAAGTTCATCCTGAGATTACAGAAACATTAAGAAACATTCAAGAAAATCTCGTATTATGAATTTTTTAAATTTAATTCTGTCCAATTTTACTTTTTGTTACAGAACCAGTACATTATCTGTGATTCACTGATTAGGTACACAAAATTTCGTAACATCAGCTGGGTAGAAATTGGAAATTTACTTGCTATCAGTAAATAATTTAATTTTCTTACGACTTTATGTATTATTTGTTATACATTCTCAAAAGTGCAATTATTGGCATACTATTCACATTCAGAACAGAAATGTTCAAGTTTACTAAAACAGGTAGGTATCATATCGAGTCAACAGAAGAGACAAGCTACGGGTATAGTTTAAAAAACTTCATGGACATGGGACATGCTAATGAAATCAATTTTTTTTTCATTGAAAAATCATTATTTTCAACACCTACCTATAAATTTTAATTAATTTGATATTCTCCTGGAGATGATTCAGAAAATTTATGAGTTTCATAATATTATTGGCAGTTTAATCATAGAGATATCTGCATGTACATTACTTAGATCATGTTTTTTTAAAATTATGGTCAACTAAGCAACCATTTTGTTATAATTATAAAACACAGATTTTAAAAAACTGTATCACCTACCTATAGTAAATTATGGTCAACTAACCAACCATTTTGTTGTAATTAGGTGTCAAATACAGATAGTTAAGAATTGTATCGCCTATAAAACAGAGAGGCTGCGAGTAATTAATTTTTATTTTTTCAATTTTCTAATTTAAAATTTCTCAAGGTGAGAACAATATGTAAGCACCTATTATCTGTATAAATGATTGAATTGAGGCAATAATTGAATCGGTGGGAACAGAAAGGGGCTAAGTCCATTTTCGCACTTTTCAGGAATAACAAAAAACTGATTTATTTGAAAATCAAAAATTTTTGGTAAACATGCTTAGGGTCATTGAAAGAGGACCCCAAGACACAATTTTTAGCTCTGTTTAGAAAAAAAAATATTCACGTGCGCCGGCGCTGTTGCTGCCTAAACAAATGCGACTTAGACCCTTTCTGCACCCAATCGACAAAATTTCTTTTGAAATTGCTCGGGCACGAATGGGGCTTGATTCTACATCTAAGTACATCATTTAGACTGCTATATCGTTTAAATTGACCAAAAACCCCTTGAGTTCTAAGACTTTTTGCCGAAGTTGTTAATTTTTTCATCATTTTTCAGTTTAGAGATTAACTTAAATTTCAAAAAATGGTCTTCTCAAAAATGTTAGTTATTTTTCAAGGAATCAAAAAAAATTTACAAAAAAGTCATAAATGCGGATCCACCCTTTTTTTGCGCCCAAATACCACTTTCCCGGCAGTTTTGCGGAAATCTGACATCACCAGTCGATCCGCCGTACTTTGAAACCCCTATATCCGTGAAAAAATGTTTTTCCAAAAATGTGACTTGTTACCTTTCCGTTCCCACCGATTCAATTGATGAAATCCAAAATGTGATTGGAATTTTATGAATTTCTGCCAAAATTATACCTATCCCATTTTAAAAAATCCAAAAATTGCAATCCCATTTCCAATCAAACAATTCTTTTAAGTGTGCTAATAAAATGTTGATGAAAAGTTTTGATTTTCTTATCAAGTTCATCCTGAAATTAGACGCATTAGGAAACATTCAAGAAAATGCAATTTTAAATTTTTTTTTAAAAGGAACTTCATTTTTTAATGAAGGAGGTAGGCCTGTATCTAGGATTTCCTCCAGGTGAGTGATAAATGAGTCATAAGTGGGGCATATTCAAGTAGTGAGGACCTATTTCTAAGGCACAAAAATCATAAAAGTCCCAACTGGCTCATTTTTAAAAAAATGTAGCCTACATAGGTATGCATAGGCAATGTACATTCATAAGAAGATTGTAGGCAATATTGATATAACAATATAGTTAATATGAATTTTTCAGTCTAATTCTGTCCAATTTTACTTTTTGTTGCAGAACTAGAACCAGTACATTACCTGCAAATTCAGTGATTATATGTATAATATACAGAACTCAAATCACTAATCAGTAGTAAAGCCGGAAATTGGGAATACATTGAACTTCACATGCATAGCAGAGGGTAAGTAAGTCTACTATAACTGGTACCATATCATGTAAGTAACTTTCAATTTTTTTAATTTTCCAATTAAGTATTTTCATTTTCACACCATTATTAAAAATTTTCAGGACAAAGTCATATTCTCCAGAAAATGTAGAGGTACCAACCCAAAATATTTACTGGTAAGTACTGATTTTTTTGAATAAAAGGTGTGTTAAAGACAAGTTGGGTCCTTACAATGAAAGGTTTTTAATGACAAAATAATGTGTTAGCATGACTATTTTTAATTATGAATCACAACAACTCCTCCTGACAAAAAGGCACCAACTAGTTCCATCAAGTATTGAAAATCACTCTTCCTTCTTCATACTCAATTTGCATAAACATTTTGGTGCCTAAACAGAGACTACTCGAATATAATGAGTGATTAGTAAAGTGTTTTTACTTCTCTGCAGCTCCTATTTAGCTCAAATAATTGTTAATAAAGTGCCACCATACTCAAATCTATAATTTAACCACGCTTTTAGCAATGTTATTGGATATGGGTGAGTAAGTAATTTTTATTTTACCAATTTTCAAATTATTTTTCCCTTTCACCCCATTATTTAAAATTTCTTGGGATGAGAACAATATTTAAGTAGGTACCTATACTTATCTGTATATGATTGAGACAACTGATGAAATCCAAAGAATCAAAAGTGCTCAAAAAATGTTGTGATTAGAATTTTTGAGTTTCAGCTGAAGTTATATACTTGGCTCATTTTTATAAGTCAGGCATAGTCCAGTTGTGAAGAACTACATATGTATTTCTAGGGGACAAAAATCATAGAAGTCCCAACGGGCTCATTAAAAAAATTCTCACATTTCAAAAAAAATGTACATACCTAGCATAGGTAATAGGTATATGCCTATTACCTATGTACATACATAAGTACATAGATTGTATAGGCACTTAGGCAGTATATGCATATTTCAGAACTATTTATATCAAATTTGAAATTTCAATCAACCACTAACATTCACAACTTGAAAAAAATTGTTGAATGTTGATTTGAGTTTCTCAAGTAAAAATACTAAATACTTACTTCACTCAAATAGGTCCGAGTGAAGTGAAGGCAAAAATCTTGGGAAAATTTTAAATCCAATGGTTAATTTCAGAAAAGGAAAGCGAACTGGTCGAGTTCATTTTTGTCCCAATATTATGGACCATTTGGGATCATGAGCATTACTCGCATTGCGCGTTTATCTCTGATTATGGGGGTATTTTGGTACATATATAACATAAGATCGGCCAGCATTAACAAAATAAAAGACCTAGGTATTGTCTAAAATACGGCCTACGTTTACGTATTCTTACAATGCTTGGTGGATTCTCAGCAATCATTAAGCATTGAGGAATTCATTATTAACGGATGCAAAGTGATGTGGACATCCATCAGATATCATGTAAGTGATTTTTATTTTTTCAATTTTCTTATCATTTTCATTTTCACACCATTATTTTAAATTCTTCAAGATTAAGTCATATTCTCCAGAAAATGAAGAGGCTGCGATTTAAAATATTTACTGGGAAGTACCAATTTTTTAATAAAAGATATATGTTTATAGTGACAAGTTAAATCCTTAGAAAGGCCCAAAATTGGAAACACTACATTATATTACCTGCAATTCAGTAATTTGAGTAATTATATATATATAGAACTCAAATCAGTAGTAAGGCCGGAAATTGGACATGGATTACAGAAGAAAAAGTCTACTATAACTAGTATCATATCATGTAAGTAACTTTCAATTTTTCAATTTTCCAATTATTTTCATTTTCTTACCATTATTAAAAAAATTTCAGGACAAAGTCATATTCTCCAGAAAATGGAGAGGTAGCAACCTAAAATATTTACTAGTAAGTAAGTACTGATTTTTCAAAATAAATGGTGTGTTAAAGACAAGTTAGGTCCTTAGAATGAAATAAATACACTGAGGCAATACATTACACGCAATTTTATTGATAAAACATATACGTAATAACCCCGTACGTTTCGGCAAAGCTTGTTGCCTTCATCAGCGGTAACACGATACTGAATACACAACGAAATAGCTAGCGAAATACAAAGTCGAGAGTATGCGTCAGCTCGACCATTTTTAATTATGAATCACAACAACTCCTCCTGACAAAAAAGCACCAACGAGTTCCTTTATTGAAAATCTCTCTCCTTAATTCTTAGTACTCAATTTTCAGTAGGATCGGGCATATTGAACCACTTTTAGGTTTTTTCATAATTGCTTCCGAAGTTTTGAACCTAGAATGCTCAAATAAGTTTTGAATTGAAGCTTGATATTTTGACTATAAACCCTAGGAGTTTGAAGTATTTTGATCTGTAAGTTTTTTCAGAAAATTTGTTTATAGCGGCATCCATTTTTGGTTCATTAGATATGAGTGATGAAGACAATGTGTTTGATTATGATTGCAGCGTAGATACATTATGCATCAATATGTATTTAAAAAAACAAGTTGGTCAATTAAAAAGCTAGTTAAGCAACCATTTCGTTATTATTATCAAATACAGTTTTTAAAAATTGTATCGCCTATTATAGTAAATTATGATAAAGTAGGTATGTAACCATTTCAATCATTAAAAAATGTCAAAACATCAGAGAATTGCAATGCATATTCTCCAGAAAATGGAGAGGCTGCAAGTAAGTAATTTTTATTTTTTCAATTTTCCAATAAATTTCCCTTTCGTCCCATTATTTAAAATTTCTTGTGATGAGAACAATATTTAAATAGGTATGTACCTCTCTATATCTGTATATGATTGAGACAATTGATGAAATCCAAAGAATAATGACTCAAGTTTGTCTTCAACATTCTTCAAAAGTGCTCAAAAAATGTGGTGAATAGAATTTTTGAGTTTAAGCTGAAGTTATACTTGGCTCATTTTTATAAGTCAGGCATAGTCAGGTTGTGAAGAACTACATATTTCTAGGGGACAGAAATCATAGAAGTCACAAAGGGCTCATTTAAAAAATTCTTACATTTTAAAAAAAATGTACATAGCATAGGTATTATGCCTATGTACATACATACATATAGTAGATTGCATAGGCATTTAGGCAGTATATGCACATTTCAGAACTATTTATATCAAATTTCAATCAACCACTAACATTCACAACTTTAAAAAAATAATTGAATATTGATTTGAGTTTCTCAAGTAAAAATACTAAATACTTCACTCAAATAGGTCCGAGTGAAGTGAGGGCAAAAATCTTGAGAAAATTTTTAATCCAAGGGTTAAAATGAGCATTTTTTTAAATTGTGAAATTGATTTTTCTCATTTCTGGATTGAATTCAACACTCCCTACATTTAAATAAGAACTTTTCAGAAATTTCAATTTCAGAAAAAGAAAGCCAACTGGGCGAGTTGATTTTTTGTCCAAATATTATGGACCATTTGGGATCATGAGCATTACTCGCATTGCGCGTTTATCTCTGATTATGGAGGTATTTTGGTATATAACATAAGATCGGCCAGCATTAACAAAATAAAAGACCTAAGTATTGTCTAAAATACGGCCTACATGTACGCATTCTTACAACCCTTGGCGCGTTTTCAGCCATCGTAAGCATTGAGGAATTAATTATTAAGGGATGTAAGTAATTTTTATTTTTTTAATTTTCTTATTACATATTTTCATTTTCACACCATTATTTCAAATTTTTCAGGATTAAGTCATATTCTCCAGAAAATGAAGAGGCTGCAATCTAAAATAGGTATTTACTGGTAAGTAGCCTACCAATTTTTTAATAAAAGATATGTTAGTGACAAGTTAGATCCTTAGAAACGATAGGTTTCCAACAACAAAAATAATGTGTCAGCGTAACCATTTTTAATTTATGAATCACAACAAATCCTGACAAAAAACCATTGACAAGTTTCCTTATTGGAAAATCACTCTCCCTTCTTTATACACAATTTGCATAAACATTATGGCGTCCAAACAGGGACTAGTCGAACGTAATGAATGATTCGTGAAGTGTTTTTGAATTTTCTCTGGAGCTCCAAGAGCTCAAATAATCATTAATCAAGAGCCACCATTGACCATACCCGAATTGTATCATTTAATCATGTTTTTAGCACTGTTATTATGGATACATAATGAAGATATTGTGTTTGATTATGATTGCAGTGTGCATTAGTGCATCAAGATGTATTCAAAAGGCAAGTGAGAGTCACTTCAAAAGCTAGTCGCTTTACCATTTACCATTGAGAACATTCCTCAGATACATTGTTATGATTGAGCTCACCTCTGAGTATCAGTCTTTCAAAAAGATTACTAATTGCAGGTTTTTAATGGCCTCTGATGCAGAGAAGGATGAGGACGTTATTATGCAAGGTTTTTCATAATGTTGGCAAACTCAAAATGTATAGGTATTGTATGAAAACAAATTAGAAACTCAGATTTACTAGAGGAAGATCCTTACTTTACCAAACCAGTTTTGTGTTTTAGATGGATTTGTGTAACTTTTGCAGGTTGTCCAAACAAAGCTTTCAATAATGTTATCATCTCCATGTGAAACAAAAAAAACAATGACAAATTTGCAGGTTACATTTTATGATTTTCTGAACTAGATTCATATTCTTCTAGGTCGTCATCTACATCTTCGCTTATACTTTCTTCATCATTAGATGTTTCTTCTTCTATAACTTTTTGAAAGCATGTAAGGGTTCTTTTGGCACTTGCACTGACCATTGGTTTAATTTCTTCAAGCAAACTGGACAAGCTAGCCAAATCTTGAGTATATGATTTGGCATGTGCTAGTTTATCAGGAACTACTCTTAGATTTTCAACTAATTCGATAAATTTGTCTTTTGTTATGAATGAGTCATCTTTTTTTAAATCAGGATGAACGTCGAGATGATTGCCAATTTCTTCCAACTCTAGCTCTGATAACAATTTTGGTGAGTCGTTTGCTGATGAATTTGACAACTTCTTGGATTTTCGAGATCTCTTTCTTTTAGCTGGTTTTGTGGATTCGTCAGTGGAGGTGATAGTTGGAGCACCTCTTTTTGTATTTTTGTTACTGTCACTATTTTTAGCTTGTAAGGCAGCTTCTTGAATTTCTTTTTGTTGGTTTTCAATTTCTTCTTTATTTGGGCATTTTTTTGCTGGGTGGCCTGTGTTTTTACATAAGAAACACTTCATATTCGATTCTGTTGATAAGAATACACGAAACTCTTCATTATCATAGTTTATTGTTATTGAATCAGGTACTCGGCTCATATCAGTGTTATCTGGATCGAACTGTATGGATCGGCGAAAACTTAGTATATGTTTCAGTGTTGGCTTAGTATGCCCGGCATTTATAAACTTCATTGGTAGATGTAACGCAATACCAGTTTTATCAGATAATTCTTTGACTATGACGGAGTGAGGAATGATAGGGCACACGTTCGATATAGTTAACTGTTTCAATGGATTAACTAGGTGGCGAGCCTCCAAAGTGTGGTCTTTAATTTTTATCTGACTGTGTTCATCCATAAATTTATTCAGAGTTGCAACACTATCGAAGTAAAAACACATACGAGACTTGGACATTCTTGACTGAAATATTATCTTTGATGAGGGCACAACAAGTTCAACAGCAGCAGCATAGTCTTCATTCGTGAGGTCTTCAATGAGTGGGAAAACAATGGCTTGGTCTCTTTTAGGGAACACTTCAGTAGATTGAGCACAGGCTGAGTAACTCAACCCTCCTGTCAGGGACATGGCGGGGAATTACGCGAAAAAAAACAGTGAAAAAATACGAAAGTCTGTACACCGAACGCTTACGCGCACGCTTACGCGCCGTGCACGTACGTATCTTGATAAACGCACTAAACCAGTTCACAATACATGAACAACACATGAAATACACGCAAAACACGTCCTACTTCTATCAACGCACTATTCCTTCCAATCATTGTTTGATGTCTAACATTTTATTGTTTTTTTTTTTATTATTATTCGTATTATTGATTTAGGTAGGTATATTTTCATATTTACCTATATTAGCATTATGGAAACTTTTTTTTCAACTTAGGATCATGTTCCCAATGCAGCCAAGAGACATGGGTATTTCAGATGAAATTTTAAGGGTGATCAATGCGATATTTCTATGCATAGGTATGGATATTCTCAATAATATGAGTACCTACTGACTCATTTATGCAAGTATTTCTTCTCAAAATCACCACAAAATTCATCATTGAGAAATCTTACATTATATTGTTCTTTTTTATTATCATTATAAGCCACAGACTAGGTCCTTTCTTTTCCACTGTTGAAAACAATTTTTAAACCTAAATTTATATCGCGATTCTCTATGAAAAACAACGATACTTGAAAAGTAGACATTCTCAAGGGTGATCAATGTAGTAAGGTATTTCTATGCATATGGATATCCTCAATAATATGCGTACCTACTAACTCATTCAAGCAATGTTTTCTTCTCAACATCACCACAAAACTTAACATCGAAGTACCTGACTTTCTATTGTTCAATTCAATATCAATAGTAAGTAAGTAATTTTTATTTTGATTTGACATGGATGTTTTTTGAATTGGGAGTCCGTACCTACAATATTTTTACCACTAAAATACGTATGTACGTTCGATCCTAATCAATGAGACGCCAATTTTGAGAGACGTTGATCTGTAAGACGATGATCTTTGAAAATACAGAAAAAAAATCTGGAATTCTTCATTATGCCTGATTTATAAAAAATTGAAACACTTGACGCTGATTTGCATTAGGTTGCTAATCTAATCCGTATATGACATTGACTGACCTTTAAAACGTAAAAAATTCTACAGCGTTCCTTACATTATGTCAATATCAGACATTTCAAAAAACTATGTACCACATGACAGAAACCACTTTTTAGTCATTCTTAACCCTCCAAAAGTTTTCAATGAGGGGTTTATTAAAATGCCAAAGTTCTCTTATGTAGGTAAATGTGGACCGAGAATGAAAATTTTTGAGACCCAAAAATACCTGCCTTCATTTGTACAATTTGTAATATTTACACCAACATCACAGTGGATATTCTGTACTCACCAACCGATTGTGTTAATTTTTTTTTTAGATGTCAATTAGAAGAATTGTAAGTACTTGTAAAATTAGCATTGACAGGGACTTTAAACAATACTTATATGAAATTTCAAACGAATACGAAGACTTTACTCCGAAAAAATTGTACGAACATCACGACACTTCGATCAACATTTTTTTTTTTTTGCGAACAGGTAGGTCTAGGTACCTAATTAAAATTATAACCGAAGCAATTTTACAATAAAGAACATTTCACTGCTACTTCCAAGTTCTAACTATTTTAAATTCTACGTTTTTCTCTTCTTCGATCTTTCATAATTTAGTTTCAATGTCATGTACAACACGAGTGATAACCCTTGACTATATACATAGACAAAGATATACCCAATTACATATACTATACATATAGGACTGCTGCAGGTTCTTATCAATTTAACGTTGATTACCTAAACTATACTATAAGGTTCTATAATTTCATACAAAGTTATAAAGCATTGGTTATTATGGTAAAATTGTGTAGGTAATCCAGATTTTCAAAGTCCATTTAACGAAATGCGAAGTCTGTTGACTGATAACGTGGTTATTTGCTCGCCCCGAAATCATTATTTTTATTCTATTCGTCCATTCTGAAATGTTTTTAACCCTTTGAGTGTTATTAATACCTATTCAAAGTTTTAACCACACATGTCAATGGTGATGAGGAAATTCAGAATGCAAATAAATTGATCGAGAAAAATTGTAAAAGATTAAAAACTATAACAAAAAATTCCGAGGGTTACGATTCGGTTGATGTTATTTGTTCTCCAAGTTTCTTAAGCACCCAAATCTTTAAATTTTAAAAGAAAAAAAAAAAGAAAAATCCATATTTGCCTTTAAAAATATATTGGATTATGGCTGTTCTTCAAACAAAAGGCTAAGGATTTAATTTCATCGTTGTCTTCGTGAAATTAGCTTTTAAAAAATTGATTTAAAATATTAACAAGCCCCTCGTCTGTTCTAAATGAGAATAAAAAGAAACGTAAAAAGCGTATTAATGATTTTAGAAACACCGATTTCTAATATCAAAGTTTTTCAAATAGGTACTTTTTTCAGCTTTTCAAAAATATTTCATTAAGATAAAGTTTTCACAAAATGATGTTCTGCTAATAAAATAGAAAGTTGTTAGCTGAAATCGAAGCAAGATTTATCGGAACAAAACAACCTTACCTATTCGAAAAATCAACTTGCTTACTGATAATTTAAAAAAATCCTTTTTTTGAGAAACGACCAAGAATAGTAAACGAAAATCAAAATTCAATTAAATCCGTAACGCAAGTATTATTTTTTTTTTGAATTTAAGTATCTGTGAAATTAAACGTAAATAAAAAATAAAAATTTCATTATTTTATATTATGTTTTTTTCATTAAAATTTTATTTGATGATTTAAAATCTTTTTTTATTAAAAAACAATTATTATAAAAATATATATTTTACTTTTATTTATTTTTTTAAAATAAATGTCCTTTAAATTCACGAGATTAAGATGGATTTTAATTTAAAAAATATTGAAAAATTCTAGAAAAATGGGTTATAGGAAAATTTTAAATATTTTGATGAAAATACATCCAGGAACTTGGTAATGAAATGTAGAGATTCGATTCTCTGGGCGAATGGAATAAATACTTGGTAAATAAAATTGTAATCAGTTTCCTGTTTTTTTTTATTTTTTTTATTTTTATTTATTTTTTATTTTATTAGCAAAATGATCCTGATAGTCTGGAAAGAATAGAGAGGTTACGTGCTGAAAGCAACGCATCATTAATTGCAAAGAAGGAAATGTATGTATTTGAAACTATTATGTACGTACCACTTTGGAAAATCCTCTTTCGAGAAACGATCGAGAATTAATAGACTCTTTTAAATGGAACATTAACTTCATGATAATTGAGATAATCATGAAAAAAAATACCAGATAACCCTCGATTAATTAAAATTTAAATTTAAATAAATTCATCACAATTTGCTCTAATTCATCGCGATCGCCATTACTAAAATCAAATCATAATTTAGTCATTTTTGTATCGAAAAAAATCCACAATATTGTACAATGCTAGCAATAATAGCACAGTGTTTTATTTTTGTTCATGTTTTGAGCACCAAATTTGACGTCATCGTGGGATCTCAGGTACCTATAGCTTGGTTATAAAATTTTGAAGTTGAATTCTTTACAGCTTGAAATAGTCCTATTCGTTTCATATTATTATGAACAGTCGACAGAAAAAATTCGCTATGAAAACTCGTTAGATGAATTCGCTGCATTATTAGATACACGTACTAAACTAACTGACACACCGATAAAAATTCAAACTGGAGATGAAAACCGACGAAGTGAAATTAGTCGTTTGGCTGGTAATTTATCTGATCACATGATGGAAAAAAATGATATCACAAATCCAGTGAGTTGGTTTGGAATTTTATTTCAATTAAACTAAAATATGAATTGAGAGTTCAATAATTTTTTAAAAAATAATAATATTGTGAATTTTCATTTTTTTTTTTTTTTTTTTAGATAGAAAAATCAATTTTAAGAAAGGTGAGAAGCGTTCTTGTGGAGCTGCGTGATTTTATTTACAGTATAGAAACAGTTTGCCTGAAAAATATAACCAAGATCGATCACGATGAAGCATTATTCCCTTCATTAACTACGATTACAAGAGTGAATGATGCAAAACACAGCCGTCGATGGAAATCTTTTTTCGATAAATGTCATCATGAACAATTTCTTCCCATTAAAGATAAAGTTGGGACTACGTGGGATAGCGAAGTGTTTTCTGAACAAACCGATGTACTAATTTTATTAACTGAGATGGATAAATCTGCTCATTTGAGAGGGCAATGGTATATGAAACAAGATTTTTCGAAAGATACTCTACTTAGTACTTTGAAAACGCATACAAAATTTAATGGTGAATTTATTACATTTGTTGATATGCTCTATGATATTATGACTGGGTTTTATGATCGATGGATAACTGAATTGAAGTCTAAAAACTAGAAGAAAAACACGTCGTTTTGTTCTGAGTCGTTTCTAATTTTTTTTTCATCGATGTTTTTTAAAAAATTTGATTGGAAATTATATTTTTTATAAATCAATGAGCATTGGTTTTTTTAAATTGAAATTAATTTTCTTTTTTTTTTTAAATTTCAAAATTCCAGGTTTTCAATTAGATTACAAATAAGTTACATAAGTACATATTACTTGATATTTACGAGGATGTTTTTTTAAACGTATTTTTCACGGTATTCTTTCTTGAAATTCAATTATTAAATAATGAATACGATTGAGAATTTTTTTTTGAAATTGATGTTCAATTTTTTAAGAATTTGAAAAATATAAAATAAGTATGTTTTAATTTACAGGTACCTACTTGAAATGAAAACTTTTTTTGATACAACTTTAAAGTAGGTACCTACTTACAGGTATCTGGTTTTTATTATATTTTTTAAAACATCAATTTTCAATAAAATGAGTATATGGCACCTAGATTTTTTTCGTCGAGTTTTTTCATTTTTTTGAAATCCAATTCAATTTTTTTCTTTAGCTAAATTGAACTGAAAATATTTTTAAAACGATTTTTGGTTGTAGCTGTCAAGTTTTCAACAAGAGTTGATTTTTTTTTTAATTCAAACTGTTTCAAAATAAAATCTGAAAATTTTAGTTTTTTAGTTCAATTGAAAATATGTAGGTAATATTTTAAATTAAGTATGAATTATGCATATACATTACAATACCTCTACCTAGTACCTAATACCTGCATATCTTCTTCATTTTTTTTTAAATTTTAGTGAACAGTAAAATTTAATTACTCAAGTACATCTTGGACTATGAAAATTTGAAAAAAATACATTTCAAATTTTAAAATGAAATTCAAAATTTTTTTTATTTACAATTCAAACTGTTTGGAGCTTCGAGCGAGTTTTAAAAATTTCTCCACATAAGTTTTGAATCGCTCTAAATGGGCCAAAAATGAACTTTTTTGAAAAAATTAATATTTTCACTTTTTCTGGAATGTACAAATTGGTCAAAAATTTACAAATTGTCGAGAGGGTGTCCAATAAGCACATACCAAAGTCATACTATAGGTGCTAAAGTTCATTGTACAGGCCCTTCCAGAGCGATTTGAAATTTCTGGAGAAAATTGAAAAATCGCTGGAGGCTCCAGAATGGCCCAAAATAAGTATGTAGTTGTTGATCCGTGAGAGTTAAATTGAAGGAATTATTGGTTCATTTCGCTCAAAAAATTTCACATTTCATGAAAAAGTTTAAAAATCACCCTTAAAACAGTTTTTTTTTCATTTTCAAAAATTTGCCGAAATCTAAAAATTAACTTCATTTAAAATTTTGGTTACGGAAGTTTTGCTCTTTCGATCTAGTTTGATTTTGTTTCAATCAAACGTTTTCTTGCATTCCTTGTCAGTACGCGATAACTTCTCCCTCTCACTCTCCTCCTCAGCCTCAGCTTCCATAATCTTTGAAATAAAAAATATTTGAACGAGAAAAATATTCCTCTTTTGATGCTCTGCGACAATCACTCGTAATGTTTTATCAAATCATCTATTTTTAGGAGTGACAACTTCAGGGCTTATAAACAATTTTTTCCGAAAAAAAACTACTCTAGTAATCTAAAAATCTTGAAAAGGTAACTAAAAAAGAATCAGAACATTACACCTTGAAACAAAAAGTTGAACCATTTTGCAACTTTTTAATATAAAAGCAAGACTTCTGGACTATTTTTGGCTATTAGAGAATTTTTGCAATATGTGGCAAAAAAACCAAATTTTTGATAAAAACCGAGTATTTCTAAACAAATTTTGGGAAAAAGTAAAACTTTTTGAATTTTTTTGCAAAAATAAAAACAAAACAAAATTTTGCAGCAAAAATGCTAAAAAGCAAAAAATTTGGAATTTGTGTCGAAAAAACAAAAATTTCAATTTTTATCAAAAATATCAATTTTTATCAAAAATATCAATTTTTGGAATTACGAGTTTTTTTTGCAATTTTATGGTAAAAAATGATATATTTTTGATAGTTTATGACAACTTTCTAAAAAAATCAACACCTTGCAGTTTTGTTAGAACGAAGAACTTTTGAGCATTTTTGGCAAAAAGAAAGTTTTGTGATAATTTCATGTTACCAACAAGTAAAATATTTTGAAAATTATAGGCAAAAAAATGATACTTTTTCTGCAATTTTTGTTGAAATGACAATTTTTTTTTTAAATTTGTTCCTAAAAAAACGAAAAAACGTGATTTTTGAGTAATTTTTGAAAAAAGAAACAAGATTTCGGAATTTTTTACAAAATAAAGACCAAACTTTGTCAACTTTTGCAAAAACGAGACTTTTGTGATACTTTTTGTGCGATTTTTGTCGAAAAAACGAGACTTTTTTTAATGTGTTGGTTGAATGGGAAAAATTGAGACATTTTGAAATTTTTTGCAAAAAAACGGCCCAATTTTCCCATTTTTTGCAAAAGCGAGAATTTTATGATCCTTTTTCTGCGATTTTCGTCAAAACAACAACGATCGAGGTTTTTAAAAATTATTTAGTAAAAAAATGAGTCTTTTGGCAACGTGATATGAGTCTTTTGGGTAATTTTTGAAAAAAATCAGGCATTTTGGAATTTTTTGGAAAAAAAAACGATCAAGTTTTGTCAATTTCTTGCAAAAAGTAAGATTGAAAACTTTAGAAAAATGCAGAACAGTATAACTGAGTTCAAACTCGAGAAGAATCACATTAAAACAAATTAAATCCCTCTTTTTTATAATGGGAAATGGATTGTAGTGGTTTCGATTTTCACATAAGCTATCTACCAATCATTATAGTGCTAAAAAACTTCACCTAAAAATTGAGGAAATTTTAGATTTTTTTTCAAATGCTCAACTTTCTTTTTATAGGGTTATTACACGTCAATTGGACCAAGAACTGGTAGGTGGGTTCGGCGATTTTTTTGAAATTTTTCCTGTGGAAAGACCTTCCAAAGGGATGACCAATGGCGCAAATCGCAGCCCTCTAGCCCATTTTTAAAGGCAGCCAGGGGGTGTCAAAGTTTTCAGTGAACCTGAAATATCATCCATTTCAGCAGTGGATTACTCGATAACCGCGACACCTACCAAAATGGAACATTTTCCCATAGTTAGGGTTTTTGAGACGCTTTTTGATGATATCATAAGAATCAGTGTTGCCACTTTTTTTCGTACAAAAAATTAGCTCAAAAAGTTTTGAAACGTAGTTTTCATATCGTTCCGACTCTCAAAAATTCTGAAAAAAATATATTATGGACAACTTTTTATGCTGAACAACATATTAAAAAATTGGGATGGTAACATGTTGCGAAGTTGATTTTTAAAAATTCAAAGTTTGCGAAAAAATGCAATTTTTTGATTTAAAACATGAAAAAAGTTTTGGGTGGTGAAGTTGACCCATTTGACCCCTATTCTTACGTATCTGTTGAAAAAGTTGAAAAGCCCCTTTCACTTAATGAAAATAAACTCCTCACAAAAAAATCGAAATTGGAAAAAATTCAATTTTCAAATTCAAACATCAAAAAAAATTTAAATTTATTCAGTTGTCTTATTTTGACCTCTTTCTGACGTATTTCATGAAAAAGTTGATGAAAATCACACTCACAACAAAAAAATAAAAATTTGTTCATTTTTTGAATCTTTTTCGAATTTTGATTTTTTTTTGAGGAGTTCATTTCATCGAGTGAAAGGGCTTTTTCAACTTTTTCAACCGATACGTAAAAATACGGGTCAAATGGGTCAACTTCACCTATCAAAATTTTTTTTCATGTTTTAAATCAAAAAATCGCATTTTTTTCGCAAACATTAAATTTTTTAAAATCAACTTTGCAACATGTTACCATCCCAAGACCCAATTTTTTAATATGTTGTTCAGCGTAAAAAGTTGTCCATAATATATTTTTTTCAGAATTTTTGAAAATCGGAACGATATGAAAACTACGTTTCGAAACTTTTTGAGCTAATAAGTGGCAACACTGATTTTAATGATATCATCAAAAGCCTCTCAAAACCATAACTATGGGAAAATGTTCCATTTTGGTAAGTATCGCGGTTATCGAGTAATCCTCTGCTTAAATGGATGATATTTGAAGTTCACTGGAAACTTTGACACCCCCTGGCTGCTTTTAAAAATGGGCTAGAGGGCTGCGATTTGCGCCATTGGTCATCCCTTCAGAAGGTCTTTCCACAGAAAAAATTTCAAGAAAATCGCCGAGCCCACCTACCACTTCTTGGTCCAATTGACGTGGAATGACCCTAAAAGCTCCCGGAGAAAAATTTATAATTATTTAAGATGCTCATTTTTTGGTGCTTTACAACTTTTGTTCGGACATTTTTTTCATAACTTGGCATTTTGAAAATATATTGCTGAAAAACCAACAGTGTGATCATTTTCAACTCCTCCCCGTCACCACTCCTAGTCTCTGCAGAGTGACCAGATAATACACAGATTTCAAAAAAAAAAATCAGAAGGAAGGGAGGGAGGGAAGGCGAGGTGTTACCGAAGCAGACTGGTGTTTTTCAAAAGAATCCAAACTTTCGCAAAATTAAGCTTCGATAAGTTGAAACTTTGAAAAAATGACTCACTCATTCGTGACTTTTTAGCATCGGGCAACTTTACATTTTTATCAACACAAAAACTTGAATGATTTAATCCTACCATGAAAAAAATCACATCAATTCAAACCTTTTCTCGCAGTTAAACAAGAGTCAATCTAAAAAGCTTATATACCATGGTTAGAATGTAGATAAAGATACTAAATAGAATTCTGTCATTTCAGCTGAGAAAAATTTTGACAAAGCAACATAATCGCAGTTCTCGATAGACCAACACGAACATTCCGATCACCATCCTCAATCTTTACTCATTCCTTCGTACCTAGACCTACGTACATTTTAACCTATCAATTTTTCATTCAACTTTGCCAAACTCGATGCATCACAATATTCCCAATAATATATGCATGATTAACATGACGTTAAAAATATTTCAACCAACCGTCTCCGAAGCAGCATCTGTTCAAGCTCGGACAAAAGTGAAAACTGTCAATTTATGGTCATAATGTAATAGCTGGTTGAATCTACACCATATAAGGTAAAGGTAAAGTTTTAATTTTAATCTGTACGTACAAGACGTACGGGGTCACGTTGCATATGGACTGAGCCAGTTCTCTCGTGCCCAATGCAAACCGATTCGACGATAGGATAGGAAAAAGCATACAGCATTGTATGTACCTGCAGCCTCACTGCCTCACAGCCTATAGGTATACGATAGTATAGGTAATTTTCGTATCAATAAAAATGACACTTCGGTATCGTTATTCGTGCTCGAGCAGCCAGTGAAAATAAATATTTTAAAATACGCCCGTCCTCGTACATTGAGTCGTTCCGGAGACAAAACAGGGAGAAGGTAGATTCTGTTTATTTTTAAAATACATCGCTATCGTGTTGGTGTGTACGTGTAGAAAATTTCTAAGCTCGTGTGTTACATTGAACTGATTGTGTTGGCGGTGCAGAGGTGGTACATTTCGTGAATCAGCTAATCCGCCAGTCTAGAGAAGCTTTTTTCTACACGCAAGTTGAATAACTGGAAGACGCGTCATTCGTACAATTTTCGACGAAATTTTTTCACGTTTTTGTTAATTTTTTTTTTATACTCGTAGTTCTTTTTTAAAACGAATTAGCTGTAAGATAATAAGTAATGATTCGATCGTCGTCGCGAGTTTTTCGATAATGCTGATCCGCTATTCTCGATTCATTCGTTATTGTGAATCGAATGTGTGATAAACGCGAGTGTGATTTAATTTTCATCGAATTCTTCGCTGATATTGGGATTAATCCGATCGAGAATATATTCCTTACACTGTGAGTACCGAGTTTATTACCATTTTGAATACCTACCTAGCTTTATAAATTGGAGATTTTACTCACGGCCATTTTTAGCCCATGAAAAATGCACGTTTCATTGATCGAGATTTACCTACTTGAAATCATACCTACATATACGTGAATAAGTAGGCACGAATGGTGATGTTCGAAACTGTACAAAACCCTACACGAGAGAATTGGCTATATTGTGTGATTTTTCAACATCTCGACAGAGAATTTTTACACCATTCTTTCTCACACTCGAATACGCGTAATTTGAAAATTACGTTTCACTTTAGTATTTATAAATGACAACTCATGGCGTCTGACAGTTTTTGTAACCGTATCGTGAGCTGGAACGATGCCTAATTTGGAAACAATTTAAAGCCACTTACCAATTTCTAATTTCACTTTAGCTGTATTTTGATTTTCAGCCTTTCATTGTCTGCTTTCGATGTTGTTGTTGTTGTTCGCATCTTGTTATGTGTTTTATCGTGTGACACCTTTGGTGACTAAGGAAGAATTTTCTAGCCAATTTATTCGTCGTTGTTGTTGTGATGGTTATTAATAATTCGTTGCATCATCGAGATCTTGCATTTTGTTTCTGAAAAAAAAAACATATCGAAATATTTAGATTCGGAATTAACTTGTTTTTGAAATTAATATCGGGTTATCGTGTTGATAAGGTTAGGTATTGAATTTGTGTTTGAAATTGAGAGCTATTAGGTACTTTGAATTGCATAGAATTGATTGATTTTTTTGATAATTAATTCACCGAAGATACACGTGTCTACCAAAGTATACTCGATGGATTTAAAACAACCTTACAGGGTTCATAATTGGATTCGAGGGCCCTTTTTGCATGTGTGAGAACCCATGGAGTTGTAGTAGGTAGATAGGTACCTACTTTGAGGTAGTTTTCCAAGTTCCTGACCAAAAATTTAAAAAAATCAGAAATGGTCATACTTCAATAAGCAATTCTAAGGTGTTTTGAGACTCATTTATTCGAAACAAAAAGTTACGAAAAAATCCTTTCTTCAAAGAAAGTTTGAATTTGAAAATCATGATACATATTTTTATTTAGACTTGATTACAGTCTACATTATCATTGATAAGAGCTCTATAGGATTTTTTCAATTTCAAAAGCCTGAAAAAAATGTCAGAAAGTTGTTTTTGAAAAATTAACATGAATTTTAGAAATTTTATCGGGTTTTTTTCGAGTTTTCACAAGTAAAATTTGATACTAATAAAGCACAAAGTTTACTTCAGTAAAATTCTCAAAGTGTCAGAAATTGATCATTTTTTTCAAAATTTTGAAAAAGTTATTGCAAATTGATCCAGTTCTTTCCAAATTTTTGAAAGCATGGGAAATTGTCAAGAATTCTGAAATTTTTAATGTTTTCATAGGTCAGCGTAGTGCCGACCAGTGACTAGTTACTTGTGAAAAATACTTATCAAAAATTACCAGTAAGTAAATAGCAAAAAATTGCCATAATTGACCAAAAGTTATACCAGTAGTTTTTTTTGCCAAAAATTACTAATAATTTACCGAGAATTTACCGAGAATTACCGGTAATTTACCAACAAATTACCAGTATTTTTACCAAAATTTACCAGTATTTTTACCAAAAATTACCAGTATTTTTACCAAAAATTACCAGTATTTTTACCAAAAATTACCAGGAATTTACCCAAAAATTACCTGTAATTTACTTGAAAATTACCAGAAATTTACCCAAAAATTACCAGTAATTTACCCAAAAATAACCAGCGCTTCGCTCAAATCAATTCTTTAATTTATGAATCAATTCGTTCGCGAATGATTCGCCAAAAATTGAGTAAATGTATCGATTCATTCGTGAATGAGTCACTCATACGAATCAATTCGTTTGCGGATGATTCTCCAAGAATTATTCAATTCATTCGCGAATGATTCACCAAAAATTATTCAATTTGTTCGTGAATGATTCACCATAAATTGAGTAAATGAATCGATTCGTTCGTGAACGAGTCACTTGAACGAATCAATTTGTTCGCGAATAATTCACCAAAAATTGATAAAATTAATCGACTCGTTCGCGAACAGGTCACTTATACAAGTCAATTCGTTCGTGAATGATTCGCCAAAAATTGAGTAAATGTATCGATTCATTCGTGAATGAGTCACTCATACGAATCAATTCGTCACTTGAGCAAATCAATTCGTTCGTGAATGATTCACCAAAAAATGAGTAAGTAATCGATTCTTGCGTGAACGAGTCACTTAAACCAATCAATTCGTTCGCGAACGATTCATCAAAAATTGAGGAAATTAATGGATTCGTTCGCGAATGATTCACCAAAAATTGAGTAAATGAATCGATTCGTTCTCGAATGGGTCACTAATAAGAATCAATTCGTTCGCGATTGATTCACCAAAAATTATTCAATTTTGTTCGTGAATGATTCACCATAAATTAAATTGAGTAAACGAATCGGTTCGTTCGCGAACGATTCATCCAAAATTGAGGAAATTAATGGATTCGTTCGCGAATGATTCACCAAGAATTATTTAATTCGTTCGTAAATGATTCACCAAAAATTGAGTAAATGAATCGATTCGTTCGCGAATGAGTCACTAATAAGAATCAATTCGTTCGCGATTGATTCACCAAAAATTATTCAATTTGTTCGTGAATGATTCACCATAAATTAAATTGAGTAAACGAATCGGTTCGTTCGCGAACGAGTCAATTCGTTCGCGAATGATTTACCAAAAATTATTCAATTCGTTCGCGACTGATTCACCTAGAAATCAATCAGTTTGTTCGATCGCCAATCGGTTATGAATGATTCGATTCGATTTTGATTCACTTCGCTTGAAAATAGATCAATTTCTATACTACAATAGGTTCACAAAAACCGAATCAATCGTAAATTAATTGATCCGTTTGCGAATGATTCACCAAGAAATCAATCAATTCATTTAATCGCCAATCGTTCGTAATTGATTCGATTCTATTGTAAACCGATCAATTGCTGTACAAAATATGTTTCAAAAAAAAATGAATCAATTCGTTCGTAAGAGGATGTTTATGGTCAATGTACATAGAAATGGTGATCCTTACCTTATTACGTATCATGTCGAATTTAAAATTTAAAGAGCCCTGTTTCATGAAAAGCAAGGTGCTCACAAAGGAAAAAATCCGATTAGTTTTTGGCAATATAGCCCAAAAAAGCAAATGAGAGAGGGAGAGGATTGAGGATCCTGTGATAGATCTATTGGTGTGCAAAGCTCAATAAAGCAATCAACCTGACTGATTTTTTAAATATTTTTAAATGTATTTCAACTTGAAAATTACAAACCTCTAGGGCTCTACATAACTTGAATGAGGAAGTAGCAAGAGAGACATCCCAACTCCCAAATAAATGTTACCTGTACAACGCTAAATCGAAAGAGAATGCCAAAACACATCGCAAGCTAAATTTCAGGTGTTTAAGTGCATTTTTCAATTTTTGGCGAATTTTCGAAAATCAAAGAGCCAAAAATGTGAAAAAATCAAAATCTCGTCAAATTGATCTAGAAAGCTGAAAATATTTACTATGTTCTCTATTTTCGACCATCCACAGTTCTGAAGCCTCAGCTCCAATAAATTTTTCTGGAGTTTGAATTTTTACAAAATTTTACCCAATGAATTTGGAAAACTACAATTTATTTTGTGTTCTAATTTCATCATGTTGAATCGACTGAAGGTGGTTTCAAGGCATTCTAGAACCACCAGCAACATTTTGTAATTTTCTGATTTTCAAAAAAGGGCATAAAAACTGTCCAAATTAACTGTAGCACGTATCGCAACTCGATATGGGCTCTTATAAGTGATCCACTTGTCCAATTAAACACCATTTTTCAGAAATTGGTTTCAATCAATTTAAAACAGTATAATTTCTACAGATTTCGTAATTTAAAATTTGAAAAAATTCAGTTGGATGCTTCGGAACAACTTGAAATTGCCTCCAATCGTCCGCTTTCTAGGTCAATTTGGAAAAATTTTGATTTTTTCACATTTTAAAACCAAATTTTCATTTTCAAGAATTCATCGAAGATCGAAAAATGCACTTCAACGTCTGAAATTTCAAGTGATGCGTTGTATTTTTTTTCGAATTGAGTCATATCTACTGAATCACTAAAACCCATTAACAACTTCAAGAATGGATCAATTATGTACCATAATACTTAGCATTCGATCGAATTCATTCTTGAAAATTACATTACATGTTGCGTAAACTAATAAATCCGAAGAAAAGATTTTTCTGAAAATATTACCTACATTTATAGGTAATACTTAATTATTGGAAAAACATATCAAGTTCTTATTTTGCCAATAATACTCGAGTTTCATGCCCCACACACCTATATCCACCCTGTATAAAGGTAAACGAAATTTCAAGAAAGCTTATCGATATTCGTCTTATTCGCTTGAAATGCATAAAATTTGCAATATTATTCCATTCTCAAAATTTAATTATTTTTAATATATGTAGCATCGTAATTTGATAGCAATTATCACTTGCTTATCAATTTCTTCAATAGACGATACCATTAACCCTATCTAATAATACAGGAACTTGGGAGTTTTTATTCGATTCAATTTGAAGTATTACTCATTGTAATTTCCATACTCATGTGCTAAATTAAACACTCGTATTTAGGTACTTAAATTGCATTCAAAAGTACCTAGACATACATTGGCAGGTACATTGTACGTTCAAAACTTCTGCCTCTGCGTGAGTTGTCGATAATTTTTGTGTGTTTTTTTTCATATGTTTGTGATAGGTATTCAATAAGTAAGTTTTTCTGATACCTAGCCCTACTTTAAAGTAATTTATATGTAGATATTATTGGAGAAATTCTTGATATTTTATTTTTAAAAAAAAGAACACCTTTTCGGTCATTTTTATTTCTAAAACATCAATTTTTGCTGCAAAAGAATCAAATATATAATAAGCATGCACTAAAATCATTTCAAAAAAATTATTTACGTAGGTGTGCGATGTGCAAGAACTCTGGTTTCAGTAATTTTTTGACCCTAAAAGGTAACTTGGACAATGGAGGTGGGGGAGAAGGATTCGCGTGATTGAAAAAACCATTTTTTTAAAAATTGAAGCACATACATTTTGAGATGGAATCAAAAAAAGAGGGGATGAAGGGGTAAAATGTCCCAAAATTTCGAAAATCTGTACCTAGGACTATTATTGCCAATTTCAGAAAAAAAAACACGAAAAAATTTGCTAAGGTTTTGGTTTAGGTATTTTCCTCGATTTTTTGAGATCAGCAATAATGGCCAAAAATTAGCACAAGTGGGTTCCAAAACACATTTCCACATTTTCAGAAATAATATTTTTCGATGTTTTGGCACAGAAATATTTGAGAAAAAAAATTTCTAGAACACAAATTAACCCAAAAATGAGTGATTTGCAAATTTTCAAATTCTAAAAGTAGTCCTGTATTTTGATGGAAATGGCCTAAATCGATGCAGAATTTCAAGTATTATCTTTTGGAACTTTACCATTTTCCCAAATTAGGCTAGGTGGGGGCTAAAGTGAAAAAACACCATTTTTTCAAAATATCCCTTCTTTGAGAACCTAAATGTCTTCCCCACAAGGACACCTTCCGGAACTCAAATTTTTCTGAGTGAATTTCAACTCGAAATAAAGTTCTTCACGAAATGTGGTCAAAATCTTCCATTTTTTTGCGATTCGATTTTACCTCCCCCCCCCTCTCTCTCTCTTCAGAATCCTTCTTCTCCTTGTTTTTTCTCAGATGCGAGTTGTGCAATTGATGAATTTATTTATTATTGTTGGCTCATTTTGAGAACCTAATCAAAAAATTAACTTATTCGTCTGCTTAAGATTTTGATTCTGAGATGAGGATGATTAATTTTTTCAGCGAGCCAAATTTCCGATCAATCGAAATGGTCAAGTTTTAAAAATTCAAAAAAATAAATAATAAAAAATCAACTTATGACCTATTATGGCAAATTTGTAATTTTTTAAAGAAATTTATTGAAAAAAAAAACAAACCAATTCGAATACTTACGAGTATTTTCATACCAACCCTGTCGACTAAAAGAAAAAAACTTTTGAGCAGTTCTGCAGCCTCTAACAGGGTTTTGTTTTTATCTAAGAATTTCAAAAAACTCTGAAAGGGCCAGAAACCCGGTTTGGAAATTATAAATTTGATTAGATGGATGCCTACTGAGGACCTTCTGGGCTGTTTTTGGCCCATTATCGTAAAATTTCAAGTGTGTCAATTGAAAAATAAATTACTTGATAGATAATTGAAAAAAACTAGAAAACATTTCGATTTTTCACGCTATATATTTAAAATATTATCAATAACCGTACGTTTCGGCAAACTCGTTGCCTTCTTCAGCGGCAGTAACTAGACTGAAAGTATTACACAATTATGCAGGTACAGAACAGAGATGAAACGTAGTACAAGATAAAATAGATGAATGAGACTAGAATAGACAGGAAACCACCAAAACAACTTAACCTATAACAAGACGATAAATTTCGTTAAAATTCGCCAAATCCGTCCTAAAATTAATCGCATTATTTGTCTGATTGATGAAAATACATTCGAGAATGCGTCTTTTGAGAGTGTTTTTTTCGAACGCTAGGATTTTAGTATTATCGAAGTCAAAATTATGCCCTGTCATTTTCGAATGTTCGCAAAGAGCAGTAGACGTTTTTGAATTACGTACATCGTATTTGTGCCTATACAGACGATTAGATAGGTAGGTCCCTGTCTCACCAATGTAAACACTTTCACATTGAGTACATTTTATAGAGTAAACTACATTACTACATTTGAGTTTATCGTTACTATCTTTTAGTCTAGAATAGAATTTAAATTTATTACTATTGCAATTTTTGGCCGCAATTTTGGTGGTATCAGTATTCACGATGTGTTTAATTCTATTAAAATACCTACCTATATATGGTATGGAGAAATATTTAACAATAGGTTTATCACTGATATTTTCTACATACTGAGTATTTTGATTAAAATTATGGTATGGTACACATATTCGAAGATCTGTTTAGCTATATCTTTAGGGAAATTGTTATCCTTAAGAATATTCAGAAACTGAGCCTTAATATCAGTATGAAATTTAGAAGATGTGAGTCTCAACATCCGACTGAGGAGATTTTTAGCAGTATTAAGCTTGTAGTGTTTAGGCTGAAATGACAGATAATTAATCATACGATGTGATTTGGTGGGTTTTCTGTAATACTTGGTTGAAAATTTATTGTCTTCCATGTTTTTTTGGACAGTGAAATCCAAAAAATTGATACAATTGTTTTGCTCAGTTTCTAAAGTAAATTTAACACGAGTATGTATAGAATTTAAGAAATCTGAGACAGAGTTGATTTCATTTTCATTAATAATCATAAAACTATCATCAACATATTTAGTGCAGTATTTAATAGTCTGCTGATTGAACTCATTACATCGTGTGTTTTAGATAGCCCAGGCTGCAGAATTTTACATACACTGGAATACCCATTCATGATGAATTTAGGGATCACATTAAACTTCTTGCAATTCTTGAGGAATGCGTAATAATTCCATTACTTGATAGATAATGTTCAGAATTTATTGAACAAAAATTAACTTTTCAGCTGACATGGTCTCTTGATCTCTACCTGGAATGAATAAACCAAAGTTGTAAATTTGAAATTTTTAGAGAAAATTGAAAAAGACACTTCAGAATGGTCTCAAAACTGGATTTTTTGCATCCAGCGATTCGAACAGGATCGTGAATTCGTGATACTTTAAAAGAGCGTGGTTTGAAACCCCACAACCAAAATTTCAGCTGCCCAAATTCATAATTTTTTGATTTTTGGTGAATTTTGGAAAAGGCAAAACAGACCATTGAAAAATATAGCAGATTATTTATCCAATAAAAATGATTGAAATTAGTCCTGAAACTGATATCAACTTCCCAAACAAAATTAGCGCGTTTTTTGACTCGAACATTTTCTTAAAATTCGAATGATAGATTTTTCAAAAGTTCAATTTGAATACACGAGGGAAAGCTTTCAATAATTCGTATTTCTTAGAGTTGAAAAACAAGTTTTTTTCGTAAAGAGTTTATTTTTTTGACTCCACAATTTTAGAATTTTGAATAATAGGTAATTGAAAATTCCAATTTTGAAATAAAAGAGAAGCAAATAAGTCCAAAATTTCAAAAAAAATTCCAACTTTTTTATCAAAATTTCCAAAAAGTTTTGTTTTATGCCAAAATTGCATGAAATTCGTTTTTTTTTTTTTGTTGGTAAGAATCGAAAATTTTACTTTTTTTGTTCAAATTAGAAAGTGAAAATATGTAGTACATTTTTGGTAGGTCATTCCACGTCAATTCAACCAAGAAGTGATAAGGGGAGTCGGCTATTTTTTTGAAATTTTTCCTGTGGAAAGACCTTCCGAAGGGATGACCAATTGCGCAAATCGCAGCCCTCTAGCTCTTTTTAAAGGCTGCTAGGGGGTGTCAAAGTTTTCAGTGAATTTGAAATATCATCCATTTCAGCAGTGGATTACTCGATAACTGCGATATCTACCAAAATAGAACTTTTTCCAATAGGTAGGGGTTTTGAAAGGCTTTTTGGTGATATCATAAAAATCAGTGTTGCCACTTTTTTTCGTACGAAAAATTAGCTCGAAAAGTTTCAAAACGTAGTTTTCGTATCGTTTCGACTCTCCAAAATTCTGAAAAAAATATATCATGGACAACTTTTTATGCTGAGCAACATTATTAAAAAAATTGAGACGGCGTTATTTCGTAAAATCAATTTTTAAAAATTAAAAGATTGCAAAAAATGCGATTTTGATAGAGTGAGATATTACAGGATTGACATAGATGATTTTTATTAGAATTCCTACCTACGTGATTAAGTCAAGAAATATTCCCTAAGGTAGTGAATAATTGCCTCGCCTGGTTAGCTCAAAATATCGGAGAGGTTTCAGTCATGCAGCTCATTCTTCACAGTAAAATCTCTAATTACCAATAAAACTCATATTAATTACACTAAAGTGATAATATGTTTATTGTTAATTAGACATAATAAAATCAAATGCATATTAAAACGGGTACAAAGATAAAGAAGTATAGAATAACTATAGGGTTGTTCTATAATAGGTACATGCACAAGCTTATACCTTACGACGCGCGTTAATGGATTACTGAAGGTGGGTAATTAGATACCCTAGAAATTGCATGCAATTTCGGAAATAGTAGTGAGATTTACTCACCAAGGCTCACATAATGTCCGCTTCTACTGTCTCTTTCAGGGTGGCTCACTAATACTAGGCCGGTCGACAGCAATGTAATACACGAGGTACCTATTCTTCTAGGACTATCTCCGATGGCCAGCATAATCAGATGATATCCGGTGTGGACGCGATTAATTACGTATACGATAATTTAAATCACGAAAACGAGAAACATATTAACCACTAAAAGTGGGCGAAGACTGAATAAAAGGGATGAACCCCCTATAGAGGACTTCATCTACTCGTATCTACATAAGTACACTTTTGACCAAGAACCAGCTATCCGGATCGCCGAGTCCAAGATCGTATGGAAGCTCAACTTATTTGGAAGTTCAGCCCATTTTAAATACAACTAGTTTGGCTCGCGTCCGTGTTGCTCTATTTATACTATTTTTGGGTGCATCGGATGCGTTCTATGCGTTTGCTGCGCGCGATTACGTTATAGCTACATAGTAGGAGTAGCACAGTAGTAGGAGTTAACACATTACCGAACTTGCAGTTTAAGGGAGTTATTTTATTCATCATCTCTATGGTGATGATTAATTTAATCATCGCTTAGTCGATGAAGGCATATTTCCTCATATCATATGCCCTTCCGGGGGTTGACCCCTACAGCAGGTCACGGGGGGAAGCACGGATCACGAAAAATAAGAGGAAAAATATGCCGTAACCCCGCTTTCCCCTCCCTTCCAAGACAAGGGAGGCTCCACCACCCTGCCCCTCCGTACTTTGCTGCGTTGATCTGCAGACTATTTTGAGGTGACAGGTTTTCAAGAGATGGGTCGGAGGGTGGGATTTTTCAAGTGGAAAAGTCGTTAATATGCTTCTGACTACTAAAGGTGTCTATAATTTTTGAAGTCAATAATGAGGGATCGTTTACTCAAATTTATAACCAATCAACAGGATCGAAAAATGGTAATGTGTTTTACAGAAAATTCTAAAATTTTTGAGTTCCGAAATGGCCCTTCTCTTTTTTGTTATGTAGCCAAATGTATCCTAAATGTCTTAATGGGTATGAACTGAAGGTTTTCCTTATAACTGGATAGAATAAATACGCGAAGTATGTGCTCTGCTAATGTGAGTGGTTCTTGGTCATTAAGTGTCATTATGGTAATTTGACCTATAAATTTCTGAAGATTTCCTATTTCTTGCAAATATGACGGAGACGAAAAGCTAGCTTCTTTTATAGAAAGTTTTACAATTGTCATATTGCAGATTTTAAATTTTTGTTCCCTAATTTTTGTTCAGATGTGACGACCAAAAGTATAAAGTTGAAAAAAGTTCGAAAGCTAAGAAAAGTTGATTAACGTCACTGTGTGTTCTAATTTGTACATTATGCGGCCCTATCTTTCCGAAAGTGCATGTAGTTTCAAAAATTTTGCTTAATTCTACCGTTTTGTGTAATTCTAAGATTAATTTTAAAGGCATACTATATGTACATGGCATGAGAATAGATGTGTAAAAACATGAATCTAACATTGTAGAGAACAGAGAATAAATGTAAAAAGTTGTATGAAAAAATTGCGAAAAGTTTCAGGGAGAAAAGAAAAATTTTGCTTAATCCTAGGATTTTGCTTAATTCTATTGTTTTGCGTAATTCTAAGATATTCGTCTAATTCTAAAGGGATAATATATGTGCATGGCATAAAACTAAATGTATAAAAGTAGACACGTGATACAGAATTTGAATATGAATGCATATAAAAGACAAATATTGTAAAGAATGCAAAAATATGAACTATTGAATAATGTTGATTTGTGAAAATTATTTGTTGAAGAAGTAGTGGTATTGTGTGATGAGAAGTTGTAGTTGTTTGGTCACCAACAGTATCATTATCAAGGAATCTCAGCTTTTTTCGAGTTAAACATCTCTCAAAGTCGTCAATTAGCATGGGATCATTACTCTGGACTGTGTTGTTTTCGAGTCATAATAATTCTGTGGGGAAGCAAACTATTAGTATGTTTTTCGAAAAATACTCACTTGTGTTGCTTGTTTATAGATGAGCGTCTGAAACGTTAGTAATGTTCTACTTTTATATTTAAATCTAGGGTTAAATATAATTGGTTAATAAGTATATGGAAAATTCAATTTTTACAACTGCGATCCAATCCCAGTGATCCAGAGCTCTACTGGTTTTGGCCTGATGAATTGATGTCTTTCTCAGCCTCCTTTTTCTCTGTCTCATCATCTCGTGATGGCGTTCGTTGATCATTTAAAGATGACCTGGAATCAGAAGCAAACATACGAGCCGCGCGGTCGCGTGGCACATTAACTGGTGGCATGCTGGTTTTTTCCACCTGCTCTATAGCTTCTTCTACCATACGCACGATGGGATCGGTGCGTCGTCGTACATTTCGAACTAAGCTTTCCTCCTCATCGCGTTTACGACGTTCTACACGGCGTGGTTTACCTTTCTTTCCGAGATTGTTTGCATTCTTTTCAGTGGAAATTTGTACACTTTGCACCGCTAGATCTGTTCTGCTTGAACAAGAAGAGGTAGAGGGGGTGGAAAGGGTTGTAGTTTGGGATAATTTAGTAGATGAAGTCGTGGTAGGAGGAGGATCTATTTTAACAGGGGTCAAGCAAATTCTGGGAATTCGAAGATCCAGTGGTAGTAAAGGAAGAATATTATTTGGAGGAATTTCAACATCAGGTGTAGGGGGTCTGGGAGATTGGCTTGTAGGGTGTCTGGGAAGTACGTCTGGGATAAGCTCATTTCTGAGGGCTAGAAGCACGTTGGCATATTGGTTGGATGGGTAGAATGGGCCATATTGGTCGATTCCTGCCCTATCTGTATGGAATTCTTCGAAAATATGTGGAATTCTAGTTATTCTAGCTCCAAGAGTTCTTTCCCAATCGTAATTTAAAGCTCTGTTAATTTCTGAAAATTGTTCCTGATTGACTTTCTTGTGAGGGATAAGTGGAAGGATTATGAGTTCTTGCACTTTTAGTTTTTTGAATAATAGAATAATAGCTTGGAATATATTGAAGAATTGTCCATATGACGTACCTCTTTGTACGTCAAAATTCCCAATTGACATCATAATTCGTTTTGGGAGTTTTAAGAACGTTTCGAGATATAAGAGTAATTCAGAAGCTAGAAGGTCTCTACGGTACATTTCTATGTCAATCAGGTTTTCATAGGGTTTAGATACACTTAAGTATCTTGCGATACCATCAGCGTGTCCATCCCCCATAATTAGGATATTATAGGCCAAAAATACGATGATATAAGCATCGTCCAAAATTTCGTATCCTGCTGCCGTAAAGCCATGCGGGTACGAATTAATGGGATAGAAAGGTTCTATTTCAGCTGAATCGGAGCCGAACCGGGCTCTATAATTTTTATGAAAAAGGCGCTTGTCAGCAGAAGTGCCCTTTTTTGGCTTTGGGGGGAAAATTTTGGATCGTAGTGTCGTAGGAGCTACACGATCCGAAGTCGTACTAATGCCGGAACCTGAGGCTCTAGAGCTGTCTGACGAAGTGGAGGGTGTTCCAACTACGTCTACATATTTGAGCTGCGAGATTATGGGCTGGGTTAATGAACCAGCTTGGACAGTTTGTTGTCGAGGGGTGACAATCGTTGGAATTGGGGTCTCTACAGGCTCTGGTCTTTGAATCAGTGCAGAATCACAAGAAGTTTGTGGTTTTGCGAAGAGAGGTTGTGCTGAGTTTTGAAATTGTCGCCACAGTGGTGGGGGGGATGTAAACTGCGGTACATCGGAATTTGAAGTCGAAGATTGTGGCATGACGGATGCAGTTTGAGAAGAAGAAGGTTGAGGATTGTTTGAGGAATTTATTCTCGGACGTATATTCGAAAATAGATTGCCTATCTGATGATCTAGGAGCAAGTTGTATCGAGTCATTAAATTGAAGTGTTCTCGTCGATACTCCTCCAGCTGATTTTTTAGTTCAATATTCTCGTTAATCATCACCATCTCGATACGTGTGATGTAATCTCGTTGTAATGCGAGTTGATTTACGAGAGACTGGACTCTAGAGTCAGTGTTGAGTACTTGGAATATTCGTAAGGATTGATCCACAAAGAAAGAATCAGATCCTAAGATCATTTGCTTACATGACGGATGAGGACAGGGGACACATTGTGCACCTTGTTCTGTTCTAGTAGTGGAATTTATATACAAGCGATATAGGCATCCAAAATGGAAAAGGTGCCTACATGCTGTTATGTAAATATCATCATGAATTGCCCTTGCAAATGGTCCGGGCAGTGCTAAAGATAGCTTGCACTGGTCGCAAATAATCTCGCAATACGACATGATTTCTAGGAAATCAAACTGCGACGATTAAAGATTTGAAAGTTGTTCGGGAAAATATTCGAATAATCGAATAAATTTTTTGGAAAAATGGTCGAAAAAAATCTGATCAAAATTGGTCGAAAAATTCAAAAATTAGTTGGAGTGGTTCGATGCAAAATTATAATCAAGCTGAATGATTCGATTGAAACGGGAGATTGTCAACAAGGAGTTGACAATATTGATCGAATAGTTGATCAGGTGAAATTGTGTTCAAAATCTGGATTTTTGAGGAAAAAATTGGAAAAAATAATAAGACTGAATATTTTGGTGCAAAGGTACAAATAATCACTCGCGAATTCGATGCAAAAGATCCAACTAACTTACTTAAATATAAGCCAGCTAGATCAAGTTGAAATATAAAGCAAACTCGGATCGAATAGGTAAAGTAGAGTCAAAACTTACCACAGCTAAGTCGAGAGGTGTCGTATGGATCCCAGCACTACATATAATGAGGTGAGATTCGAGAAAAGGTAGCACCTTTATTTCAGTTTTCTATCTTTTTGGATGATACAGATAGGTGAAAAAATCGTCCCCACCTCCAAATCCATAAAATTTTGGTGCGTATATGATCGTAAGAACACTTGTGCGTGAGAAATAGATAAGAAGGCGAGGTAATTATCGAAAAATAAAATAATCGAATATAAGAGAGAAAAATATGAGTGACAAGTATCGCCGTCTGTTGAAGTTTTTATGGCTTTTGACTATTTTATCGAATGGTCTCTCTGGATGTGGTAGCACTTCGTCTGGACTTCATTCTAAGTTTCTATGAACTGAATTTTCCGAAAAAAGCTGACTATACAAAAAAAATCAAGATCGCCAGACGAATAAAATGCATGGAATTTTGCACATAGTTCAATTTTTCAAAGTAGCGAATTCGTAGAGATCGCTATGAATCGTCGAAGTAATGCAGGCTTATCGCTTGCACTGTAGACGATTAATTCATCTGTAATGCTGCCGGTGTTGTTCGAATTTTGTACCTTACTTGATATCTTAACGAGGTACTAACTTATTTGACGTTTTTATGAGCAGCTAGCAATCCTATTTACTCGCGCCGTTGACCAAAATTGTCTTCTGTGCTGCGCTGGGAACCATGCGGTTATCAATTTTTAGAGAAGATCGTTTTGATTTTATTAGGGGACATGGTACAATATCCTATAGTGGCATAATATTTACATATCGTGGCGTATACTGAAACAATAAACACACTGTGTAGAATATTACGTAAGGGCATTTTACTGTTGTTGGGCAGTAAATGCTGTGTTCGAGAGATTTTTAATTAAGGTTACATATATGTACAGCTTATATTATACCTACGATTACGAGTCGAAGATTTTAATAGGAAAAGAAAAAAAAATGATTTCTGGGTTGAGTGGAAGTAGGTATATTGTAAGGTGTGTTTGAACAAGGGTGTGCTATATGGATAAGTTTAGGAGAACGAATAGTATTCTATAACATACCAGGACCTAGATCTAGGTATGTTTGCGTGTATTTGAATTCGTATTTTATGAAAAGAAGATAGGTATATGGGCTATTGAGAAGATAATTATTTCATGGAATACTCGTGAATCGTATTTAATTTACTTGATAAGCGTATTCTTTTCCCAAGTCATCGGGTAGCAAATCTCAGACCAATCTGTGTACATGTTTATTTGGGTTCGTTTGCGTATTCTTCTCCAGCTGTCATATGCGGGTGTATGCGCTCTGTGTTGACGAGATGTAGTAGGGTCAATGTCACACTCGCTTACTGTTTTGGAGTAACGAATTCGGGGTGTGAAGATGCGTTGTTGATGTTTGTGTACGTAAATGACACAGTTGGGTTCCAGGTTCGTCTACCTGCTATGTATCCGTGGTGTATTTTACCAAGGGCTAGAACTACGATTAACATAAAAAGGAATCGGTTATTGTGTGTATTTGTGATAATGAAATCGAGTGATTTTTACATTTACGTTAAAGGAGCATTATTACTTGGAAGTATGCAAGGATATAGGGTAGAGTATTTAGCATATCTCCAAGCGATGTAAGATTGTATTTTACTTAGGGTCGGAATTACGAGTTAAAAACATCGTTCTTGGTAAGTGTCTTAGAATACTTACTTATAGACAAAGTACTGAGGACGAAAATGAATTAATGATCGAATATAATTTTGAATTTAGAGGAAAAGAAAATGTTTTCACTTGGAAATGCACGAGGACATATGATAAGGTGTTTTTTGGTGTACTTCCAAGCAATTTTAGATTGTAATTTTCTATCTGTAAAAGTATACGTGCCATAATAGGATAGTAGAAGGGGTTATAAGACTCAAAAGGAAAAAAAAATATTTACACCGACTTGTTCTTAATGCTTTGCTTGTTGGGTGTGTGTTGTGATTAAAACAAACAAAAAAAAATATATGGGTGACTAAGAAATGTAACAAGACCTAGATCTTGTGATTTCGCGAATTTTTAATTGCGATAATTAGCTATTGGTGAGATTATTTTTTATCTTTTGAATTTTTATGGTGACTGCAAAGTGTAACAGGACATATGATTTTGGGTTTTTTGTACACTTCTCCGTTGTAATACGTGGTGATTGTTGCGGTCAAAGGATGTAACAGGACATATGGAAAGGGAATTTTTGTACATCTTTCAGTTCACAACGATAAAAGTGGTGAATTTTTTGCAAAGCATTAGGTGTTCCATAGTTGGTTTCCTTCATCGTCTGATTTTTCATCAGGAACCATCTCATAAAAACGAGCGATAGGCTCTTGATCGCTATCAGATACGTAATTTAGGAATTTAGTCTCGAGCTGTTTTTTCCAGTGTGTTGCTGGTTTCGTCCGTAATCTAGCGAGAACTCGTTCAGATCGTGTCCTAGTTGGTAATGAGGTAGGCCTTTGAGCACTTGCCCCTGCCCTAGGAACGTTTGAAGTTTCGCTAGGTTGCGATTCTGGAAGTACAGAGTCAGGTGGGGTGTCCAATGGGTTTTGCGCATTGGAGAGGTCATTATCGGGTAATCTTTGGAGTGTCATAGGAGCATCCAAAAATATTTCATCGTCAGAATCTTGGCTATCCTGACTGTCTTGGCTATCATCGATTGTCGAAATAGTCTCTTGAGACGAAGATTCAATTGCCCTATTCTTACGTGGACGACCTCTTGCTCTTTTTATTACGCTGGGGGGTACTTTCCTCAAGAATTTCAATAAGTTTCTTACACGTCGTGTCTGTCTGCTGATATGATGAGATGTTTCTGAGACGTTTATGAAGTTCAGGAATGTTTTCGGCAAGAAATTTGACTTCCAGGGGTGCAATTCCTGTCTCAAATTCTTGTGAGTGAGGTTCCGATAGCTCAGTTTGAGGTTCAAATGGTTCCAGCTCTGTTGGATCTGAGTCATCCAGAATTTCAACATTGTGAACTTCTAATTCAGGTGCCTTTATTTTATAAAGGGCCTTGTTCGAAAAATTCATATCATAAATAATATCGTAACAATTTAGAACGGTTACCCAGTGAGCCGCCTTTTGGTGGGTTTGAGCAATTTCTCGAAATCGGTTGATTATTGGTAAAAGGTTAGATCTGACATGGACTCGTCGACCATGTAGCCACATTTGTAATTTTTGAACACATTTTACCAAACACATAATTTCTCGGTCAAATAAGGTGAAGTTTTTTCTGGTGCTCTTTAAATGCTATCGAGATGAACATGATGATTCGTTTGTCATTCTCGACCATATAAAATAGTACTCCGTTCATCGAGTCATCAGAGAGTTGGGTGTCTAAGAACAGATCACCTTCCTTTGGAGCTTGTTGTAGTTTGAAGTCCTTCTTGAATTCAGCTTTCAAGGTCTCAAAGGCTTTTTGTTGTTTTTCTGTCCATTCGACAGGTACATCACCTTTCGTAAGATGGTAAATAGGGTTTACAATTTGGGAATATTCAGGAATAAAATCCCTGTAGAGGCCGGTATTGCCAACTAAAGCCAAAATGTCGTTCTTTTTGGATAGAGAGAATTTTCCTCGTTTAGTGTGTTTCTTTTCAAATTCCTCTAGTTTTCTAATTTTTTCACTTTGTTTTCCAATTCCTTTATCTGAAATTACGAAACCAAGATGATCAGCGCAATTTTTGAAAAATTGAGTTTTTGTTGGATTTAGCTTCAGACCGTGCTCTCTTATGAGGTGAAAGACTTTTTCAAGTCTTTTGATAGTTTCCTCAAAAGTTGTTCCTGATATTTTTATGTCGTCGACGTATTTTGTAATTCCATCCTCATTTTCAATGACTTGGTTAATCATGTGTACGAACTCACCTGATGAGATCTTCAGGCCATATGGTAGCCTGGTGAATTCGTACACTTGCCCTTCAACTTGAAAAGCAGTAAATTTACGTGATTCCAAATCAAGTTCGAGTTGCCAAAAGCCCTCGGTGAAGTCGAGGGTGCAAAAGAACTTATCGCCAGCATTGTCATAGAGCATGCTTGCGATTGTATTTGGCTCAGTTAAGACATTGATTAGGAATTTATTGAGTTCGTCAGCATCGAGACATAAACGAATATCTCCATTTTTCTTAACTACAGGTGCTAAGGTGTTAATGTAGCATGAGTGTGAATATTTGATGATACCGAGAGCGAGCATTTTCGTTATTGCTTTGCGTAAAGCCGGCAATAATTTTTTACTAGGTCGGAATTTTTCTCCTCTCCATGGTTGCAGGTGTGTGTTTCCTTCTTGAAACGTGAATTTAACCTGCTCTCCGGTGTATTTACCAGGGTTGAGGTCAAAAATATCGGCAAAATGTTGTAGTCTATCAAACCCTCGGATCGCTTGTTGAAATGTAATTGATCCATTCTCAAGAGCCATATTTAGATCAGCTCGTAAATTCTCTTTAAAAGTACGTTGAGCCAATCTACGCTCTTCAAAGATTTCTTGTTCAATGATAGTATGATGAGTGTCAGACATATCTTCGGAAAATGTTTCATGTTCTTGTTCATTAGTAACCAACGAGAATACCGTCAATGCACTTTGAAATTCATCAGTGTGCATGAATGGTATTGTGAATTTTTCACAAAATTCTGGTCTACATTTTACGAGTCGTTCGGGTACATTTAACTTCATTTTTAAGTAATCCATAGAGATTCTGCCCAAAATGAATGTCTGACCTGGTGCATCAATGATGTAAAATGGCACTTTTATCATTTCATTTCCAAGTATCATTTGAAGTTCAATGATATGCGTCGCAGATGGAATTAGCGTATTATTGGCCAATCTAAGTTGGACTTGTTTTTTGAGTTTTATGAATTTCACCCAATTCGGAGCCTCTTCAAGGAATGTTTTGACCATTAAACGAGAGAGCACATTAGGAAGTGCCCCTGTATCGAGTTGTAACGCAACCTTTCTGGCACCGATTGTGACTGGTATGACACACGCAGGGTCATTAGTTTTCTGCGTCACAAGTTGTGAAGAGGTTACTGGGTCAGGCTTCTCATTCTTGAGAGGAGTGTTGTCTATCGCATCAATGAACTCGATATTTTGTTTTTTCTTTTTATTTATCATTTTATGGAATCGTTGTTCATTGATTTTTGCGACTAATATTTCACCCAAACTCATAGCTGTTGGTGAATCTGATAGAATTGCAGGGTCGTTATAGAGATTGCGAATCGCGTTCTTAATTTTTCTTTCTGGTTTGAGTCTATTGCCTAAATCTGAGTTTTTGAGCGTTAAAATTTGATAAATTGGAGCTTCTGTTGTGTTTTCATTGGTGTCACTTCCCAGGTATTCTACTTCTGCTTGAGTGGGAAGTGTCGCCATTCTTTCTTTAAATGATTCGATTCGTGCTATCTCTGAGATGAGCAAATTGCGGACATCACGGTATTCCGTGATTGAAGGGAAATATCGTTTTATTGCAGAGACATAGTGGAATTTTTGTTCCATTGGCAATAATTCTTTGCGTGCACCAACTCTGGGTCTGGTGTATTGTTTACCCTGACTATGAATAGTTTCTGTTTCCAAAAAGCTCATAGCTGGCATACGTAAGAATTTTATCTTAGGATTGTTAGCTACACGTACATATATGTTCTTAAAGTCGACATAACGAGACAATTTTATATCAAATTCATCTGGTGTGCGTGGTTTTGCCAGAGGGAATAATAGGATTATGCTCTGTGCACCGTTGTCGAGTAATAAGTCGGTTATGTTGTGTAGCTGTTTTTCAATGATGTGATATGGTTTGCGCGAAAAATTGAATTCTAACTGACCTGCAGAGACTACAAAGTGTGATTTTTCAGGGAAATTAGCTCTCCTCAACCTACGATGTAATTCTTCGAGGGCTAATTGGTCGCGTAAATAGTCAGGTAAATGATTTGATAACGTTACTTCGCCACGCGCTATGTAATGGCTCAACCCATCACCAACCCAAATATATTTTTCCAAAATTGAATCTGAGGGGGCTATGAAGGCACTAGGAGTTGCCCCTCGGCTACCTAGTGGCTTTCGTTTCCCAAAGCAGAGCTTTCATCATCGTCGGAGGGAGAGGTTGTCATTAATTGCAAGGCAGCAGTAATCGTTTGCAAATCTAACTCTTCCGGCGCATCTGCGAAGATTGTGTTCAACATGTTGCATGTCGCCACCTGATCATTTAAATCTTCTAGGGGTGGTTGGTCTACAACGTATTCATCTAGGTCTTGATCAAATTCTACTGCTTGTACGGCAGCCGCAGGTGCGTTGGATTGAGTTTTTGGTCTAAATCTGTTAATTGTCAAATTGCCATTTTTATCAATACCGAATGGCTTGGGTGTTGAATTTGACGTAATCGTATTTGGGTTTTTTACTTGATTGGGGTTTTGAAGTATCGTTTTCTGTTCTGGCTTATCCTTCGGAGGATAAGTCGTTGCAGGCAGATTCGACGAAGTTGGAGGTGAAAACGTAAATGGTTTTTCATTTTGAGCAGGCTGGCGATTGTTGGTGAAGTTTTCATTAAAATTTTTTGGAATCCCCTTCTGCGAGATAAGATTATAAATCGCCAGTAGTTGCTCATTTGATGGTGTGCCCTTATTCGTGTATCGCGTATTATTTACAGGCGCGGGTACGGGAGGGTCATCAAATTTACGTCTATAATTTCGTTGGAACCTAACGGGTACTTCATTTTCAGGATCGTATTGAATTCTAGCCAAATTGGACAATTTTTCAAGAAAATCGTCCATAGACTGTCCTTCTTGCATTAGTCTAGTCTGGTAATTTTCTGGAGCTTTCCCTATCAGGATGTCTATAATTTCATCCTCGCTTCTATGGCAATGATTTCGAAGTGATTTAGCCCATCTGGCCATTTTATTCGCCATATCTTTGAGGTCTTCCGCAGAGTTGAACTCATATCTGCAAGCTTTCATTGCTTCATTTTGAGCTCTGCGATCCCAGTAAAAGTCCAGAAATTTACTTTTCAATTCGCGGTAATTTCGTACGTTTCGTACCGTCTCAAGGAATGATTTACGAGTTTTTGTAGCAATCACCCCTTTAAATGCCAGAATCTTATGTTTTATAGCTACATTTGTTTCCGAAAAATACGCATCAAATTCTTCTAAGAATTCGTGCGGAAAATGCAGTTGGTCGTCTGTGAAAGTAATACCTGCACTTTTTATAGATCCTGCATCAATCGCGAGAGATTTAACTTTTGAGCCACCTGCCGAGGGAGTATATTGGATTTTTTCTTTGATGTTATTAATCTCTTCGACAATTTGAGCACAACCTTCGTCACGCTTTTTAGTTTCTTGACAAATTTTGTCAATTGTTTCAGAAATTCGTTGCAAGTCCAAAGTGTTCCCTTTTGTGGCATTATTTGTTTCGATCAGAGCAACGCGAGTAGATTTTAATTTCTCTTTCAACTCATCAACCCAGGTTCCTGCTTCTTTTAGTTTGTTATGAGCTTGCGTCGCGAGATCAGCAAGCTTAGAGTTGACATAAATTCCAATTCCCTTTGCCTCGCATGCTACCTTTGTGGCATTTTGAATTTTATCTTTTTGATTCTCAAAATTCTTTTTCACTTCGGTATCAATTTTTTCATTCCAGTCCCAAGTTTTTTGAAAAATTGCAAATACTTGTTCATTGGTAGTATCTTTAAAAAGTTCTGGTTCAAAGGGGCGAGAGTACTGTTGGGTACCTATCCCTTCGTCACTTGGGGTTTGTAAGTCACTCATATCCTCATATACATGCTCTTTAGCATATGCCTGAGAATGATCACTAAAGACGGAGTGAGTGGAATTTTGGCTATTTTCCTGTTCCATTTCACTGATGTTATTTAACACCGATTTCCGATCACGTTTACGAAATTCGAAAAATTTACAAGGTTTTCTACTCACCCTACTGCGTGTGTTCAAAGCTGGAGGAGTGTTCATAGAATCACGAAATACTAAGTGCAGACGAAAGTCCAATGCGAAAGTCTAACTTGAGCAAAAGTCACACAGAGAATAGTCGAACTGATCAGATAGTTGAGCTCATATAGTGATTTTGGATACCTATTTTGACAAAAAAGAGAAGTGGAAATCTGGAGGTTTGGTGGGAACTTCATTGTAGTCCTTTTCCCACAAAAGATCGTGAGAATTAAGCTCTATGTGCTTTCTCACGTTAAATTTCTCCGCTTTGGATAATAAAAGTTTATTTCAAGCTCATTTTTCTCATTTTTGGTTTTGAAATTTATGGTTTTGATCATTTAACTCATTGATTTATACTAAATAATCCCTATTTTGGCTAATAAATCCGTCAAGATGTAGCATTTTTGTCATAAATTGTATCAATTAATGTCTGATATCTGCAATTTATGTTGCAAGAATATTGTGAATATGTATATTGGCTGAATTGTAGGAAACATAAATCTGTCAGAAAACAATCAAAAAATGGAAATTAAGTACACAAAATGAATGAAATATTTAGCTATTGTTAGTATAGATTTCTATTTGGTTCTATTTGTAAATATAGAGAAAGAAAAGAGAAAGAAAATAACTAAAAACTGACAGAATCAATAAATTTGAGAAATTAATTGGAGTATTTTAAGGGTTGTTAGTATGTATGTAAGCATGGAACAATGAAGCTGACAGATTAATGGCTTGATTTATTGAATTTTGAAAAAAAAATTAATCGGAGTATTTGTCTATTGTTAGTATGTACATATGCATAGAACAATCAGGCTGACAGATTAATGACTTGAATTGATAAATTTTGAAAAATGAATCGGAGTATTTAGCTACTGTATTTATGTATGTTTTTGTTTTCTTATACTTGTAGGTATAAGAATAATAAAAATGTCAGAAAAATGTTGAATGGTAATAAATTGTAAAAAACTGTCAAAATGTCAAGCAGAATATTTAAAATATTGCGTGTTAATATTCTTCAGTTTCCTATGTGGCCACCACAGAAAAGCAAAAAATATTGAAATGTTAAATCAATTAATTATATGGCTATTAGTATGGTTAGTTTTTACATGCGACGAAAATAAAGGTAGCCTTTGTGTATCTATGCTGTATACAGTAGTCCTTTACGTATTCGTTGCCGAGCATTTAAATACTCCAGCAAGTAGGTGCAATAAAGTAGTCGAATCATGACGTTTTTATTATATCCAAAAAATAGGTAAGAAAAAATGTAATCAAATGATGACATTTTTATTATATCAAAAAGGTGTTCTCAGGTATCCGAGAAGATTCTGTATGTTTTGGTTAAATAGGTGTAATAAAGTGACCAAATAGTGACAGTTTTTATTGCTAAAGCAATAAATGTCAACGCCTCGAACGAAAGATGTTCGAGTCTCTTGCTTATTAATTTTTATAACTATCTACTGGCGCTATGATTTCGTGAGAATATTTCGGCTCGGAGATTTTAAACAAAGAATCCTATTCAAAAGTAAAGGCTCTGTAAGGCCATGGCACGTGTATACAGCTATATGAGCTGGATACAAAGAAAATTCTCTATGGGTATTGTACCTATGCATTTTATATGGAAAAAGATCGCACTCTTTTCTACTGAGAACTTAGATATTTTTTGTCTTATGATTTTTAAAAATTTTCCTCGGAGATTTCGAGTCTTTGCAACGATCTTTTTGGGCTAGATTTTCGAAATTTTGAGCTTACACAGATTCAAAATAGAGTGATCAGATAGATACATTTTTCCAGAACATGTATCCAGTGTGAAATTCGATCAAATGACCTCAATCATGCAGGCTATTTGGTCATTTTCTCACTGGTAACTTGAGAAAATTTTTACAGAAAGAAAATCAACGAATTATCTACAGGCTGAATTTATCCCATTTTTCTACAGATTTTCGTCTGTAAAAAGCAAGAAATAAATTCGTTTCTAGGTACCTACTTGAATAAAATGAGCTAAACTGCTTATTTTACCCATACACCAAATTGTTAAAGTATTACTAGGTACATAGAAAATAACTAAATTAGAGTGGCCAAGAAATTTTCATCAAAATTATGACATTTTGATGATTTTAAAACTGGATGGCCTCACTCAAGTTGTCATTGTGCTCCATAAGGGAGGAATGATTTTGAGTGAATTTTTTCTCAACCTAACTATACAGACGTTTTTGGAATTTTGAACACTTTTGTTACGAGCATAAAAAGATCAAAGTTTTATGCTTTGCTTTTTGTGGGTAATTTTGCATTTATCTGTCAAATTGTCAGATTTTCATCTTCGGACTTGGCAGAAAACAGCAATTTTGCCCTAATTTTAGGTCCGAATTCGTCAGATGGCTAATCTGTTCCATTTGGAACAAAATTAACCTCGGAAGAATTTTTTCCTTATTTGTGTTGTATTTTCAGATTTTCGTCATCGTAACTTTCATAGAAATGTCCGAAAATACACCACAAAGGGGTTAGTTAGGTCAAGAAATAAGTAAATTGATTTTTAAAACTATTTCAACTATTTCGATTCGGACTTGTACTGTTACGAATCGCGAGTCTAATGGTCTTGGTTAGAATTTTTTCCTAGTCCCTATTCTAAATTTTTGCATTTTGAGAGTGTTTGAAAAAATTTGTTCTATTGCTGTTTTAATTATATAGACGTTTTTCAAGTTTTTATGCTATTTTATGTGGATTTTTGGTTGCTATTTTCTCAAAGATAGACTCACATGATGGTAGAGTACTCACTTTAGGAGACAAACTTACCAATCGCTCATGGGGAGTACCATGATTCTCTGTGAGTAAAATATCCTTCATGAGAGTCTTATGAGAATGGCAATGTTTTTGAATTTTTTGAATTTTAAAAATTTTCAAAAGTGCATAATGAATGAGGTATCACAATTCTACTGTACTTCTCAAGATGACTATCGCCCATGAGGCTAGTCAGATTTTACATCTTGCTCATTGGGAGAAGCCCTCTTGATTGGTACAATATAGCTGCGATCCTTTATTCATTACGTAAGACAGAGACTAGTAATTTTTATGATGTCAAAATTTTGCTTAGATGAAATTTTGGTAATTATTTTAAGATTAATGTTCTCTGAAAATACACAGCAACCAGGGTACCGCAATTCTACTGTGATTCTTGAGATAATTGTCTCCCTTGAGGCTAGTCAGGTTTTACACCTTGCTCATGAGGAGTTTTTTCTCAATTGGCACAATATAGCTGCGATCCCCTATCCACCATGTAAGTCAGAGGTTAATTTTTTACGAAGCCAGAGTTTTACGTAGATGAAATTTTGGTTGTTATTTTATGAATGATATTCTCTGTAAATACACAGTGACCAGGGCATCACGATTCTACCATGGTCCTCGAGATGATTATCTCCCTCGAGACTAGTCAGGTTTTACACCTTGCTCAGCAGGGAGTTTTTTCTCGATTAGTATGATATAGCCGCAGCTACCTACCCACCATGTAGGTCACAGAGTAATAACCACTTTCGTTTTTTAAAAGAATTTATTATTTTGACTCGGATTTGTATTTTTACGAATCATGAATCGAAAAGTATTTTAGAATCTTTTCCTTTTCCCTATTTGCAATTTATGCACGAAAGAGTGTTTGGAAAAATTCATTTTATGTACATAAAAATATACTACATTATTTTAGCATAGTGTTAGTAAGCATTATGTACTGAAATTTTTCTCACCAAAATATGAGCTATCCTTTTACTAGAAGACCTATCTACGAAACTTCGAGGCAAAAAACGCAATTTTAGTGGGGTACAAAAATTTAAAAAAAATCAAAACGAAAAAAAAATCAAAAAAAAAAATCAAAAATTTTGGAAGGTAATAATTTAGATTAATCCGGAACGTAATTTTTAGCTTGAATAATGCTCATTTTTCGAGCCTTTTGAATTCAAGAAAGTTCAAGAATTTATTTTTTAATACACTGTGGCCTTTGAGATTCAAAGGTCAAAGGCTTACCATTGAAACGTAATTTTTAGCTTGAATTATGCTCGTTTTTCGAGCTTTTTGGATTCAAGAAAGATCAAAATTAATTTTTTGGTAGATTAGAATTTTTAATTTATGAGTTTTCGAAGATACGTGGCATGTATGAATTTTTTCTAGAGAGGTTCATCCACGTCAGGCGCCAGACTAAGTGATTAGTCAATTTTGACATGCAACATATCTTGGAAAATCATGTTTTTACACTCGAATTGTGTTCTTTAGGAGAACCATTTGGAATTCGAGTTTGACAAAATTTGGAAAAATCGAAAAGTTTGAAGATTATGAAAAATTTGAATTTTTAAGGGTGGGTTTTTTAGTAAGTTGGAATGAAAATTTTGCAATTTTCATGAGAATTACGCGGAAGTTAGGCGCCAATATGATAGAGTGAGATATTACAGGATTGACATAGATGATTTTTATTAGAATTCCTACCTACGTGATTAAGTCAAGAAATATTCCCTAAGGTAGTGAATAATTGCCTCGCCTGGTTAGCTCAAAATATCGGAGAGGTTTCAGTCATGCAGCTCATTCTTCACAGTAAAATCTCTAATTACCAATAAAACTCATATTAATTACACTAAAGTGATAATATGTTTATTGTTAATTAGACATAATAAAATCAAATGCATATTAAAACGGGTACAAAGATAAAGAAGTATAGAATAACTATAGGGTTGTTCTATAATAGGTACATGCACAAGCTTATACCTTACGACGCGCGTTAATGGATTACTGAAGGTGGGTAATTAGATACCCTAGAAATTGCATGCAATTTCGGAAATAGTAGTGAGATTTACTCACCAAGGCTCACATAATGTCCGCTTCTACTGTCTCTTTCAGGGTGGCTCACTAATACTAGGCCGGTCGACAGCAATGTAATACACGAGGTACCTATTCTTCTAGGACTATCTCCGATGGCCAGCATAATCAGATGATATCCGGTGTGGACGCGATTAATTACGTATACGATAATTTAAATCACGAAAACGAGAAACATATTAACCACTAAAAGTGGGCGAAGACTGAATAAAAGGGATGAACCCCCTATAGAGGACTTCATCTACTCGTATCTACATAAGTACACTTTTGACCAAGAACCAGCTATCCGGATCGCCGAGTCCAAGATCGTATGGAAGCTCAACTTATTTGGAAGTTCAGCCCATTTTAAATACAACTAGTTTGGCTCGCGTCCGTGTTGCTCTATTTATACTATTTTTGGGTGCATCGGATGCGTTCTATGCGTTTGCTGCGCGCGATTACGTTATAGCTACATAGTAGGAGTAGCACAGTAGTAGGAGTTAACACATTACCGAACTTGCAGTTTAAGGGAGTTATTTTATTCATCATCTCTATGGTGATGATTAATTTAATCATCGCTTAGTCGATGAAGGCATATTTCCTCATATCAATTTTTTGATTTAAAACATGAAAAAAAGTTTTGAATGGTGAAGTTGACCCATTTGACCCATATTTTCAAGTATCCGTTGAAAAAGTTGAAAACCCCCTTTGACTCGATGAAATGAAGCTCATCACAAAAAAATCAAAAATCGAAAAAATTCAAAAAATAAAGGAATTTTACTTTTTTTGTTATGAGTGTGATTTTCATCAACTTTTTCATGAAATACGTCAGAAAGAGATCAAAATAAGGCAATAGAATGAATTCAAACTTTTTTTGATGTTTGGAATTGAAAATAAAATTTTTTCGAATTTTGATTTTTGTGTGATGAGTTCATACTTCATTTCATCGAGTGAAGGGGTTTTTTCAACTTTTTCAACGGGTACGTAAAAATAGGGGTCAAATGGGTCAACTTCACCACTAAAAACTTTTTTTCATGTCTTAAATCAAAAAATCGTATTTTTTCGCAAACTTTCAATTTTTTAAAATCGATTTTACGAAATAACACCTTCCCAATTTTTTGATATATTATTCAGCATGAAAAGTTGTCCATAATATATTTTTTTCAGAATTTTTGAGAGTAGGAACGATATGAAAATTACGTTTTGAAACTTTTTGAGCTAATTTTTTGCACTAAAAAAAGTGGCAACACTGATTTTAATGATATCACCAAAAAGCCTTTCAAAACCTCTAACTATTGGAAAAAGTTCCATTTTGGTAAGTAAGTATCACGGCTATCGAGTTATCCACGGCTGAAATGGATGATATTTCAAGTTCATCGAAAACTTTGACACCCCCTAGCAGCCTTTAAAAAAAGGCTAGAAGGCTGCGATTTGGGCCATTGGTCGTCCCTTCGAAAGGTCTTTCCACAGGGAAAATTTCTAAAAAATCGTCGACCCCTTTACCACTTCTTGGTCGAATAGACGTGGAGACCTTCAAATTAGAAAATGAAAATATAGTACATTTTTGGTTTAAACATGAGGCACCGAGGTCCGCTTGGTGTCTCGGGGTCCCTAGCGATCGCCAGGTTACATCACAGGGTAGTCCTTTTCTTACCCCCCCCCCCACAACATCTCTTCCTTCCTTCCAATCACTAACGAAGTATTTCTGACCCTTCCCTAATAAACCTGATTCATACGTACTCGAATAAATATTTTCCAAGCAACTCACTCATCTTTCTCCTTTTTTGTTCGTAATCAAATCTCAGTTTCTCAGAACACCTACTTGGGGAAATATTTCACCATTTTAGACCAACGACGTATAGTAATAGGCTAAATTCATGCTCATAAAAATCGTATACATACCTACGTTGATAAGCATAAAAAAAAACTGAAAAATAAAATCTCATATTCAGACAGCACTTTATACAACATGGTTGAAATTTTTCCAACGTTACTCGGCTGGCAAAAAGAAAAAAAAATAGATCACGATTTGTATACATAATGATGAATGAAAAAATCTCACGTATTATAACGATAATTATTAACGATTTGTTTACTCTGGTTGTATTGTTTACTCGTATGTGTATGGTATATAAGTACACAATTACACACATACACGACCCTATATATAATACGTCAAGTATAAGATCAAGGATGTAATCGAATTAAAAACGCAGTCTACATACACATTATCAATTTGGTTAATTATAGAGTACTCTAAAACACTCTCAAATCTCAATTACGAGTATGAACATTGCATTCCACAGTACTTAGTATACTATACTAATACATAAGTATATACGAATTTAATAGATATGTATAATGTACGCAAATAAAAAAAGGTTAAATGATAAAATACCTAATATCTTTGGTAAATTTTGCAGGTTGGATTCGAGATAAGAAGCAAAGAGAGAGTCGCCCAACATCTTGTAATTAAATCATCGCACTGTCGAGATAAAATTTCATACCATCACGCGCCTGCGCCTCGTCTCTCAAGCATCGTAATAATAACGTAATTCTTACGTATATGTAACGGTTCGTCTTCTTCTTATCACATCGCCCAAAAAAAGCAACTCAAATACATTGATAAATAGTAAACAAAATATAATCGCGATAAAATACGTAAAAATCGCCATTCGAATTAACCCGCGAACAGATCGACATCATCGAGCAGTTGAAGAACGAGGTGGGGGTCTGATTTAAGGCCATGAATGGTAGTGGGATATCAAACGGCGAACGATGCTCCAGGAGCAACAGCTTGGGCCTGGGCACAGGTACGGGTTCAAGTGGTACCGGCTCATGTGCCAGTATAATTGCCGATCAGCAGCCCAACGCCAGTATAAATAATAATTGCGTCGGAGGCGGTAGCCTTTACGATCAAGAAGCCGAAGACGAAATGGTAGCTACGGAACGTGAATTGGCCGAGGATGCTCAATGGAAACGTATACAGCAAAACACCTTCACGAGATGGGCTAACGAACACCTTAAAACGGTCGATAAAAATATCGGCAACTTGGAGACCGATTTGAGCGATGGACTCAGGCTGATCACTCTGATCGAAGTGCTGTCCGGTAAACGACTCCCTAAGCATACGAAAAGGCCCACCTTTAGATCGCAGAAGTTGGAAAATGTCTCAGTTGCGCTCAAGTTTTTAGAAGACGAAGGAATCAAAATTGTCAATATTGGTGAGTGATGCATTTTTTTTATTTCTATGAGATTTTTTATATCACTTTTTAAACGTCTCGTGTTGCCAAAATTTCACAATCCAAAATTTTGAACCCACTGAGGGGGCATCGTACCCATAAAACATCACCTCGTCAATTTCAAACCGAAAAAAATCGCTAACGCTTTGTCTTAATCATCATTAATCATACTTCTCACTAATTAGTACCCACCATTTAACAATTATTAGCGAAAAATTTGATAAAAAAAAATAAAACCAGCGATAAATTCGACCATCAAAAAGAAAACTTCGTTCTACATTCGACGTACTTCCTCCAACTCTGTAAAATGCAGTTTAGTTTTAATCCCACGAATCATTAATTACACACACAAACACACACGTTGAAAAATTACCTACACGTATGCTAATTAAACCCGGTGCTAATTCATCCATATATTATACCGAAGCAAAGACAATAGACTATAGATTATTTCTCTAACCAGCCAAGTATCAGATTCGTACTCGGTTTTTCAACCAGACTGGTCTATAGGTTAATGAGAGAAGAGTCTATCTCAGTCTGTTTCGCATATGCACTTTTAAAATTCAATTGGCAACATTGTTGGTCGTTTTATGCGCCCAAAAAAAACCGGTTCGAGTAAACTTTATAGTCTTCTGTAGTTGTAGGTACGAAACTGTGGAAATTTCAACTTGTCTGGGTTATGGCCAACAATTAAAATTAATAGATATTTTAGCTCGTCTGCAGTGAGAGCTCGCAAATATTCTTTTCAAAGTGGACATTATTTTATACATAGGTACCTATTTCGATCAGATCGCTAATCACGATTCGAACGCGTTTTTATAATTACTCACCGATGATGAAAAAAAAATCTAGTTCTGTGTGTTTAATTGTAATTCAGTAATCGGTGCACGATCGTTGTAAAACTGAGGTAAAATGCATCTATAATCAACGTACCTACTAAACTGAACCAGAGGATGTATACCTAAGATGGTATTTTACTCGGATATCGGTTGACGAAATTTCCATAAACAGAAAATTCTGCGTCAGATCACAGCTCGTACTTCCTTCCCTGCCACTTATACGTATTGATCAAGTACATTACTGGTCGCCGAATGACATGTGTTTGGGAATGCGTTATGCCATGCTATGGAAATCACGCACGCGTGAATTTTCAACGTGCTTTCGAACCATATAGCTAGCTAGCTATACATGTATATAAAACAATATGTATATGGTCTATATGTACTCGTACAATGTACAGAGAGGTCAAATTAGTTAGGTACCATACACATACATATCTCGTATGTGTACTAAAACTATGCGCGATATATGGACGCGAATCGTTGGGGTTTTTCAAACAATAATCACGTCGCGATGTCATACGAGTCATTGTTTTGTCTTATACACGTAAGATGGTCGTCGTCTATTGTTAGATGGAGGTACTGTATCGGATTTTTGGCGGAAAAAAGATCACTTTGGAGTTCAGATAGGTCAAAAAAATATCTACTAAATAGCAAAATGTAGAATAATAAACGGTGGCTCGAGACAAACTGAAACTGCTGGAAAGAATGAGGAATTTGAATTTATGGTCATTAAATTTTCAACTCTGGAGATACGTAGGGTCGTAGGTACTTAACTACCTAATTTTGATACGATTTCTGTTGAGTTCTTTTTATGGGAGAAGAGAGGGGGTGTAAGGGGGGGGGAGACCAAGACTCAGAGAATGGTTCTCGATTCAAGTTTCCAAATCTAGTTATGGAGTGACTCGAAATTCATCAGACAATATTCTGAACTTTCCATTATTTTTCTTGCATACAGGAATGATTGGATCGAGGTACCTACCCTACCTCAAAATAGTAAAAAAAACTGACAATTTCAAAATTCTGTAAAACATTTCAATTTCAATTTTTTTCAAAACTTTATCGGATTATATAAATCAAAATATGGATATTTTCGAGTATAAAAATCGTTGATTCTATTTTTTTTCAAAAATATTGTATTTTGGGTTCTTCTCTGCTCATTACAAAAAAAAAAACTCAATTTTATTGGTATTTTTGAGGTAAACGTTCTAATTTTTAAAAAAACGCATTCGAGAGCATTTGAAATATCAGGAAAAATACCAACCAAAAATGTTCTGCCCCAACTTACCCCATTTGAAAAAATTGCTATGCAAAGGTGCAATGAAGAATGCGTGAAAACAGGAAAATATCTCTTGTCTTTGTCCTTGGTCCTTGGTACCTTGATTTGAAAATAAAAATGTTGGCTCCTCTTTTCTTCTTCAATGAAATTTTTACTTTCAAAAACAATTAATAAAAATTACGAAGAAGTCGTTCGCACTCATACTCATAATCTTGAAAGTCTCCCTACAAAGTTAAAAAACCAATACGATTGAATTTTTCGAAATTTCGTATTTTGCACCCCCCTCTCTCCTCCTTTCGTTCAGGGCTCATTTTCAGGATTGAGGGAAATATAAATGCTAAAATCAACTTCAGCGACCCGAAAACTCGCTATTTCGATACCCATTGGTAATTTTTCGAAATTTCATGTTTTGCACCCCCCTCTCCCCCCTTTTGATGGCTCATTTCAAGATTAAGGGAAATATGAATGCTAAAATCGACTTCAGCGACCCGAAAACTCGCTACTTCGATACCCATGTGGAATTTTTCGAAATTTCTTGTTTTGCAGACCCTTTTCTCCCCCCCCCCTTAAGGACTCACTTCGAGTTTAGGAGGAATATAAATGCCAAAATCGACTTCAGCGACCTAAAAAAAAAAAAAAAGAGGGGGTTCAACTGTTCAACTGACAATTTTCCGCCCGATGTAGGGAAAAGATGCCAATTTTTCCGATCGATATCATATTATTCGTATGACTTAATCTAAAAATTTCCATTTTTTGTTTTGGATTTTTGGGGCCCCAAAAGTGAATTTTTTAATTTTAAAACAAGAAACAATTTGGCCTGAGCGAAACAATGGCGAAAGTTTTTGAAAAATTTGTATTTTGAAAGAACTAAAAACGATGTTTTTTTATACAAGGAGTTTATTTTTTGGCTTTTAAAATTTTAGAATTTGAAAGACTTTTTTTGGGGGATTTTAATTTTGAAAAGTAAAAGAGAACAGGCCCAAGTGAAGCCTCACTGTGAAGGCGAAAATTCCTGAAAATTTTCATTTCGAGAGGCATAAAAACGATACTTTTTATACGAAAAGTTTATTTTTTCACTTTAAACTTTAAAATTTGAATGACATTTTTTTTAGAAATCTCAATTTAGTTATAAAAAGAAAAGAAAATAAGCCCGAGCTAACCGAGGACCAAAGCTTTTGAAAATTTGTGTTTTGAAAAATAAAAAAACAGATGTTTGAATTCGTGAAAGAATCAAATCAAAATGAAACAAGAAGCATTCTTGCTTATAGACAGTCATGATTTTGAGTCAAAAGCTATTCAAAAAAAAGTACGTCTACATTATTGAGAGAATCTTGAATCTTTTTTATTTTACTTCACTATACCCCCTCCCCTCACAATTCGTAAAGATCATGATTTTGTTATGGTCTTTGTTCTGAAAAACTAACCATGATTTTTTTCATAGCTTTAAAAATAAAATCATGAGAGTCGTGGTAAAATTTTAACTTGTGAATTAGCATTACCTACGAATGTTCATAAAAATTTATTGGTAGTCAAAATTATGAATCCTCGTGTATTTAGATCCAAAAAGATTGTACTTGACCTCTTGATGACTTCTCAAGAAAAGTAAAATTTTTTTCATAATCACATTACATATTTTCATTTTTTCCAATTGCAAAAATTTCTTCAAAAAGCTTATTTTAATAGATACTAAAAGTTGAGAACAAAAAAACAATAAACCTGCATGTCCAAAAATTCGAATTTTTTATTTTTTTTTTTAAATTGAAAAAATTAGAGGGGAGGGGGTTTGTGTCAAAATCTGGTTCACCGCGTTTAAAGCCTTTCACCCCCTCCCACCAAAATTAAATTTTCGATCCAGATACGTTTGAATACTTGGTACCAAAAAAATCTCGAATTTCATAGCCCTAGTTAACAAGAATTAAGTATTGTTTAGCACTTTTTTTTTTGAAAGTTCAATGAAAAGGAAACTGAAAAATGAGGCAAGAATTCAAAGTGATAAAAAAACATCAGAATCTATGAAGAGTAACTCTCAAAAAATTATCAACAATCGAAACGAAAAATTGAAAGATCCTAATACAAGGTTCTGATTCAAGTTTTCCAAAATTTCAAGAAAGTTTCATTTCCATCACGTCTTCTTGTAGGTATGTAGAATCCCAAATGTGGAAGAAATGGTATTTTTCGAGAGTCTAAATTTTTTCGTCAATGTTCAAAGTTGCCCCGTAAATGTGATGGAAGCAGGTATTTTTTAAAAATCGACCTAATTTCTTAAAAAACGGTGGTATTGTTGAAGTATGACCTAGAAAGAATAGCCTCGAGTTAGATTTTTCTAATTGCACATTTCAAAATTTTGGAACTTTTTTTTTTTTTTTTTTGAAAATTGGACTGAAAAATAGGTAGACCTACATTTTTTTCAGGTCGAAAGAGACCTTCAAAAAGTTTGAAAAAAAAATAATTCTCAGAGTGTAACCACGCAATCAAATGTTTTGAAATTTTATGCAATTTTCGTACTTTCCTGAAAAATTTAAGCAAAAAATACCTATATTATTGAAGTTTGAAAAATAAAATTGCAATTTTTCGGACCATTCTCGCCGAAAAATGTTTGGATCTGATTAGATGTTCCAAACACTTCTACTTACCCGGCCGGATCCGAATAGATCTGAACAGATATAATATAATCAGATCTGATCATGATCAAAGTTCTGATCAAATTAGATTTATTCAGACATGATCAGACCTAAAACCGTTTGCCCCTGGGTTTGAATTAGGTAGAATGAAAACGACGTGTTACATTTTATCGATATTATACTCGTACAATACTACATGCAACAAAAATTCACAGAAAAATTAATAAGAGAAAATTATGTCAGAATTTCTGCAAAAAGAAAACAATTCAGAATAATATTGCAATAATTCAAAAAACTAATACCAGCAACTTAGATTGATGAAATGAATACGTAGTACGTACAATGTACATATTTTTAAATACATATCTAAAAAATCAATGCGTTAATGAGTTTTTCCGAGAAGTTTTCAATGAAGAGAAAAATTATCGAAGAATCGAAGAAAAATGTGTCATTTTAGCGAAGAGAATGAATGAACAAGCATATTACAAAACATCCTGAATCGTCACTATTTATTTGAAAAGTCTCAAACATACCTAATCACGAATTTCCTATTTGTATGTATTACGTCTAATAAAGTTGACTCATTCATATAACTAGAATTCATTTCTTTCTTTTAAAAATTAGAAAATTTCTGAGCAACACTTGATTAATTTCAAAGTCAATGATGATTGAAGAAAAATTAAATTTCCTAATCTCTTACCCAGACCATTTTTTTTTAATCTCCAGAATCGACGAAAAAATGCTGAAATTTGTTCACATACTAATCCTAAACTTATTTCTATATGTGACCCGCTCTGACAAAACCGACCATTTCGACAAAATTTCAAAAAATGTTTTTTTGTCAAAAATCTGATCTTTCAACCCTTAAAACTCATTTTAAACATAATTATTTTGGACACTTTTTTTTGTCGAAACGGTTGGTTTTGTCAGAGCGGGTCACATATGCATAATCAATAATCATTCATCGCTCATAACATCTACTTTTATCTGTATGGTACTCGCTTCCATTGAAACTTTTTTGAAAACAAAAATAGAAATTTCTCATGCTGTCATCCAGCAAACACTTCTTATTAAATTCAAAACGCATAACGTTGCATGGCAATGACCAATTCACCACTTCCTGCGAATTTTTTCACGCAAAAATTCGACGAAAGTGAAACGGAAATTTTCGTGTAATGACCTTAACATCATGTGAACTTGAGCCAAATAGGTCATGTGTCACATCATGCAGATACCTCCTATTACCTACAGTCCAACCTGAGGTATATAATTAGTCATATCCATCCGTGATCTCATCTAGATTTTAATTCGATTTTTAATCAAACGAGCTTCCCTCTGTTCAAAATACCGCTGGAGGAAGAGTTGATCAATTTTTCTACGCCAAAATTCACTACCAATAGGAGACCACAGATTACGATATGACCTTCTTCCATGTTATCAGTAAAAAAATCCAGGGGTAAAAAATAGACTACCTAGCACCTAGCTGTATTTTAAAAATTCAATTCAATATAATTAGGTAGTTTCATTCGTCATTGCGTTGAGATGAAATTTTGGCTTTTTTCACACATTAACCCATCCCCCTTCCCCTCTCTCCAAAAATGCTCATCTGGTGAAAAAAATACGTATAATTACGCTTCTCTGTTCAAGTTCGTCAGGTTCGTAAAACGAAACAAAATTGATCATTAAAGTACGTAAAATTTAGTTCCATAAAATCTTAAAAATCATAAAAATCACAACACGACGGTGTGACGATGGCGCCGGTGTCATTTCGATCTAGGTGCATGTAAAATTCATCATTTTTACATTCACTCGAGTTTTTAAAATTACGAATTTACGAATAAGATTTTTATCACCAATTCCAACGATTTTGGTGCACACGTGATTTAAAAAAATCATTGAGACTTATTTCACATCAACTCGAACCAAAAAATGAAGTTTGTATCCTTAAATGTAAAACTTTCACTAGATATTTTGGTAAAATAGCCACCATCATTTTCAATCCTTCTAATCCTTTAAATGAGGCTAGGAAGGCTCGTAATTTTAACACGTTTCAGAATTTTACACAAAACAATCAACTTAGGAAGGCTCATTTATCTGAAAAATGACTGAATTTAAAACAAATCTTTAACCAAAGTTTTGAAAAAAAACGTATTCGAGATTCAAAATCAGCAATTAGGGAATTTGAAATCCTCAAAAATGAACTTTCTAAGCGCAAAACTTGAGAAGTATAACTTAAACATTTGAAAACATCACAGTAAAAATCCTTTTTTATAAATCCTTTTAACAGATTTAAATTTCAAAATGGCAGATCAATCTCACGAGGGGACGGGGGAAGCCACAAAGACTCACAATTTTGATGAAAATTTCCAAAAAAAAATTCAAACGTGACAAAGTGACACAGTGAAATTTAACACCAAGCCAAAATTTCAACTGCTAAAGCAAATTTTTCGATTTTTAGCGAATTTTAAAAAATTCAAAATTTTACCAAATAAAGTTAGAAAGCTGAAATTTGGGATACGCTCTATTTTCGGCCAGCCAAATCAATTGGAAACGGTTTCAGACCATTTTGAGCAGTTCTGGAGCCTCCAGCAAATTTTTGAAACTTGAAATTTCCCTAACATTTCATCAAATGCATTTGGAAAACCGAAATTCATTCTGTAAACTAATTTCAATACGCTATGAATGGACTGCAGGTAGATTTTAAGCCGTTTTGGAGCCTCCAGGTACTTCTTGGACTTCAAAAAAATGACACAAAATCTGTACGAATTAATTTTAGCACGTACTTCGGCTTTTCAGCTCCATTTTATGAAATTTTGCACATATTTCAAGTTTAAAAAATTTACTGGAGGCTCCAGTAATTTCCAAAAAGTCGCTGGAGACTCTAAAACGACTTGAAATCTACCTGCAGTCGACTTCTTAGCGTATTGAAATTGGTTTAGGCTTTCTATATGCATTTAATGAAATTCTGTGGAAATTTTCAAATTTCAAAAATCTATTGGAGGCTCCAAGAATTTTCAAAAAGTCGCTGGAGGATCCAAAATTACTTAAACTCGCCAAAAGCTGACTTGATAGCGTATTTAAGTTGAAGTGCAGAGTGAATTTCGAATTTCCAACTTCATTTGGTAACATTTTGTGGAAATTTCAAGTTACAAAAATTGGCTGAAGGCTCCAGTAACTTCCAAAAAGGGCTCTGAAGGCTCCAAAACGACTTTAAATCTACCTGCAGTGGACTTCTTAGCGTATTGAAATCAGTTTAAAAAATTAATGTCGGCTTTCCAATCACATTTGATGAAATTCTGTGGAAATTTCAAGTTTCAAAAATCTACTGGAGGCTCCAAGAATTTTAAAAAAGGCGCTGGTGGATCCAAAATGACTTCAACTCGCCAGAATCTGACTTAATAGCGTGTTTAAGTTGGAGTGCAGCGTAAATTTCGGATTTCCAACTTCATTTAATAAAATGTTGTGGAAATTTCAAGTTTAAAAAATTTACTGAAAGCTTCAGGAATTTCCAAAAGGTCACTAGAGGCCCTTAAACGACTTAAAATCTACCTGCAGTCGACTTCTTAACGTATTGAAATTAGTTTGAAGTGATCAGGGTGTCTACAAGTTAAAGTAGTGAAAAGGTGGTGATTTTGAAAGTTGATAAGTAGTGAAAGTAGTGATAGTGAAAATGTAGTGATTTTCAAAAATTTTGCTTGAAAGGTAGTGAAAAAAAAGTGAAAAATCCAGTTGATTGATAATTTGAAAAACCAAGTGCCAAAGTTCAAGTATTTGAACATTTCTTAATAGAATTTTGTAATTTTGTGGAAAACTGAAATTTCCTAAAAAATTGTTGAAGGCTTCAAAACGTCGGAAAACCATTTCTAGTCGACTTTTGTTCCTAAAAATTTCCCCAAATGTACTTTCCCAGATGAAAAAATCTCGAATTGCAATTTTTCCAAATGATGAATAGGTACCTACTAAGAAAAAATTCTCAAAAAATCGACGATTCTTCCTTCTCTTCAATGAACGAGAAAATCTTGTGTTTTTTTTTTTGGAAAAAATTTCCAAAAACATTTACTTTTTTGTCAAAATATACAAAAAATTTCTGTCTTATTATAAGTCAAAATTTCTAAACGTTTTGCTTTTTTGCCAAAATTACTAAAAAAAAAAAATATGTCTTTTTTTACCAGAATTACTAAAAAAAAATTCTGTTTTTTTGCCAAAATTGCCCTCAAGCTTCTTTTTTTTCCGGTCAAAATCGTCAAAAAGATCTTCCTTTTTTTGCCACATTGTACTGTTTTTTTTGTGGGGGGGGGGGTTGAAAATATTTTGAAAGGTAGTGAAAAAGTACTGAAAAAAATAGTGATTTTCGGTCAACAAATTCCTATAGACACCCTGTTGAGTGTTGATAAAATTTTGTGGAAATTTCAAATTTCAAAAATCTACCCGAGGCTCCAAGAATTTTCAAAAAGTCGCTGGAGGCTCCAAAATGACTTAAAATTCAACAACAGTCGACTTGATAGCGTGTTTAAGATGTAGTGAAGCGTCAATTTTGGAATTCCAACTTCATTAGATGGCATTTTGTGAAAATTTCAAGTTTCAAAAATCTAACTGCTCAAAATGGTTTGAAACCGTTTCCAATTGATTTGGCAGGTCGAAAATAGGATGTGTCCCAAATTTCAGCTTTCTGGGTCAATTGGGTAAAATTTTGATTTTTCCCCTCATTTTTGGCTGAAATTTGATTTTCAAAAATTCACCAAGAATCAAAAAAATGCACTTTAGCACTTGAAATTTTGGCTGGTGATAAATTTTTGCATGCTTCAAAATGTTCTTTGGGAGGCCTCCTCTGAGAAAAAAGTTTTCCTAGAGGATCGGAGGAGGGGATCAATTATTCCAATTGTCATATTCCAGACTATAACAAGAATTTTGTAAAATTCGTGTGACATGTCATTTTATATTTAAGGTAGTTTTTCAAGCATGCTGAGTTCAAATATTCGCATATTTTCTGAACATGATCTCTCAGTACATTTTCAAATCTCTCCCAATAATTTTGTAAAAAAAAAATATGAAAAATCTCAAAAATGTGAATGTGACGAGTTGATTCTCACTAATTTGAACTCACTAATTTTAAATATCGATTGATTTTTCACTTTTTCAGATTTAATCCCTCAATCCTCCTAACCTCGTTGATCGCCCCCCCCCCCCAAATGTCTACTTCATTCAAATTAGAATACTTTCGATAGACATTAAAATCCGATTTCACGCTGCAAAAATGTTTACACCGGTCATCGTATCATCATCGTCGTGTTCGCGAAATCGAACATAAAGATAAACAAAATCGACGAAACGCTTTATTTGTTTTGGAAAAGTTTCAAAAATCAGATGGCTCGAGTTGAATTAATTTCAACACAATTAATACACAGAAACGAAGCCTAGATCACCCCACGTTAGTTACCAAGAATTCGCTCATTTTGCATTCGCATTAAGTATAACAACACGTGAGTCGCTCGATTGTTCAAATTACACAGTCGTACGATAAAAAAAATCTGCTCATTCAGCAATTTTCAACGATATACTCGTACATTGTACAATAATACCTCACCTATAGCTACTCGATCGTTCTATCGAGAGCTCTGAGCTCGTACACGTCGTATTTATTAAGCTTACATATGAAAATATATAAGAGAAAAATATCTCGAGAAGACGTACTCGTAGACCCCTGGATTACATAATTACAATGCTCCAAGTCGACCTGAAGACCTGATGGGTGCGGCGTTTACAAAACGAAGAGGCAGAAAAATTATACAATGGAAATATTATAGTTGATAAACGAGTTCCAATCCAAACTAAAAAAGACCGATCCACACGCTCTAGGCTAAAGATGACCAATTGACCATCGGATGTAGTATACACAGATGGGATAGGTACCTTACGAGTATAGATTTCTTTAACGAGTTCCACAAATAAAGTACACAATTGGCTAATTTAAAACCAATATTGGCTCTTTTTCTATCAATTTCGGTATTTGAGTCGACTAGAAAAATCATCTCTGTTCCGGCCAACGATTAGGTACATTCGGGTTAATAGTTAATACGCGTACCATTGCCCTAGTGCAGCACGTCTTCTTCTTGTGTCTGGGGGCGTCGGTGTCTGCGATGTTCGCGACCGCGACTCTCAGCAGTCAGCGTCTTATGAACGCGCCAGAGTGTGTTAAAACAATCGCACAATCGCACGTTCCATGGTACGTCATGCGTTTAAATAAAGCCCACCTGGTGACTAACGCTCTTCTCGCACATCATCGTATACTGGTGGCGGCGTGTACTTTACATACGACTCTACGTACACATTTTCACTTTTCATTAATACTACTAATGTATAAAGTGATATAATAATACGATACGCGCATACAAAAATCTATATAAGAAGAGTATGGTACAGCTTCGTTGTATGTATTTTTATGTCACCCACTCTTACGCCATTTACATTCTCGTCATCGGAAGTGCTGAAACGTGTTACTTACTACACAGCTAGGTAGACCATCCGACCATCCGACAGCGCCATCGCCATACCATATTTAATTCTGCCGCTTCTGACGACTCTTACGTGTTGGTTATTTTTGCCTAGGTATGTGTGCCTGTGACTGTGTCTGTGTGTATACTTAGATCACGAGCCGAAAAAGAAAAAGAGCAAGTTGTCGATATTTTTTATGGCCAATTCGAGGACACACTACTCCGCGGCCATACCGCAGTTGGTTGGTGCACTTGCAGGCCTCGAAATGGGAGAATTTTCTCGGTGACGATGAAGGTTGACTTCGACTTGCATTTGTTCATCGATACCTTGGGTCTGGGTGATTGAGGAGTACCTACGTAGGTGTATGAACCTCCTAACCTACCCGGCCTGGTACCGTTTCAATTTGTCGGAAATTTTACCACATGATATGATACGATACTATGTAATCAAAATGATACTGGAAGGCGATAAGGATAATAGGAATTAAATTTGCATAATGACAGTGGGGCTCAGAACCAGTCCAAGTTGACGTTAAAAGAAATTAATTTTTATGACAGTGAAATTACGTACTTATCTACTCTGCGGGCGGTCGTCGATTTTTATGGGATGAATTCTGAGTAAAATGTTATCATGAAAAAGTTCCACACTAAATTATCATTGAACAATTTATTCAAAAAAAAATTTACTTGAGGGTCATTCCACGTCATTGGACCAAGAAGTGGTGGGTGGGTTCGGCGATTTTTTTGAAATTTTTCCTGTGGAAAGACCTTCCGAAGGGATGACCAATGGCGCAAATCGCAGCCCTCTAGCTCATTTTTAACGGCAGCTAGGGGGTGTCAAAGTTTTCAGTGAACCTAAAATATCATCCATTTCAGCAGTGGATTGCTAAATAACCGCGATACCTACAAAAATGGAACTTTTCCCCATAGTTAGAGGTTTTGAAAGGCTTTTTGGTGATATCATAAAAATCAGTGTTGCCACTTTTTTTCGTACAAAAAATTAGCTCAAAAAGTTTCAAAACGTAATTTTCATATCGTTCCGACTCTAAAAAATTCTGAAAAAAATATATTATGGACAACTGTTCATGCTGAACAACATATTAAAAAATTGGGATGGTAACTTGTAACAAAGTCGATTTAAAAAAATATTAACTTTGCGAAAAAATGCGATTTTTTGATTCAAAACATGAAAAAAAGTTTTCATTGGTAAAGTTGACCCATTTGACCCCTATTTTCACGTATCTGTTGAAAAAATTGAAAAAACCCCTTTCAGTCAATAAAATGAACTCATCACAAAAAAATCAAAATTTGAAAAAATTCAATTTTCGATTTCAAACATCAAAAAAAGTTTAAATTTATTCAGTTGTCTTATTTTGACCACTTTCTGACGTATTCCATGAAAAAGTTGATAAAACTCTCACTCACAGCAAAAAAAATGAAATTTGTTTTTTTTTTTGAATTTTTTTGAATTTTGATTTTTTTGAAATGAGTTAATTTCACCGATTGAAGGGGTTTTTCAACTTTTTCAACAGATACGTAAAAATAGGGGTCAAATGGGCGAACTTTACCAATCAAAACTTTTTTTCATGTTTAAAATCAAAAAATCGCATTTTTTCGCAAAGTTAATATTTTTTTAAATCGACTTTGTTACAAGTTACCATCCCAATTTTTTAATATGTTGTTCAGCATGAACAGTTGTCCATAATATATTTTATTGAAAATTTTTGAGAGTCGGAACGATATAAAAATTACGTTTTGAAACTTTTTGAGCTAATTTTTTGTACGAAAAAAAGTGGCAACACTGATTTTTATGATATCACCAAAATGCCTTTCAAAACCTCTAACTATGGGGAAAAGTTCCATTTTTGTAGGTATCGCGGTTATTGAGCAATCCACTGCTGAAATGGATGATATTTTAGGTTCACTGAAAACTTTGACACCCCCTGGCTGCCGTTAAAAATGAGCTAGAGGGCTGCGATTTGCGCCATTGGTCATCCCTTCGGAAGGTCTTTCCACAGGAAAAATTTCAAAAAAATCGCCGAACCCACCTACCACTTCTTGGTCCAATTGACGTGGAATGGCCCTTGAAATAATTCCGAAAAAATTAATTTGCCAATTTGCCATACTTAGAAAAAAAATCACTAAAAATCAACACTAGTTAAAAAAATTAATTTGCAGTCGCCAAAAAAGACAAAAAATTTATTAAAAATTGCAACAAAAAAATTCATTTGAAATAATTATGTATGAAAAAAGTGGTTCCAAACTAAATCATCATCGAACAATTTATTCTATATGACCTCAAAAGGAAAAATTAATTTGTCACGCCTCGAAAAAAATTCATTGGAATTCAACACACAAAAATGAATTTGAAATCCTCGCGAAAAATTCCAAGCTTAATTTTAAAAAATGACATTCTAGGTGAAAATTTATTTTAAAAATCATTCGAAATATTCAAAACTAGATCCAAGCTACAAATCATCATTGAACAATTTAGTCTAAATTGCCACATCACAAATAAGTCACTTGAAATCATTCCAAAAAAATTCATGTCATCACTTGAAAAAAATTGATTAGAATTCGACACTAGAAAAAAAACACGAAAAAATCGCTAGAAATTTCATTCCAAAAAAACTTCATTTCTCGTCAGCTAATCACTAAAGCACGAAAAATTCAATAAAAATCATTCCTAAAAATTCATCAACACTGAAAAATCAGTTTGAAATTACCACAAAAAATGCTGAAAATGTGAAAAATTTATTCTAAACCACCACAAAAAATTCACTTGAAATCATTCCAAACAAATTCATTTGTGGTTACTCGAAAAATTCACAAGAACTCAACATTAACAAAATGTGTATGAAATCATTCCAAAAAAATTCATCCTAAAATTGCCACAAAAAACGTTGAAAAATTTATTCTAAGCTACCACGAAAAATTCACCTGAAATCACTTCAAAAAAATTCATTTGTCTCGTTAACTACTTGAAATAGATTCATAAGAATTCAACACTAAAAAAATTCATATGGAATCGTTCCAAAAAATGTTCATTCATCATCACTGAAAAAAAATCATTATTCAACTCTAAACAAAAAATCACCAAAAATTACAAAAAAAAATCACTTGAAGCTCAAAAACGGCTTGAAACCACCCTCCCCCTTTCCCTATCAACTCGACATATTCGAATTAGGGCATAAAGTCAAATTTTTGCTTTTCAACTTCATTGGGTAAGATTTTGTGGAAATTCAAACTTTGAAAAATCTTCTGGAAGCTTCAAAACTGCTCAAAACGCATTGAAACTGTTTCTAATCGATTTGGGGGCTTGAAAATAGGCTACACACCAAATTTCAGCTTCCTTGGTCAATTTGGTAAAGTTTTGGATTTTTTTGGCTCAAAGATTTTAAAAAATTCGCCGAAAATAAAAAAATCTTCTAGACGCTCCAAAACGCATTGAAACTGTTTCCAATCAATTTGGGGGCTTGAAAATAGGATACACACCAAATTTCAGCTTTCTGGGTTAATTTGGTAAAATTTTGGTTTTTGTACATTTTTGACCCAAAAGTTCTTGAAAAATTCACCGAAAATAACAAAAATTTCTGGAGGCTTCAAAACGCATTGAAATAGTTTCCCATTCAATTTGGCGGCTTGAAAATAGGATACACACAAATTTCAGCTTTCTGGGCCAATTTGGTAAAATGTTGGTTTTTGTACATTTTTGACCCAAAAGTTTTTAAAAAATTCACCGAAAATAACAAAAATTTCTGGAGGCTTCAAAACGCATTGAAATTGTTTCCAATCAATTTGGAGGCTTGAAAATAGGCTACACACCAAATTTCAGCTTTCTAGGTCAATTTGGTAAAATTTTGGTTTTCGCACATTTTTGGCCCAGAGATCTTTTAAAATTCGGCAAAAATAAAAAAAATTTCTGGAGGCTTCGAAACGCATTGAAATTGTTTCCAATCAATTTGGAGGCTTGAAAATAGGCTACACGCCAAATTTCAGCTTTCTAGGTCAATTTGGTAAAATTTTGGATTTTGGACATTTTTGGGCAAAAGATTTTTAAAAATTCACCGAAAATAAAAAAATATTCTGGAGGCTCCAAAACGCATTGAAATTGTTTCCAATCAATTTGGGAACTTGAAAATAAGGTACACACCAAATTTCAACTTTCTGGGTCAATTTGGTAAAATTTTGGTTTTTGCACATTTTTGACACAAAATTTTGAAAAATTCGCTGAAAATAAAAAAATCTCCTGGAGGCTTCAAAACGCATCGAAATTTTATCCAATCAATTTGGGGGCTTGAAAATAGGGTACACACCAAATTTCAGCTTTCAAGGTCAATTTGGTAAAATTTTGGTTTTTGCACATTTTTGGCCCAGAGATTTGTTAAAATTTGCCAAAAATAACAAGAATTTTCTGGAGGCCTTTACAACTGCCCAAAACGGTTCGAAACCGTTAACAATCGATTCAGGAGAGGTGATCAAAAATAGAATACCTGGATATAAAATTTCAATTTTCTAGGTCAATGTTGTAAAATTTTAAATTTTTCAATTTTTGACCCTTTGCGATTATTTAAAAATTTACCAAAAATCTAGAAATGCTCTTCAAAACCTGATCATGCTCTCCACCACCTAATCATGCTCTCCACATTTCAGGACCAAATTTTGGGCGTCCAAAGTTGGTTTTTTTGAATTTTGAAAATAGGTAAATAGCCAACCATTGACGTATGTTTTTCCTACAAAAAGTATTTGAAATAGAGATTTACAAGTCCGTTGATGTTCAAAAATCCTTCTTTCAAATCAATTGCGGCCTCCTTAAAATAATTTTGGAAGCACCAAGCCTCCAACAAAAGTAGACATTTCCCCAGGGGGTTGGAATTCCTCGAGAGAACGCTGTCATCAGTTTTGGAAGCTGAAAATTTAATCTTGTCATTATTCTAGTTTAGACTTGTACGAATAAATTGTTTTTTTTTTTTTTTAATCCAATTTGATCATTTCTTCAGAAAATAATTTAAAACCTTTTTCATTGTCAAAATTGATCTCTCCCCCTCTCGGCGCCTTTAACAACGGTGACCAATTTTGAAACTATTTTGAGCCTTCAAAAAAATTGAGTAATAAGACAGCAAAACACCCCCTGGGAAATTCCAGAATTCTAAAGAAGAGACAATTTTTACTGGAGGTTTTGAATTGGCTTAAAGGTGATCGTAATCAAGTCAGAGGATCGATTTTGGGACAGAAAGTCACAGAAAGCATTTTACCGATAATTTTTATAAACTTTTGCTGATTTTTCCACGAAATTTGGATAGTTTTTGCTCCAGTTTATTCGGGTTCATAGCCAAGATTATTCTAAGAGGAGAGCAAACAAGAGTTTTAGGTATGAAAAAATTGAAATTTGAGATTATTCTCTAAACATTTTTTAGCACCAGAAGATAAATCGATCGTAATTTTTACATAATTTTGAATTACAGCTCGCCTCCCTCCTCCCCCCCCACTACTACGAGGAGGCTGGGATAAGTCAATTGATGTTTTTTGGGTTAGGAAAAGACTCAATGTCGAATTTTTGATCAAATTGACAAGGAATCTGAATACAGAAGAAAATAAACGTATAACATGGTTCCAACCTAACTCTGTGCTGCAGAATCCCTACAAAATTTAATACGAACTCCAATTTTTGCCCTTCCCCCCTCCTCCCATTTTGTCCAATTTCATCTGGTACCATAATTTGGATAACATTTTATAATTTTTCAAAATCATAAAATACTTAATACTCAAGCTTTTTCAATTTTGTTAATTTTTACCGAATTTTCTGAACAATTTTTTCGATATTTTGTGTAATTTTTATAACGATCCTCAAAAATTTAATCTAACCTAACTCACTTTTTCCCCCCATTTTCAACAACTTTTGCAGGCTAAATTTTTCTTTTGTAAATTTTTAATTGTTTTTATAAAAATAGTTTTTGACGTTTTTATGATATTTTTACATATTATTTTATCAACTTTTTCACTATTTTTACCTATTTTTATCTCAATTTGGCTAATTTTCTATGAATTTGAGAATTTTTTTCTTACGAAGATTCAGCTAAATTTTTTCAAATTTTGGATTAGTTTCTGGTTTTTCATAATTTCAACGAATTTTAAATTCGTGAATTTTTGAACTCCCTGTGTCCTATCATCTTTATCCAATCAACCACTGTCATCTAGACATTCTAATACCCTACACAACACTTTTGATATGATTTATTTCATACGACCTTGACGTTCATCTTCTGTACGATATCACCATTTGGAAAAAATTTGCATCTCATTCGATCGTTTTCTGAACTGTTCACAGATTCTACAGATATAGTTGACTGCAAACTGAAACTAATCCTCGGTTTAATATGGACTCTAATTTTACATTACTCGATATCTATGCCGATGTGGGAATACGAAGGAGACAACGATCAGAACCATACAGACAAAGGACCGACGCCAAAACAAAGGTACATACCTTCCTCATCGTCACTATTTAATCGAGCAACTGATCCGTACCATACTCGTAGATATTTACATTGTCGATTGTCGAATCGAACGCCTTAACACGACCAATTTATTTTCAGACTGTTGAACTGGATTCAATGTAAAATACCAGATCTTCCAATTACCAACTTCACCACTGACTGGAACGACGGTAAAGCTGTCGGCGCTTTAGTTGATGCAGTCGCACCAGGTAAAGTGTATAGTCTTTCTCTCTCATTTCATCTCCATATACCACCGATACCGAATTACAATAAGGCAAATTTTCCTATTCTGTTTTATAGGTTTATGCCCCGACTGGCAAGACTGGAAATCTCAAAATGCCCTTCAAAACGCCAAAGAAGCGATGGGCTTAGCCGACGATTGGTTAGATGTGAAACAGGTAACGTACATACTCGAACATTTTTACGAAATCGAATTACCATAAATATTTTTACATTTTCACTTTCAACCTATACTCCGACGTAGGCAAAAATATACGTACTATTGTCATAAATCATTATCAACTTAACATCTCTCTAAAATAGAAGCCGAAGTAGCGTAAACACTTTCGGAGCTTACCCAAGTTCATCTTGTATAGACGTTGCTGTTGTTGTTGTTTAGTCAATTTAGTCAGTTCCATAAGCGAATATGTACAGGGAAAACGTGCCTGGAGCCTACATTACGTTTTATGATTTTTTTTTGTTCTTTTTAAAACGATGATGTCGACGATGTGTGCTTATTGGCATTAGACACCCGTATAAGGTGTAAAGTCATTTTTTAACGTATTTTTCTATCGTCTCTCCTTCTGCTGCTACTTCATTTTTATTTTTATTTTTTTTAACGTTTACTTAGATATACCTATTACCTACATCGTGTTAATGAATTCGTAGAATTCATCGCTCGCAACGCGTTATAATCAAACGAGCAGAAATGTATCATTACCGTTTATAATTGCAATTAATTTGCAGTCTTATTTGTTGAATTAGCGCGATACACTCGCACGTTTTTATATACGTTGGATATTTTCATATTTTTAGTAGATAGGTAGGTAGGTTTACATTACATAGAGAAAATATTTTTATATGTTTTAATGCCTCATCGTCAGTGTTGCCATTGCAATGGGCCTGGAAATATAGAATAGGAATTAATCGAAACAGCCCACAGCATTTTCAAAATGAATCTAGGGCAAGTCGAGGTGCCAGCTTTCGATTTGAACGAGAATACGATGTTTAAAAAGAGCATAGTCTGAATTTTTGATAACCAAAATTTCAACTATTCAAATAAATTTTTTGATTTTTGAAAAATTTTTGAAAATCCACAAATTATAATTTTTTACAATTTATAGGTAGGTACATCATTTTTTTTCTTTAATTCGGTAAAAATGGTAAAATGAACCCTGAAAGTACATTATCGACTCCTTCAAACCAAATTTTCATAATTTCCGACCATTCTGGAGCCTTTGGCTCGATTTTTCATTTTTCCAGTATTTTTGAATTCCACCAGAATGTGCTGGTCGAAAAAACAAACTCGAGATGTTCGCCTGGAGATTGATTTAATGGAGGATAAACTCGTTGAACAATTTGAAAATAAGCCAGAACTCGATTTTTAGCCAACCAAACCAATTTTCCTCACTTCTGGAAAAATATTAAAATTCCAGGAAAATCAAAAATTACACTGATAGCTCCGAAGTGTCCGAAAAGTTCGTCAATTCAGAGTCACCAACTATAGTTTTAATTCAACTGACTGAAAAAAGTACATAGATAGGTACCAAAAAAAAAATTATTTGTTAAAAATCGCAATTTTTTGAATTTTTCAAAAATTTACGAAAAATTGAAAAAACTATCTCGAGCAGCTCTTTTCAAAAATCATATTCCTGTTAAAATCGAAGGCAGACACCTGAAGTCGTTCCCTCGTCAGATCTAAATCTTTCAGATTTCACAATTTTCTTGAAGTTTTTGAAAAAGTTCAAATTTTTAGGCAAATTATCTACAGGTCTTTCCCCATCCCAACTCGTTAAAAATGCCTAAAAAATGGTAACAATTTTATTTTCCAACGTGTACTTGAAAAACGAACATTTTTTCATGCCTTTTGGTTCCACCAATCACATCCTCGAAAATCCTTTCCCTCTCAACTTACTTCACCTTCCTTATCATAAATTCAAAATCATGATAATTATTCTTTGAACAATTTTGATTTTAGGCACGTGATTAACTCTTTTTGGGTCATTCGGGAGAAGAGAAAGGGCCAATAAACTTATCAAAAATCTAAGCCTTCATTTTTTAAAAAAAAATTTCCAAAAAAAAAATTTCTCGTCTTTTTTTACTCCACTTAAAATTGGTAAAAATCCATCGAAAAACTTCATTTTTTTGATAAAATACACTTTTACATTTTTTTTTCAACAAGAAAAGCATCTTAATTAGCAGAAAAATTTTTGAACTGGGCCCAGACAAATTAAAACAATGTGCAAAAATACATCACAAGACAAAATTAAAGGTTCCAAAATTTATTTTTCGTTTTTTGGTAAATTTTTGAGAAATTTTAGTACAAAAAATAAAAATATGTACTTACAACAAAAAAACTAAAATTTTGCCTAATTGACCTAGGAAACCGAAATTTGATATGTATTCTATTTCAGACCCCCCCCCCCCGAATCGATTGGAAACGGTTTCAATCCGTTTTGAACAGTTCTGGAGCCTCCAGCTGGTTTTTGAAATGTAAAATTTCCAAAAAAATTCAACCCAATGAAGTTGGAAGTGTAAAATTTACTTTATAAGTACCCTAATCTCAATATTCTGAGTCGATTGAGGATAGTTTCAAGCAGTTCTGGAGCCTCGAGCGACATTTTGGAAATTCCAGATTTTCAAAAAGGACCATAAAAATGGTCAAAATTGACTTCAGCACACCACATTTTTCAAAAATCGATTTCAACCGGTTCTGAGATTCGTTCATTTTTACAGTTTTATGACTTTTTTGACAATCGGGAATTTCCAAAATGGAGGCTGGAGGCTCTAGAATGGCTTGAAACCATCTCAAATTAACCCAACATGTTGAAATCAAGGTGTAGAAGTATACTTCGTAAATCCAACTCCATTAGGCAAAATTTTTTTGGACATTTCAACTTTCAAAAATCTTTTGGAGGCTTTCAGAACTGCTCAAAAAGATTTCCAATCCATTCGTAGGGTCAAAAATAGGATAACATATCAAATTTTAGGTTTCTAAGTAAATTTTGTGAAATATCGATATTTTTTTTGAATTTTTGGCCGCAATTTAATTTTTAAAACTTTATCAAAAATCAAGAAATGAACTTGAAATCCTCAAATTTTGACCCGTAAATTGACATTCATTTTTGGAACTTTTTTCAAAATGTAATCGTCGCTTTTTCAATTTCAAAGTCGAACAAAAAGACACACAAAAAGTTACAGAGTTCCATTTGTTTATATTTTTTTTGAACAGCGATTGTTCTCTCCCCCCCTCCCTACAGGACTCATGCTTCTGTAGTTTTTGGTCAGGAATGGGTATCAGAAACACTGACCTGGGTCAAAAAAAGGAGAGTTGGTAAACGCAAAATTAAAATTTTATAAATATTGTTCTGATGGTAATTAATAGTTACGTATTTTGTCTCCCATAAAAATTTGAAAAATTGACTCGAAATGTAAAAAAAATTATCACAGTGCCCAATTGAAAATTTTAAAAATAAATTCAATGATTCACAAAATACCTAATTTTTATTTTTGTCGTAAAATTTAGGTGATTTTTGCTCCTTTTTAAGCAAAAAATTTTGAAAATATTTTGTCAATATTTTGATGAATGAGATCAAATTTGAAATTTTGATTTCTTTCAACTCAAACTCGAAATTTTTAAAACTATGTACCTATTTATCTATGATCGAATAAATTTTGAATTAGAAAATTTCTGAAGTTTTGATACGATAAGCATACTTTTGTTCAACAAAAATTTGCATTTGATGACGAAAGATTTTATTTCAGATTGCTTTTTTTTCAACTATTAACCTACTTTGTGTTGATTTTTGAAATTATGAATTGAGATTTTTTCGTTGATATTTTTTTTTGTAAATCGTCTGATAATTTTTAAATAGATATCCAGCTCTGGCTTTCGTACCTGGGCCCTTTCTTTCCTCGCCTTTGCTTCCCTCATTTTCTACTTTCCTGTCTACAGAACCTAATAGATTCAATCACCAAAAAATTAAAATTGTCGATGTTTGATATCTAATAATATGAAATACGAATTCCAATTATAGAAATGAATTCACCAATGTACCCACATAAAAATTTACGAACCACTGGAATCATTGTTAAAAATAGAAAATCACGTCGAATTAACTAATTTCCCATTTTGAAAAAAAACATCTGATTTCTTTGTTTTATAGCTCATAAAACCAGAAGAATTGGTTAATCCGAATATGGATGAACTTTCGATGATGACGTATCTCTCTCAATATCCAAACGCTAAATTGAAACACGGAGCTCCACTGAGACCAAAAACCAACGCTAACAGGTACCAGCATATTGTACATTTTCTCAAATTTAATTTCAGTTCAGCTATAGGTAAAGATCAATCTCATTCTCATGTATTTTATTTCATGTTCAATAGAGTCAGAGCTTACGGTCCGGGCATCGAACCGAAAGGGCCATTAGTCAAAGCACCTGCTAAATTTACCGTCGAAACATTCTCAGCTGGTAGTGGAGAAGTTGACGTTAAAGTGGAAAATCCAAAAGGACAAATTGAGCCGGTCAGTATTTTAATTGTAGAATTTGAAAGTACGACTAGGCTATGTGTCATCGCAAAGACTAAAAAAAAAAAAAAAAAAATACGAACACATAAACTACATCAGTAGTCGACTGCATAAATCTTTCAACACGTTTATAACGATGATACGCTTTAATATACATTTATACATGGTCGTGCGATGTTTCGTCGCAAATAAATCCATCTTTTTATACACGATCATTACCCTAATTATTTATTCACAGGTCGACATTCGTTACAATAACGACCGAAGTAAAACCTACTCGGTGAGTTATACTCCGAAAATGGAGGGTAAACATAAAGTAAACGTTTATTTTGCCGGAAAAGAGATACCAAAATCGCCATATACCGTATCAGTCGAAGGAACTGCTGGAGATGTTACTAAAGTAACCGCATCAGGGCCTGGACTTCAACCTGATGGAGTTATGGTCAGTCGAGGCACATATTTTGATATCTTCACTAAAGGTAAGCCTATCTATCATTGATTTGCAGATGAAAATGCTTCAGAACTGCAGAAAAATACGAATAATTTTCTTAATCCGTTTCAGATGCTGGCCAAGGCACTCCTGAGGTCATCATCGTGGACACGGCTGGTCAACAAAACGCTCTATCGATGAAACTTTACCAAACTTCGCCTGGAGTTTGGCGTTGCGAATACATTCCTACGGCTGCAGGTCCCATAAATGTGAATATCTTCTTCGAGAATCAAGTCATCCCAAACAGTCCGTTCACCGTTCGAGTACAACCAGGTGGGTTAAATCTTCAACAGCGTCGATTAATTGTTCTAGTTCGTCTGACGGCGAACGTTTACGATTATCTGAGCGACGAATTTATTGGCTTTAAATCAAAACCTTTCGAGCAAATATTTATTGCTTTGGTAAACTAATTCGTGGAGTTGGGCCAGCGAACGTTTCTTCTTTCACCTATTTTACGTGTGTTCGTTTACACCCTTCTCGTCTCACAGTACCTACTTTGGTGGGATGGAAATCATTTTTCATTGAGATTATTCTTAATCGATGACATTATAGAAAGGGAATTATGTACGAAGATAATTTTAACGATGACTGGTGAAATGGAGAGTAATTCGTGGGTAGATTTAGAGGATGAAATATCGATGTATCGATATGTTTAAATGAAATCGATAGTGTTCGAAATTTTCCCATTTTAGGTATTAGATTTTTAATGAATTTTAAGTCGAATGAAGGTCGAGGAAGGGGAAAATGCATGCTTAATCTATGAGTTGGTTAGTTAATCGGTGCAACAAATTTTCCAATAATTGATTTTTTCTGCATATTTCACGCGATGTAAACGAAGAATTTCCATCATTAGTTTCAGACGCCAAGAAAGTCAAGGTCACTGGCAGAGGTGTACAAACGAATGGTATCCGCGTAAGCGACTCAGCTCTTTTCCACATTAATACTGAGAAAGCTGGTGAAGGAAAACCCGAAGTACAAATCATTGGACCAGGTATGCATGAATTTGGTCTGATCTGATCAAGAAAATGACCAAATCTGAACAGAAAAAATTGCTTCATCATATCTCAACATTCTCCAGATTCGATTTGGTCTGACCATGATCAAATCAATGCTGGATCTTATCAGATTTAATCATTTTCTTGAAATAATCTGCATCTCTAGATAGGCAACTCTTCTAACAAAACTCCATTTCAGGTGGTGTAAACGAACCAGCGACGATTAAAAAAGTAGATAATGGTTTATACGATGTCACATACCATCCCAAACGTCAAGGCAGACACGTAATTATGGTCACATTTGCCGGACAAGAAGTGCCCAGATCTCCATTCGAAGTGAACGTTGGTCCATATAAAGAAACTAAAATCCAAGCCTATGGTCCCGGACTAGTAGGAGGTATCGTCAACCAACCAGCTCAATTTACCGTCGAAAGTAATGGCGAAACTGGAGCTTTAGGTAGGTTTTGAATTCATTAATATCTCCATTGGGTAAAAATTTTTAAAAGTGGGAAATTCTCATCGATTGAATGAATCTCTTTTTAGGTTTCAGTATAGAAGGCCCATCTCAAGCTAAAATCGAATGTGATGATAATGGAGATGGATCTGCGGATATCCGATATTATCCAACAGCTCCGGGCGAATATGCTGTCCATATTTTATGTGATAACGAAGATATTCCAAATTCACCTTTCATGGCTCAAGTATTACCTAGTACGGATTACTATCCGGATAAGGTAATTTTCTTTTCAATCATTTTACGAAATAATCTGCACAGTTGATGATTTAATAAATTTCTTATTATGTAAATGGGTTGTTTTCTATTTCTAGGTGGAATGTTCAGGGCCCGGAATCGGTAAAGGAAACTTACCCCTTGGTGTCCCAGTTGATTTCACAGTCGATACCAGAAAAGCTGGAAATGCTCCTTTAGACATTAAGGTAAAATTATTGGCTATTTAATCGCTTTTATGTTTGGATCTGATCTGATTTGATCGAATAAGTTGCTGGAAATTCATAGGATTCAATTTGATCAGATCAGATTTGATCAGACATGATCAGATCCAATATAAGGAGAACCTGATGGACGTGATCAAATCTGATTGAATATGATCAGATCTAACGACTATCAATAAATAAATAAAATTTAATATCTTAGAGATCAATTCAGCCTAGTAGAGGGGGGATGGATGGATCAGATCAGATCTTGAAAATTTTAATTTCATATGCAGAATTCTGATTTATTTTAATCGAACCCCTTTAACCAGATCAAATCGCCCAAGGAAAAAAGATAAGTTGAATTAGATCAGATTAGGAAAATTGCTATTTCTGAGCAGATCTGATCATAATTTCCATTAGGGGCTTGATTCGACCATTTTCTCATAGATGTAATTTGAGAAGACCAAATCTGATCAGATCAGAATTTTGATTAAAACTGTTCTGTTTAAACCTGATCTGATACCATGTATTCCCCTGAGGGTTTTGTTACTTACCACTCGTTATTTGTTGTCGAATTGGAATTCAATTTAATCTAGATTAATTTATTCACATTCAATGCGGTAGCTTTGGTATATATAATTGCATCTGATTACATCCATTTTATCAGATTAAATCAGGCTGACAAGAGGAGGAAGAGTAGGTCTAATCAGGTCAGGGAAATTATTATTTCTGAGAATGTCTAAAAAGATCTGATCAAATCCATTTAATCAGTTCAGGGGGAAAATACATATTAGGTCATTCATTTAGGTCTGATCAGATTGAGAGAATTACTCTACAAATTACAAATCTGATTATATCTGATTAAACCTATTGAATCAGATAAAATCAGGTCAGGAGAAAACATCAATTCTGATCAAATCAGAAAAATCACAATTTCTGAGCAAATTTGAACAGGTCAGGAAAATTGCCATTTCTGAGTAGATCTGATCAGAGAAGAAAAATTACCGCTCCTGAGTAGATCTGATGAGATCTGATCTAACCACAAACCCACTTCATTAGATCACACTGAGACGGAGAAAAAAATACTCAGGAGGCTCTGAGCAGATCTAATCACAATAGGAAAAATAGCAGGTCTGATCACATCAGGAAAATTACCATTTTCAAACAGATCTGATGAGATTTGATCAAACCCATTCAATCAGATCTAATCGGCACGAGGGAAAAATTGTATCTGATCAGATAGGGAAAATCGCAATTTTTGAGCAGATCTGATGATCTAAACAAATCTATTCAATCAGATTAAAACAACGCGGGAAAATATTGGGTCTGATCAAATATAATGAACCCTATTTAATCAGATCAAATCAGTACAGGGAAAATATCAGGTCTGATCAGATCAGAAAAATCATCATTTCTGAGCAGATATCATTTGATCAGATCTAGTAATCAGTTCAGGAGAAAATATTTGGTCTGATCAGATCAGATCAGAACTGAACAAACTAATTTGATTAAATTAAATCAGGCTGGAAAGAAGTTATGTCTGATTACATCAGGAAAATATCAGATCTAATCAGTCAAAAGGGAAAATATTTGATCAGATCAGATCAGACCAGGAGCATTACAATCATCTCTGAGCAGATCTGATCAGATCTCATACAACACATTGAATCAGATCAAATTAGACCAGAAGAAAATACCAGGTCTTCTGATCAGTGATCAGATAAGAAAAATCACCACTTCTTAGCAGATCCGATCAGATAAATTAGAATTTCTGAGCAGACCTGGAGAATTCTGAGCAGACCTGGAGAAATCTGATCAAACTTATTTAATTAGTTAAATTGGCTTGGGAGGGGGGGGGGATTCGGTATGATCAGATCAGGAAAATCACAATTTCTGAGCAGATCAGATCAGAAAAAAACAGAACAAACTTGTAATTTGATTAGATTAGGTAAATCAGGCTGGAAAGAAGTTGGGTCTGATTACACCAGGAAAATATCAGATCTAATCAGTCAAAAGGGAAAATATTTGATCAGATCAGACCAGGATCATTACAATTATTTCCAAGCACATCTGATTAGTTCTCATAAAACCCATTGAATCAGATCAAATTAGACCAGAAGAAAATACCAGGTCGTCTGATCAGTGATCAGATAAGAAAAATTACCACTTCTTAGCAGATCTGATCAGATTAGGAGAGTTACAATTTCTAAGCCGACCTGGAGAAATCTGATCAAAATTAAGTCTGATCAGATCAGGAAAATCACAATTTCTTATCACATCTGATCAGATCTGAACGAATTGAATTGATCAGACAGGTAGAAAGATGGGGTCTGATCGGCTCAGGAAAATTATCATTTCTCAGCATATATGATTAAACCTGACGGCTGAACAGATAAATTCAAGCTTAATACCCAGAAAAAAAGTGACCATATTACATTAGGAATATCCGATCACAACTTTCTACCTGTTTGATTAGATCTGAATCTGATCAGACCAGTGTAGTCTTGTTTGAACATATTTTATCTGATCAGATCAGAATGGATCAGTTCAGGAGAATGTTTAGATACGGTCAGATCCAATCCTGGAGACAAGATTAGGACATTCTTTTGGATCCGATTTGAATTGAGCAAATCTTATCAGATCAGAATTTATTGATCTGTTCAGATCTGATCGAATCCAATCAAATTTCCCTCGATTATTTGTTCCTCATTGTTGATTAATATTATTGTTGAACGTTTTCCAATTTTTTTTCTTTTGTGCAGGTTTTAGATGCTAATAGCAAACCAGTCCCCGTTAATACAAAGGATAACCATAATGGAACATATACTAGTCAATATACTCCAAAAACTGGCAAAAAGCATACAATTCAAGTAAGTTTTGAACATTTAATGGGATCAAAAATTCGCTCAACAACGTGACAAACTCCATTTACACGCATGAAAGTTAATTTGCATATCTTGAAAATTGAAGGGACAGAGTTATGTACATTGATATGGTAATTCATTGCATAATTATTTCATATTTTTTACTCGTAGGTCAATTATGGAGGAGTAGCAGTTCCAGGCAGTCCATTCAAAGTTCACGTTGCTCAACCCTTAAGACCCGAAAAAGTGCAAATATTCGGCCCCGGAATCGAATCAGGAGTGAAACCAAACCGACCAACGCATTTCACTGCTGACTGTCGAGATGCAGGACCAGGTACCTACATTTTTCACCAAATAAACTAACAAGCTAATCCTGCATTCCTGCTCTTTGATTTTTTCTAACGATCAATAATTCGTATTTATACAGGAAAACTAGATCTGAAATTGAAATCCGATCTCGGATCAGAGATTCCTTTAGACATTACCGATAACGAAGACGGAACGTATTTAATCGATTACTCTGTACCTGCTCCTGGAGATTACACTCTGAATTGCCGATACGAAGGTGTACAAGTGCCTCAATCTCCTCTCAAGATAAAAGTACCAGCTAATGTAGATGTGTCGAAGATCAAAGTCGATGGATTAGAAACGAGTAAGTAATTCAAAGTTCAAACTAAGTACCAATAATTCCTGGTGTAATTGGGTATTGGTTTTCGGTCTATCGAACTATCACACACATAATTAGATACTTTTATCCATAAAAATACTTTTTTTTGTTTTTTTTTTTTATTGAATGGACTATTTTTCAAATTTAAAATAATAGAAAATATTTGATATATATTTTTTTTAAATCTACTCAAGTCAAGACTTATTTGTTCAAAAATATTGCAACTGCCTGCTTCATAATCGAAGATACAATTCTGATCAATATAAATATTCACACTACAAATTTCTTTCATTTCATCACGAATGAATACTCAAATTAATATTATAAGGTAATTAATTCACCAACTCACTCCCTAAATCATATCGATCCTAACCCAAACATTTCTCGTATCCGCATCCAATCACCTCTCGTCCATTCCATTCGTTAGCAATTACCATATTAACGCGAAAACATGTGTACAATAACCTAGTGGCACCGATCAACAGCTTACAACAATTCCACGTGATCACCGAAGAAGCCGGAAAAGCAGATTTCACCCTAGTTATCCGAAGTCCATCCGGAAACATGGTAAAAGCGCACATTGTTCCTACTCACGACGGCTATCTGATCAACTTTACGCCCACTGAACTCGGCGAATACTGGCTAAACATTACATTCGGCGGTCAACCAGTGCTCTCGATACCTCACAAATTAACTTGCACTTATGGAAGCGATCCTAGCAAAGTGACAGCTTTCGGTCCAGGTCTAGAAAGAGGTGTAGTCAAACACCCCGCTGAATTTGTAATCGATACGAAACGTGCCGGAAGAGGGGGTCTAGGAGTGACCGTAGAAGGCCCCTGTGAAGCAGCAATTAACTGCAGAGATAACGGCGATGGCACTTGTTCGGTGGCTTATTTGCCAATGGAACCTGGAGAATATATTATAAATATCGCTTTTAACGACGAAGCGATTCCAGGATCTCCATATCAGGCTACCATTGTACCGGATGTGAACTGGAGAAAAATAAGAGCTGTGGGACATGGAATTCAACCTCATGGTAAAGGAAACGTGTGGATTGTGTGGTCGTGATCCGAGTTCAAAGCCTTCATCTCAGTAGCTAATATTAACCAAAAGTACGCCTGATGTGTATTTTTCTTCTTGACTAATTCCAGTGTTTGAAGTTTGAGTAGATGTGTGCTTAAAACCGAGTGTTAGCATGGATAATATCGACGATGATTTGCTTTAGACGAGTAAAAACTGCTTCGTTGATGAGTTGACGATTTTAAATCTGATCTTTATAGTGAACTGATGCTACGTTGTACCTTGATTTACATAATAATTAAGCTTTTTACGCGATTGATTTTAGTAATTCTAATGTTTAAGTGAATTCCTCGAGTATATATATAAATGTAAAAGTGGCTTAAAACTTACTCAACGTTGTGCTTCCAAGTTTTAGTATTTGCTCCAATGATGAAAATATTTCTGTCGTATTTTTTCCAGGTGTCTGCCTTCATTCAAAAGCTGATATTTTAGTCGATTCTCGAGACTTGGGAATACGAGACGATGGCAAAAAAGTCACATGTACGATAACGAATCCATCCGGCACCAAGACTGAAAACTTCATTACACCTTTATCCGATGGAACCTACAAAATAAGTTATACTCCATTTGAAGAAGGTGAACATCTAAAATTTCAACTCAAACAAGTACAACGCAGAGAAAACATACTAAAAATAACCTATTGAATTTTCAGGTCCTCATACAATCGAAATATTGTACGATGGATTACCCATCCCAGGATCACCTTTCGTTGTAAATGTTAAAAAAGGTACTGATCCGACTAAATGCAAAGCTTACGGTCCAGGATTGGTGAAAGGTGTCGTCAATGAACAGAATAAATTCACCGTCGAGACCAGAGGTTTGATCTCACATCATCTTAGCTGCATTATCCTTATGCTTCCTTCAAGAACGAATAAAAATCAACTCTACGAATTCTATTTTCAGGAGCTGGAACCGGTGGCCTTGGATTAGCAATTGAAGGACCATCTGAAGCTCTGATGACCTGCAAAGATAACAGAGATGGATCTTGTACCGTAGAATACAAACCAACTGAACCAGGAGATTACGATATTACCATTAAATTCGCAGATCAGCATATTCCAGGATCACCGTACAAAGTAATTCGAAGCCATTGACTCGAACTCATGACGTCGTTGAGTGTTCGATGGATATTTAATCAGTGAAATTGGTTTTCATTTTCAGGTTGAAGTTGCACCGGATATAGATGTGAAAAAAATCAAAGTTTATGGTCCAGGAATAGATCATTGTCGAGCTCAGATTCCTTCTTCGTTTAAAATAGATGCTTCTAAAGTCGATAAAGCTCCGTTGGATGTTTCACTTCAGACTGATCGAGGTAAAAATTCATCTGGAAAATTGTAAAATTTTGAAATTTTATGCCACGAATCAGACATTTTTATCAGTGTTTTTTTTGCTATTGTTTTCGATGCTACTGGGTGTCCAAAAAATACGGATTCTGATTTCTGATTTCTGATGTGTTATCAAAAGGGAGAAAAAATTCCCTGTTTGAAAATTAGAAAATTGAATAATCGTTTTGAAATGGGCATTTGAGTGATTGTTTTAATGAAATACGAGAGAACCTTTCATTTCGCATTGAAACAATACCCAACTTAAGTCTCAAAAGCATATTTTTTGTTCAATTTTTCGATTTTGACTTGGGGAAATTTTTTCCCTTATTTTTGGTAATGGTAATTCTTGAACACCCAGTATTATCACTATTATCAGTCTCATCTCGATCTCGTTCATTTTTTTCTTCGCATTTTCATGCACGAATTTATCCATCTATTCATCAATTTAATCAATTAAAACACATTAATTGACCACAACTGTATCTTCTAGGTCTTCTGGAAACCAAACCCGAAGTGTACGATAATGGAGATGGTACTTACGACGTTGTCTACGTGGCAGGAGCCGAAGGATCCACATTAACAGCCAAAATCCTCTACAATGGAGAACATATTCCCAACAGGTAATTAATTCATCAATTAATTTCATCGAATACTCGTTATTAGACTATCCGTAACTCGAAATATATCTGTTCTGTTCAGTCCATTTAAACTAAAAGTCCGTCCAAGTTCAGAACCAGAACGAGTTAAAGTTACCGGACCAGTAGCTACTATTAAAGGAGGAGTATTCGCATCGATTCCTACAGAATTCGGTATCGATACCTCTCAAGCTGGAGTTGGTAACTTAGACGTCCAAGTAATTGTGAGTAAACAACGTTGACTATATAGTAAATCTGCATCCACAAAAGCTATATCGTAAAGTAATTCTTGTATCGTGATTTCAGGGCCCTGATAGCCAACCTAGAAAAGCTAAAGTGATCGATAACGAAAACGGAACTTACCAAGTTCAATTTACTCCTGACGATTGTGGTTTGTACTCGATACCAGTTAAATTCAATGGACAAAATGTGCCTTCGTCGCCATTACATGTGCAAGCTTACGCTACCGGCAACGTAAGTAAAGGAATTCAACTCGACTACGTAATCCGATATTGAGCTAAGGTGTTTTTTTATCATTGGCAGGCAAACGAATGTAAACTACCACCGATTCATAATGAAGTACTTAGAAGCAACGAAGAACATAAGTTGATCATCGATGCTAAAAAAGCCGGTCACGGAAAAGCTACCTGTAGAATAAAATCAATCAGTGGGAAGTACGTATCTACCATAACATCCATCTTATCTTTCAAGCTTTGATTATTGTAAATAATATAGTTACGAGTTGACTAACTAAATCTATTGATTTGCAGAGACGCCGACGTTAAAGTCATAGACAACGGCGATGGAACATTCACCATTTATTATAAACTTCAAGAACCCGGCGAATACACATTGAACGTTAAATTCGGCGGTCAACCTGTCCCCGGTGGATTATGCGCATTCACGGTAAACGCATGATTAATTATCACATCGGGCCATTGAATGCTATTAACAAAGGTGGTGGCTGTTTCGACATCTTGTATTATTTATCGATTATTTTATCATTTTTAATATTTCATGTAAAATAGATGCCAATTTATTTCATTTTTATCGAATGAATTACCACTTCGAACCATATGCATGTGACTGGGCTTCGATCGAGGAAAAATTGGCATCTAGTATTTCGTTTTAAGATATTGTTATTGGTATTTTTTGCCTTGGTGCCGGGGTAATACGCTAAACAGAGATGATTTTTCGATCTTTTGTCGAATATCACTATTATAATACTCGATTGGGAATGGATTATTGAACGATTCGTACTCGTATCTAAAAAATCAAACCATTATCCTTAATCCCGTAACGAAAATTGTTTCATCATTACTACTTACAGATTATTCTCAAAACATTTTCGTACCTACCTATCGATTATATTTTGTGCTTCATCAATCAACATCTTTAAAAAATATAGTGATAGATTCAGATCTACTAACTGCATGTTGCATGTGCCTATATAACTAATGATAATGATATTTCGTTTGTACTCCCCAATAACATGATGTAATGGCGATTTGAATTTATAACACAGTTTGTTGTTCGTTACCGAACAGAATGATTCGTAAATAATCATTCGTTCGTTTAAAACCGAATTGTATGAACGGAGATGTTATTTTGAGTTACTTGTATAGATATGTTTCGAAATTCGAATACGTAGTATCATTCTTCGTTTGCAAAACTCTTGCCTTAGTGAGAATATGTATCGAGTTGTATCCAGAAATTTCTGCACAAACATGAACAAATAGAATCGCAAATTGGAAAAAAAATTAATTATTTGAATATTGAAGTTTTAATTCGCTGAAAAGAGTTGAGAAAAGACAATTGAATACCTGCCTAATTGATCGAATTTTATTTTGTTTTATGTATTAAATACATGTGTCCCGCTTTGGTTTGTATCCCTTCACCGCAATCACTTTAACAGATGACCAACGTAATGTGAAACACAAACCTAGCTTATTAATGATATCCTGCAGGAATACTAGTACTACGACGTAATGCTATTGCTTGTAGTCGTATCATCGAATAGTTGAGAATATGCTTCTCCATAAAATTATTATTCTTCTGTGATGCTTTTTAGTAGGTATTATTCGTCTAAAATACGATGATGGATTCGGCATTCGATCGAATTGAAAATCTAGATTCTGTACGATTCATGAATCAGTTAGATAGAAATTATCGTAAAATGAAACTAACGATAATTTTTTTTTCAAAAGGTATCTTGTAATTTGAATCGTGAATAATTTTGCACCCTGGGAGTTTTAATTATAGGAATACCTACCTGCTGTTTTAAAAGTACCAATTTTATTTTTTGGATTCAGCCTCGCAATGCTCTCATAGCCGGCCAGTATTGATAAAAAATTAAAATCGAGTAGAAAGCGATTGGATTTGTTGATCAGATCTTGTCAGATCAAATTGAATTTAATTCAGGGAATGCTCGGATCAGGTTTGATTCTTTCCAAGCTGCTCAACTGAAAAACTGAAGAAAAAAAACGTAAAAGTTTTGAAAATTTAATTTTTGAATTCCGTCTCTTGGTGTTTATCAGTCTACCATTTTTTCCAAATTGAAGGCTGATAAAACTGTATCAAGTCGAGCCAGCCCCCCCCCCCCCCAGTAGGAATCGATGTCATTCCGAATTTCCAATTATTTTTCAATAATAATTTATTCTAAGTCAATAAAAGGACGGCACTGGTGAGGAGTTCAGAAGGGTCAAATCAAAAAATTAGTAGATATTTGATTTAAATGCCTTCAAATTTAATTAGTAATTAATAATTTATGTACATTTTTCAAATTTCCTAAAGTTAGCCCACAGTGAGAAGATTGCATCTAATCTGAACAGGAGATTGACTATCATTGGATTTTTTTTTTTTTTTTTTTGAAAATTGATCATATGGTGTACCTCTCTGGAAGTGGAATGTTGACCGATATCTTATTTTAAAAATCAGTTTGGATCCAAAGAAAAGAAAAAAGTCTCTACAAAATTTGTTTAAATTTTTAAATGATGGCATGAAACTTGAAAGGAAAAGATTAGATCTGATTTGATCAGGAAATTGATCTGGACCTCATTTACTATTATAAACTTATACAAACAAATGAAATCATTAGGCAATTATTGATCAGACCTGATTACATCTTTTCAGACTTGTTTGTAAATTCTGATTAGAGTTGATTTGATGGAATCAGAACTCGACGTTTTTTTTTTGGATTTAATTTAATTTGGTCCTAATCAGACATGATCAGATCTATTCTTTTTTTTGTGTGAAATGATTGATAATTTTATTAGGTATGTCGAGCCATTTTCATCCCACTTCCCTCCCTGTTGTATCTTCAGAAATCATCATCATCATCAGCGTGTTGTGATAGTAATGACCGCTACTCCTCTATGTCTTGAGCTCGGAGCATTGCTTTACTGGCATGTGGAATCAGGGCTATTGTGAGATAGTTGGCGCAATTTTTCATATCACCTTTCTTGTGTAGCAGAATCAACACTAATTTGCACCAATCTTCTAGCCATTTTCTTTTGCACCATATGTTGTTGCATATCTTCCAGATCACCTTCTCTGCTTTCTTACCCATGGACTGTAGTATCTCATTCTCAATACCGTCACATCCAGGTGCTTCACATTTTCTCAACACCTTGATGGCATCTCTTTGTCAAGTAAGATTTCTGGCTTTTCTACACTGTTCAGTTTCTGGTACTTCATTGTTGTTTGGGTTGTGAGGTTCACTCCCATATAGCTTGCTGCAATACAATCTCAAGTTCTCTAAGAATCTTATTCGAGTCCCTTGCGACTGTGCGACTGTACCATCCTTAGCTGTGATTTCATGTGATTGTGGTTTAACAGGGCTGAATCCAAGAACTAGCGGCCCATCGAGATATCCCATTTTAGCGGCCCTGATTTTGGGCTCCTCAATTAATTGGCCAAATTTTTTTCTCTCATTTTTAAAGTGCAGGACACTGAGCATAAAAATTCATTCAGAAATTTTTTAAGCGGTCCAGTTTTTACCTCATCAGCCTAAATATGTCCCAGCCCACCGAGATTTTCTCAGTAACTCGGTGGGTGGGTCCAGGCCTGTGGTTTAAAATCTCTGGTGATCTGTTTTATCTTCTTGAATAGTATGCTTGATTCGTTGTGGTCAGCATATTCTTGAATTTCTTCACAACATCTGTTCAGGTAGGCTTCTCTGTCTTCCTACAATGCTGGAATAAAAATAATGTCTTTGTCAGAGTGATTGAAATTTTGTTTTTTCACAAAAATTTGTGATTTAAAATATGTACATAGTTTGTTACACGAGGGGTTGGGAAGAGGAAATATGCATATTTTTAGTCAAAACTTGTGGATCAATTTGAGTCGTATTTCTTCGCCAAATCCCAAGGAGAAAAGATTTATTCTAATTACATAAGGAAATTAGTATTATTTGAGCGGATGTGATTTAATATCCGCCATCTACTCAGACAGCAGACATTCAGAGAAAAATGATCAGTTGTAATCACCCAGGGGAAAAATTATTTTTACTTGATTATATCATACCAGAGATCAAAATTTTGAATGGATTACACCTGATTAAAAATCTAGTAGGTAAAACTAGAATGATTAGGTCTGATCAGATCTCTTTAATCTGCATTAGATCTGAACATTTCCTGAACTTAATTCATGTAATGAGATCAGAATTTTGGTGAGATTTGAACTGTTCGAACCTGATTGCATCCAATATTTTTTCCTCTGTGCAGATCTGATGAAATCCATTTAGACCTTTTTGCTCGGTTCATCAGACTTGATAAGATCAGAACCTGACGTTTTTTTTAGGTCGATTTTGATATGTCAGATCAGATCCGATTAAACCAGTCTTGAAAATTTTGATCAGATCTGATCAGTTTCCCCTGATACTTTCGTCAGACTTTCTGACCTATATAAAGTAGAAGAATTAGATAGTGAATCAATTAGGTATATAAAAAAATAAGGTTTCCAAGCAATTCTTGAAAATTATTTACACATTATTTCTAATTTAAATGTTGTTTTTCCTCTTCTCTTCCATAGAATTTATGTTTTGAAAGATTTAATATTATTCCACGTGAGGTCTAAGGGGAGGAAATATGTGTAGGTATTCTAGTCAAAACTTGAGGATCAATTATTCATTTCAATTCTTTGACAAATCCCAAAGGATGAAAGATTGGATCTGATCTGATTAGTGATTACATCAGAAAATGGACCTCATCTAACTAGAAAATCAGCTTTGATATATATCTACTCAGGGAAAAGTGATGAGTGATCAAACCTGATTTTATTTGATCAGCTTCTTTTTAGATCAGTGTGATGAGCCAGCAGAAAATAATTAGATCTGATCAAATATGGATTTTGTTTTGATCTAACCAGATCCGATCAGATCCGGTCGTTCCCTATATTAGATTTAGTCATGATCAGACCCAATTAAAGAGACTTGATCGGATCTGACCAGATCAGGAGATTTCCTAGATCTGATTTGAGCTGACCAGACCTATTCCGATCAAAACTCTGCTCTGTTTGGAACTAGTCAGATCTAATTAGATCAGAGAATGTCCAGATCTGATCATGTCTGATCTGGTCTGATCAGAACTGGCCAGATCCAATTAGATCCCCTCTGTTGGATCCAATCAATTCTGAATTATTAGATTAAATTCGATGAAAATGTTTATTTGACCAGATCAAATAATAGAATCCATGGAATGTCTAATCACTCATTTCCTGGATCCGATTTTACCTCATCAGACCTAGTCAGATCATTTCAACTGATCTAACTTAGTTCTTAATGAATGGTAAACAATGTGATCAGAGACCCAATAGGGCAGATTTGACTGAATCTGACTAAAACTAATCAGACCTGATCAGATCCAATCATTTTCGCCATGGCAGATTTATCATTTTTAGCTTTTCTTGCACCAATGTCGATAGTTCTATTGTATGTAGTTCTAAAATATAGGTAGATTTACTGTTAAAAAATGTGCATTTGCTTATGGAATTTGATTTGTGAATCGTTTTGCTTGCACAGATAATATAAAATGGCTTACATCCGAAAAACTTAACGTCATGTTGAACTGACTTCGAATATTTTGAAAGTTGACCGCTTGTAGTAACATATTTTAGACCTTGATGAATCGCAAAAAAAATATCAGCAAATTCGTCTACGACTATATTTTATTTATTAGCAAATGACAAAATAAATGAAAACGTTTTTTTTTTTTTTTTTTTTTTTTTTGGAAAAATAAAATCAAATTTTTTTGAACATTTTTTTAGCGTTTACCTCTCCATTAGGTATAAAGTACCTATTTAATGTCGCATATTTTTAGATAGGTTTTTTTTTCAGTGTGAATTCTCGTTGTTCTTGTAATATTTTTGTTGGTATCGTTGGATAAATTTATGTACAGGTAGATTTTTTTAAAAACAATTAAGTATAGCTAAATTATGTACAAAGATGAATAAATTTTTCTATGCGAGAAATAAAACACTATACTCTTGTTAATTAAGTTTCGCGATGCGAAAAATTTTTTTTCAAAAGAGCAGAATTGCAACTTGACCATTAATAAAATTAACGTCGAATTAAAATTCTCGGCGACGAGTTGGTAGGTACCTTGGAACATGCGGCAAAAGCTCTTCCGTAAAATTTAGTCTCTAATTAAAAGAAGCACGTTACCGCATTCAATTGAAACGAGTCATATTTTAAATCTTTTTTTAAGTTATTTATACAGCTCGTGTGTTATTTATATACCTACGTAATCTTACCTTGAGTACATTAATTTTCAGCTTAGCCTATAATTCCGGTAAAGGGATCGATTTCAATGCAAATCAAAATGCAGTTCGAATAATTTCAGGTAAATATGATTGCCTGAGTGGGGCCTGGGTTCAGTTCATTCTTCTATTTGGCAGACGATTTGATGCATAATTTACCTGCGAGATTTCTTAGAACAAAAATTTACCTACCAATGTATTTTTTTTTATAATTTTATTTTGTTCTGAAAGTTTGTTACGAAAATTCTGGATACATCTTGATAAAGACATCGTTGTTGATCGTCATTTTTCAAAATTCTGTCAGTAAACATCAAAACAAACTCGGTTTATTATAGAAAAATATTCGTATAAGTAAACAAATTCAACTCGATGTTCATTAGTTAACTTAATGAGCCATTCAGACATGTTTTAAAATGCAATTGCAACTCATCTGGTATGTCGTATCGTACGTTAAATTTTTAATGGGCACTTTTACTTTCCAATTGTAAATGTCTCAGATTTTATATAAATGGCCAGTCAAATAACTCTTAATTTCTTCCCCTTTTCACCCCTCTGCCAGCTCGATAGCAGCGATTAAAGTATAATAAAATCGACTATTCAATCTGAATGAAGGATCTCAGACTTTTCATCGATACGATAGGCAAGCTAGTATACGTTGAATATTCGAGGGGCATATTTGCCAAATTCGAAACGAAACGTTTTAAGAATCTGCCACGTCAACCACGTAATTAACACCCACGCCATCGTGCAATCTAAACTCCCGCCGCTGCTGCTGCTGCTGCTGTCGCTGCTGCTGCCTCTCTCGCAGCAGCTGCAGTCGTCAGCCATCTTCCCCAATTTTTTCTACTCTCTCTGCTTTTATTTTATTTGTCCGCCGTTTACTATTTTGTAAGGATATATAAATAAAACACTGGTGTATTCTCTGATAAACACTCGCATCTTGCGGTTACACGTATCACTTTCTTATTTCTAGGGGACGACGAGGACAGAGCGAGAGAAGCACGGTAGTTATTATATTTATAATATGTTGGATAGCGTTAGACGGACATGGCAATAAACTTCTTTTAATACAAACCCATGTACAACCGCCCAATACCGCTTGTTTTTTAGTTCTGTTTTGAATGCTGCAGTGTGCGATATTAACGAGTAAAATTTGTATATTCTGGTTCGAGTCGAGTGCGATTTGCGATTTTCGTTTCCTTCAAATTTTAATACTGTATAACGCATTTTCGGCTCCACTGAAGGCTCTCTCGATCTCGGTTTCCGGTACATTGCACCGCGACCTAGCTCCGCTCAGTAAGCACTCTGATTTATCTTCAAATTTATATATACGTGTACTTACGCCGCATTACGGTAAACATTTGCTATCCACGCTTCATTTCAAATCACGACTGCTTAGTTACTTATGTACTTGGTTTTCCAATTATTTTGTCACGTTTCATGTTTTTCGAGGGGGGTTGTAAGGTCCACATGTCTGTGTCATGTCGCGTTATTACCTAACGTGACGATGAGAGCTTTTCGATGCTCAATTGCTTATATTCTGATCGATGTGACGAGTAACACTTTATTGGCTTTTGTGATCGGGAATTTGGAAAATTGAATGAAAAATTTGATCAATGATTTACCAATCAAATTATTGTTGTTTTTTTTTCTTTAATGAAGAATTTTGAAAACCTGAAGCTATTTTTTGTTAAATTGGTCCCTGGACTTGGAAAATTTTTCATTTTTAAGAATCTTTGATTGAAGATTGGCCAAGCTTTCATTAGTTTTCATTTCGATTTCGTTGATTGTGAGTCATTCCATTGCTCAGTTCTTCCGGCTATTTTGTTGAACAATTTTTTCAAGATCTGTTGCATTAAAAAAATATCTATTGTTGTTTTACTTACCTATTTGGTTTTTTTATACTGTTGTTAGGTAATAAAAAAAAAAATTTAATAGGGGTTCGTTTTGTAAAACGGGGCATAAAGTGGACAGAATTATTCTTGGCTTAAAACATCTGAATGTTTTCTCACTTCTGTGGGCAGATGATGAGCGATCATAAATTTTGAATAACGTCAGAGTAGGCCAATATTACAAGGTAGTAGGAGTGAAGAGGGGAGAGGAGGGCGTGAGACCCAATTTGATGAGTGATAGCTGAAAAGAAAAAACCTCCGATGAAAATCTGAAAATTGATCCAGTTGAAAAAAATTACCTATCCAAATTTCACTTGAATCTTCAAGCAACCTGATGGAATGGCCCCATTGTATTTTGGGTTTGCATTTGCACAGAATTATCGTCATGATCTAAACCGTTCAAATTTTTCAATTGAAGGGGGGGAATTTCGATGATTGGAATTTTATCGCTCATAATACTTAGTTGAATCGATTCATTTTTGCTGGAAAAAAATTAGATCCTGAAAATCGAAGAATAATTTTGACCTCATGGACATAGACTCCGTTAGAAGAAGAAGGGGGGGGGGGGTTATGTAATTCAAAATCTTTTTGACTGAAAAATTGATGTAAATACGTACGTTAAAGTATTGTTGGTTTGAAATATGAAAAACTGGCGGCAGAGTTGGAAAGAAGGGAGGGGGGGTTAAAATGTTCAAAAATTTTGAAAATCAATGTGTTTTTTTCCTTTTTGCAGGTTTTGTAGTCGAATGGACTTTTTTGATCATGAAAGTAGAATTTTGCTGTTTTCATAAAATTTGCGACAGATAAACCCTCTCTCCCAAATGGGCTTTTTGGTGTCAAAATCTTTCTTCGAGGCTTTTTAAATTTATTTTTCAGGTAGTAGGATCAAAAAAGTTAAAACGTGTAAAAATTACTGGAATATATATGAGCAATAAATTTTGAAGAAAAAATCTCATCAAGTATTAAAAAAAAAGGCTTAGCCAAGTGGAAAGGGGTAGGGGTTTGTCAATTTTTTAAGGCATATGCGATAAAGTGATCCTTTATTATTTGCACTCGTGAAATTTTTTGTGATTTTTTTCACTCTTACGTACCTACTTTTCATTTTCAAAGTAGGTACCTAGTTGGTTTAAAAAAAATCCATGAACATTTTTGAGCACCAAATATAAATTAAATCGTGTTGAAAGCCCCCCTCCCCCCACAAAAAAGTATAAAAATTCTTTCTCCTTTGTTTGGAAAAAAATGTATGTACCTATACCTAACATGTAGATAATAAAAACGCTATAACGTTTTTCTGTTTTTTTTTTTCAATTTTCACAACCTTGATGGCCTGGTACAGAGTTCTTGAAAAAAAAAACAGAACATTAAATTTGGTCATCCCAGAAATATTGGACTCCCCCCCCCCTTTTTTTTAAAGAGAAACCCATTTTCTAACCCCTTGAAAAATATTTGTCCATTTTTCATTTTTCAAATTCAAGATCTACAAGGCAAGCAAACTTTCTTTGGGAGACTGGAAAAAGGACTTCCTTTGAAATGATTGGTCATTATTTAGAAAAATTTCAAAGCAGAAATACGTAGAAAATTTTTATTCAATTTTTTGAAATTTTTTAAAGATTTTTTGGATTAACTTTACGTGTGGAACGGTACAGAAGACGATTCTTGTATTTTTTCTTTACATTTGAGTGTGATTTTGAAGAATGGTGTCTCAAAAATTGAGAATTTTTGGGAATTTTTATGGACTTGAAAATTTTTTTTTTTTGTTTTTCAAACTTATATGTAGCTACTTAGGATTTTTCACGAGGAGACTATAAATGTTTCTTAAAGGGCCTGGAAGATCCTTTCTTTGAAGGGGGGGGGGGGGGGGTTATTTGGAAGAATTTTGATTAAGAATTGGAAAAAATTTGCACTGATTTTTCTTTTATTTTATAGTTTTAATTTTGTTTTCAATTTTGGGAGCTCTTCACTGGTAATTATACATTTTTTATGAGGCCCGCGTTGGTCTTTTCTCAAATGCATGATTCACCTTGAAAATATTTTCACTCAACGAGGGGTGTACTTGTAGAAAGAGACTGGCAACGAATGCAATTTCCTCCGAGTCCAGTTCTGATCTTTTAGAGAATCGAGCAATTGAACTACCAGATCTAAGAAGTGCTAAATTATTCAAAATTCATTAAAAATTTTTCAACTTTGATGCAGGAATAAGTACTTTTATCGAAAAGATGTGGAATAAAATTAAATCATGACCTTGTGACTGTAAGTGAAAATATGCCTTTTTTTGTATTTCCTTTCTAGGGGGTGGGGGTGTTAAATTGAGGCTGCAAGACCCTAATTTTCATACACCACCACCCCCTGTGTTTTGAAAAAAAATCGAAGTACTTGAATTATTTTTTTATTGTTGAAAAAATATTTTTGGAAATATTTACGTATAAAAAAGTAACTTTCATAATTTAAGTAATTTTGTATTTGCGTAATTTTTACCAAAAAAAAATTGAAATTTTTTGAAAAAGTTATCAATTTTTTTTAAAAATTTTTTCAAATTCTTTTATTTTTTAAAATTTTTATAGCAATTTTTCATTTAGAAGGACTGCATCCCTTCGCGCTCCCCCATAAAAAAAGTCCAATCCATTCAATGTTTTTTTTAGACAATGAAGTGACTGTGAGTGCATAAGTTGAATTTTTATTGTGTGAGGGGGGGGGGGGCTGGGCACTGTGGCTCTGATTGTCCTGGGCTCGTTGAGGCATTTCAAACTGTTTGTTTCCGGCATTAATACGTATTTTCTTCTACGAACTTTTTCGTCCTCCTTTTTTTTGACAAAGGCACACGAGATACATATTATCATATTTTTCAGAATTTGAAAAGAAAAACCAAGAATCCGATTTTTTCAAAAAACACCTCTTCCCATAGAAAATAAACAGATTGAAAAAAATTGAGTGACCATACTCAAATTAAATTTATTTTATCTGCTGTTTTTTGAAATTACTTTTAATTCTCGAAAGAATCCAAATTTTTACAATTTCACATAACATTTGGTCTGACTTTCAAGAACTTGGAGACAATTTCGATGAAACGATAACATCATGTCAGACTTTAAAAAATATATCCAATATCCATGACTTTGAAACCTTCCTCGCAGGGGAGACTTTACCTCCATTTTTTTTTTGTTTTTTTGATTTTTCCAACTTGGGAAATCTTTATGTAGGAGGTCAACATTGTTGAGGGACCAAAGACAAGTTTTTCTTGAAAAAAGAATTACTTACATATCTACAAGTATTCTGATTAGAGATGAAAAATTTTCAAATAATTTGTACCTAAAGACATCAATTTTTCATATTTTTCAACTTTGGGAGCTTCATACAAGGGGACCAACATCATTTAGAAGACAAAGGGAGGTTTTTCCATGAAAATGTGGTTATCTAAAAGTACTCTGCCCAGAAATGAAACATTTTCAAAAAATTTGTAAGTAGATACATGTATCAATATCTCATTTTTTTTCGACTTTGAGAGGCTTTATAGGGAACCAACGTCATTTGGTGGACTAGGAAAAGAAGTTTTACTTGATAAAAAGGTCATTTAGAAAAATCCTGCCTATCAAATTTCTGCAGGCATCAATTTTTTATGGTTTTTTATTTTCTCCAGGAGGGGGGAGGGCTCCATACAAAAGAGCTAAAATCATTTGAGGGTGCAACAAAATAATATTTTCTCGAAAAAGGGATTATGTAGAACAATTCTAATGTGAAAATGAAATATTTTCAAAAAAATTTCCCTGATTTTGATTAATAAGTAAGCATTCTGATTTTTTTCTGTTTTTTTTTTCAACTTTGATGGACTCTTCACAAAGGGGCCAATATGGTTTGGCGAGGACCGGGGAAAGCTTTTTTTAAAAGGAAATTATGTATGTATTTAAAAAATTCTGATGCAGAAACAACAAATTTTCATAAATTGAATTATTTGTTTTCATTTTTTTCGGGGGGGGGGGGGTAAAATATATCAAAAATATTGAATTTTTCTCTCACCTGAGGAGACAACTTTGAGGGATGGAAGGTGAGAAATTCCAACTTTGCAAAATTTTGAGGATTTTGTAATTTGAAGATCGTAGGACTTAATTTCAGATTTATTAGGCATTTATCATCAGGAAAGGGAAAAAAGTAGATCGAACAGCTTTCTTCTCTGAAACCCAAACACATTATTTATCCTTGACTTTATAAAAAGTAAAAAATAATAAAAAAAAATCACAACACTTTACTTCGAATAAAAAACTTGACCTAATTATAATACCACCTATCATCCCACTAACGACTTCAATTTCATCACAAAATCTCAATTCTGGTCCAAAAATTCGGAGGAAAAAAAATAAGCAACAAATAATATGTAGATAAATACTACTTAATTTTTTTACGTCATACTCTCGTGGAATTGAAAGAATAAGCGCAACAAAATAAACTAAAAAGTACGTCAAGTAAATAGGTACGTATGAGTCATAAAAATAAGATTTGTGTCGCATATTATGCATCGAAATTAAGCAACATGTGTACCTATTGAATCATTACTTCGGTATTTTTCGTATAAGTGAAGATTCCAAATTGCCCACAAACCATAGAAAATAGTTCTAATTTTAAAAAAAAATCGAATCGATTATTTTTTTTGGTTACAAAAAGAAACATCCTGTTTCAAAGTCTTCCTCGTTGAAAAAAAAATACCTACCTACAAAATACAAATTGTACAATGTTTCTTTAGTTAAACAACCGTGTGCAAGTAATCGCGCGTGAATCAAAATATTCGAACAACAGCATAAGGTTTTTTGGCAAAAGTTTTTCTGAACTAAGTGAAACGTGCTAAGTTTATTTCTGTTAAACGTACATTATGCTCTTGATTTTCGCATTTAAATAAAGTAGATTAGGTAGATATATAAGTAGCTTTGAAGATGTGTAAGTGATACTACAAATAGCGCACTTAGATCTCAGAGAGAAAGAGCGCTTACACATTCGACGCTATTTGTTTATGTAATAAAATGCCTACTCTCATTTTAGTGTATTTGGATTTGTTATTTATTACGTGTTGAGAGCGTGTAAAATTGAAAGCTGTGCGTATCGTTTGATTCGTGCATGCGAGCGAGCGAGGTACTAATTTTGAACATTTTTTAGTGGCTGAAAAAATTAGGCTTACTTACCTACGTATGTATACGTAAGTAAGTAAACGAATCAGCAACAAAACTAATGATATGAGCACGCATCATGGAGTTTTACAAGGACGTATTCTTTGCTACATTTAATTAGATGGGGATATTGCCAAAATGCTAGCATTCTTAATTGTTTTCGAGGCTATGTTTAAAAAGCTCTGGACAATGATTACGTAACTGCGAGAATATTTTATGGCAAAACATCCAAAACGTGAGCATTATAATGTGATCGAGTGTGCTGGCTGGTATGCGATATTTTAATGTTGGAATTTTTTTTACGTTAGGTGTATTCACTATTCACCCGTTTGTGATGTGGATGATTTTGGTTTTTATCAGAAAAAGGGGAGAGGTTGGGGGGGTAAGGTGAAATAGTACATTAATCGTTAACGTTGATTAAATAAGATAAGTTCAACAATATATTGAAAAAAGTTGGAGAGACCTCTTAAGTAATCTCAAAAATTTACATTCTGTATTTTTATCTATCGATCAAAAATTTTTGAGCCTGACTGACGAATTTTTGTTCAGATAGGTACATTTTAAATTTTTTAAATGAAAATCCAAACTGTTTGATTTCGAGGAAGCTGATCTGTAACCCTTGTAAATCCCATCAGAAATCAGAACTGATCACACAGGTGGTCTGAGTGGACCTAATAATGATACTTAATTAAGTAACATCCAAACATAATTTGATCTTTCTCTGAAAATTTTTCAAAAAACCTGCCAATTTTACATGAAAATTGATTAAATATATCGAAGAATTTGTCGAATAAGTATCTCAAAAATTGCTCAAAATATTGACAAATTGTCTAAAAATATCATAACATAGGGTAGGTAAAATTGAGCGAAATTTTTGAAAAAAAATTTTAAGAACGTCATGGTAAAATAGTTAAAAAAATTAGTATAAAATCAAGTTATTTTGCTTCAAAACCACTGAAAATAACTAAAAATTCATTAAATTGTTGAATCACTACAAAAATTGCTCATCGTGTTGAAAAAATTGATGAAAATAAATTTGCAAAAAAAATGTTGAAATATGAAAAAAAAGTAAGTAATGAAATATGTATCATCTCAACGTCAGATAAATTTTTTATTTTTTATTTTTTTTGGTGTTTATAATTACAAGATTATTACACGCTACGTAAGATTATATTAAATTTGTCAGGTTGTGTTTTTTCAACAAGAGTAATAAATTTTTCCATTTCGGAGGGGCTGTCAGGGATGGAGAGAGAGTATTCATCTATTTGGAGAGCTAATCTATCTTGGTGTAATTGTGGACAATAGAGAAGTAGGTGTTGAACAGATATAGGTTCAGATGAGCAAAATTGACATGAGGGCTTGGGGGCTTTTAGGTAAAGATGGTTATGTGTAATTTTGGTGTGTCCAATTCTCAGTCTTGTCAAGATAACTTCTTCAAGTCTATTTAAGTGGGATAGGTTTTTCCAAGGATGAATTGATTTTTTATGTTGAAAGAGCTTGTTGGTTGTTTGTTGGGACCAGAAATTTTGCCAATTCATGTATATATTTTGAGTGAGAAAAGATTTGATGTCGTCAGCTGTGATGATGGTAAGGGGGGAAAGAGTAGTTGCAGATTTTGCATAAGTATCAACAGCTTCGTTTCCAGTGATTCCAATGTAGCTGGGAACATACATAAACTGGATAATAAAGTGGGAATTTTGTAGCTCAAATAGTTTTTCAAGAATATTTTGAACTATAGGGTGATCAGAAAATAGGTTTTGTATAGAAATCAATGAACTTAAGGAATCACTTTGAATCAAAAAATGTTTGTTATTTGGTTCAGAGAATTATCTATATACATTCGAAATAAAGACAAGAAAATCTTCAAAAATTTGGAAAAAAAATTATGAAATACATATCACTAAATTGTGTAAAGTTATTGAAAAAAGCTCTCAAAATTTGTGAAAAAAATAAGTTGATAATAGCATAAAAATTGACAATTTTTTGCCAAGATTCGAAATCTAAAAAAATCGTTGTACAAATAAAATAAAATTTCAAAATAAAGTGCCATCAAATTTCGGTACATTTTCGCAAAAAAGACCAAAAATTGGAAGAAGTTGACTGAATGTACAAGAAAGTTGTAATATGTAAAAATATTTCAATAATCCAAAATAATTGAACAAAAAAAACTTACTTACCTAAATTATCAAAAACTTTTTCAAAATTCACCAAAAATTTGCGAAAACTTGTATAAGACTTGAAAAAAACATTTCGGAAGTTTCAATGAAATGATGAAAAATTGAAAAAAAAGCTCAAAATTGTTAAAGGTGGCAAATTATCTTTTAAAACTATACCTAACTTAAAAATTGAAAAAAAATTGCACAAAAACAGACAAAACTGTTTAAAATTGACATAAAATTTGAAAAATTTACTTGCAATAAATTTTTAGAAAAAGACAAAACAAATTATAAAATGAAAAATGTAACGATTTTTTCTTAAATAACGAAAAACTGATGAAAATAATCATCAAAATTTTCTTAAAATTGTGAAAAATTATTCAAATTTTTGAAAAAGTAGTTTAATTTGCATGAAAACTCTTGAAATGTTACAAAGATTGGGTTAAATGTAGCAAAAATTTCATGAAAATGTTTTAAAAATCTGGCAAAAATAACAAAAATAATCAAAAATTGAAGAGAATAACTTTGTGTACCAAAAGCTTTACAAATCTTCCTTCATACATATATAAAGCATTGAAAGAAAATAAAAAATAAAAATCCATAAAATTGATGCTAAAATTGACAAAATTGCTTAAAACTACTAACAGAAAATTAGCAACGTGTATTTGAAAATCTTAAGAAAAATAAAGAAAATAGATGTCATGTCATTAAAATTGTGTAGTTTAAAAAAAAAAAAAAAAACGGAAAATTTACAAAAAATCTGCCTAATTTGAAAGAAATTTGCATTAAATTGAGTTATAAGACAAAAAAAACAAAAAATTGAAAAAGTTGAAAATGATGATACAGAAATTGACAAACTTGCTTAAATTTAACAAAATATGCTTGAAAATCATCAAAAAAAGAAAAAACAAAATTAATTATGTTAAATTGCGAAAAATTATAAAAAATTAAAGAAAAAGTACGTATAAAAATAAATATTAGAACCCGAAAGATTGATGATGTATTGCAACAATCGCCTATTAGCGTTGAAAACGTAGCAAAAATACCATAAAAAATTAAAATTTGAACATAAAAATTCAAAACTCCTAAAAAATTTGCTAATTTTTACGAAAATTGTTGAAAATGATGTTAAAACTCATAAACGTATTAGAAAAACGATGCAAAAATTGAAAAAAATTGGAAAAATATTTTGAAAAATCATTGAAAAAGAAAACAAAATTAAAGTGAAATTGTGAAAAAATCGTGAAAAATTTTCTGAAAATAGCTTCGTGTACATTCGATTAAAACTATTATGAAAAAAGTTGAACATGAGGGGCGAGGAGGAAACTTCACATAAAAGGTGTAAAATTTTCGTGAAAACTAGTGAAAGTGATTATACAATAATCTTCCTTCGAAAATCGACTAATTTCCTTCAAACAGCAAAAAAATAGCAATCATTGAAGAAGAAAAATTCATGTTTCAGTCCAGCATTAGAATTTTGGAAAAATCTCACAAAATTTGAAAAAGAAAAGCTTAATTTTCATAAAAATTACGTAAAAATAGTTCAAAACAGATTTTTAAAAAATTAAAAAAGCTCATGTTTTCAAAAAATTTGCTGAAACTTCGCGAAAATCGTTCAAAATAATGCAAATATCAATAAAATATTTTGAAACAATCCTCTTTGAATAAAACATTGCTCTAAATTTTGACAAAATTTCCGGAAATCACTAAAAATTTAAAAAAAAATTGAAAAAAAACAGAAAAATAAAAATTACCAAACTTGAGTAATTTTTTTTTGTTTTGTGAAAAAAATTTGAAATCAAAAAAAAAATCTATCAAAGTTGCATAAAAATCATTTTATTACACAAGTGTCTTGAAAACCAACAAAATAATTATTCTAAAAATGGTTCAAAATTGTGCTAACAAAAATTCCTGAAAGTATAAAAAATTGCAAAAAAGGGGTAAAAATTGCTGAAAATGTAGTCACCAATTTCTAAATCGATCACAAATGGCTACACTGCTCGGTGAATCTGTCACCAAGAAGTCATCAGACAGTCAAATATGAATATTTTATGTTTCGGTAACTTTTTGGTGATTCACCTAAAGTCACCAATATTCACCAACAGTCATCAAAAGTTCAGAATCGTTTAAAAATGGTCACAGCTTGATGAATTTGTCACCAAGAAGTCACCAGATGGTCAAGTATAAATTTTCTATGGTTTGAAGTGACTTCTTGGTGACAGATTCACCAAGCTGTGACCAATATTCACCAATTATGATGAACATTTTTTCTCGAAACGAAGATAAAATTGCCAAAAACATTGAATTGCATAAAATTGAGGAAAAAAAATAATTAATCGATTTGCAAAAATTGTGTAAAATACAGAAAACGCCTAAATTTTTGGAAAAATTGCCAACTTCAACTTGTACGCAAATTATTTACCCCCCCCCCCCACACCCATGGATCGAAGAATAAAAGTTTTGAAACCATCAGAAACAAAAATCATGATAAAATGTGAAAAAAATTGGTGAAATATCCTAAAAATTTGAAAAACTTGCCAAAAGATGCAAATAATCAACAAAATTGACATTCGAAAATCGTGTTAAGTGATAAGAAAAAATCGATAAAAACATAATTTATCGGCTCGACATGCGATTCTCTATATGTAGGTATTAAATAACGTGAAAAACATTTGGTAAAAATTGAAATCAGAAATTATTATTGGAGTTGATTATTCCGCATTTCATTCAAAGAAGTTACCAGATAAAAAAGACCCCTCCCCCTTTCCTCCTTCACAATCACTGAGCTAATTTTCTCGTTCAATTATCACAACACACGCTAACGCATCTTTCAATTAGTTTGCTTCGCAATCACACTCGATACGATTTACGAATTAACGAATTAGTTTATTACTCGAAACGTTTAATATTTTGATTCAAATTCAACGAGCTTCTCATGACGCTATTACTCGTATGTAGTAGTTTATTCGGCTTCTTTGATGTAGCGCGGTTATGTGGGATTGAAATTTTTAATGGAAAACTGTCACCGTGAATAATTCGCTTTACACATGTTCAACACGTATGTGCTCGTAAGTTCATGCATCAAATTTATATCACCAGAAGGAGGAAATACTGCCAAGTAAACCTCGTTTAGAATTTTTTCTAAAATGTCGATTAAATTGTTGAAAAATACTCGTATATGCTACGAAACACCTCGTACCGAACAAAAAACTAGGTACAAGGTATTCTATCATATCATTTACTTCCTCCTCCCCCCACCCCATCCCTCTAGTCATTCCTTCCTTTCCTCCTTTCTTTCGTTTTTTTTTTTTTTACTCAACAAATTGTTGATTTAAATGTAATGAAATTATAAAGCTTGCAGGATGAAATCTTATACATATCCAAATCAGCGAGACTGCATGAAACAATATGGAAAGGTTGTAAGTTGCGCACACGTTTTCAAATCGCCATTGCATGCTAATCCATTCCTATATTATATTATTTTGAACCCACCCTCATCTCGAAATTTGCTCTACAATTATCGCAAATTATCATCGTTTTTTATGGGAAAATTTCAGGTTAAAGACGAAGAAGAGTATTTACAACACGTGAAAAAGTATTCCGAGCAATCGTCCGTCAACAGTGTGCAAGAAGAATTCAGATCTTTTACTTTGAATAACATTCCTTTGCCTACAACTGGAGGTCACGTCACAGGTAAAGATCCATCCTACGAGTTTAGTGGTGATGGCGCCTAAATATAAGATAGGCTATCCTATTTATAAAAATAAAATCGTCTCAAAGTAAAAAAGCACGACAAGCACAGCTACCGGAAAGATTCGTCGACATGGTGCGAAGTTATTAAAAAAAATATATTATTAAATCGTGGGCGTCGTCGGTGGTGGCAAAAAAGCGACTATTTTTTTTGAAAATATTTAAATTTCGCATCGTACTCGTACTTGTATGTGTGTATATCTCGACATCCACGAGAATCGTACTCATTGAAACGTTATAATTCGCAAAGAAAACGTGCCAAAGACCTTACTGAAAAGTCGTCCCTTTTTTTTTTTTCTATTCTATCATCCATCGAAGCTGTTTAGATTATACGAATCGCGTTGCTAACTTTATTCATACGTCAACTGACCTATTACGAGTCATGATTGGACCACATCGTTAATTATTTTTTATACTTTTTGAAATTCAAGTTGTGTCACCGACGATTCGACTCGACTCTCGACTGTGGTGTTAATTAAGAGTGATCCATCATGTTATGGGTACCTCCGACTTCACCGGTTTTCTATTTGATACGAGCCGATTATATTTGCTGTACGTTGTTTCGCGATTTTTTGAAAAAAATTACCGTTAGTGAATTCGATCGTGAAGAGAAGCCGATTGTTTTTAATAACGAGCATCGTATTAGAATTAATGGCGATGCTGAACTGCCCGAAGCTGAGGAACCGGTGTTACTTTCGTCCGATAATAAAACTTTGTATTACGTGTATACGAGAAAGGGTAGGTAGTGAATTTTTTTTTACCTTGATGTGGATCGAGTTTTGGGATTGTTTTTGATTTTTTTTTAAAAAATTAGACAGAGTTTTTTGGAGGATTGGAATTTTGAGGGTGTAAACTTTCAACGAATTTATAAGTGAAGGGTGTCTAAATTTATTCGAATAAATTTTTAAAAAATTTCAATTTTGATCAGAACTCATTTAAATGCTCTTTTCAAAAAGAAAAAAAATCAAAATGTGACTAATTAATAAGACAGGTTGTAAAAAGTGTACGATTTCTTTTTTTTTGGGATTAAATTCTCAATAATCTCAAAATTTAGACAGTTTTAAAATTTTAAAGAGGCCAAAGAAAAGTGAATTGGGGGGGGGGAGGAGTCGAACGAAAAATTCATCACAAAACCTCAAATAGATGCGAGTCTTTGCAATGATCTAAAAAAAAAATTTCATCATTTTTGCCAATTTTTCATTTTGATATAATTAAAAATTTCCTTTAAACGTTGCTTTCGTCGTCATTTTTTCAAAAAGTGAATTCGAAAACGTACTTTGTTACTCGTGGGCAAATTTGAAACAATTTTTTCTCAACAGCTGCTGTCATCAAATTTTTCCAACATTAGAAATTTCCTTTAAAAAAACAAAAAAAAGAAAGAAAGAAAAAGAATTTGAATTTTATAAAAAATGTATTTTTTTCACTTGGTAGGTACTTTTCAATTTCAAAATTTTTAATATTTCCATAAAATTTATCATGTTTGCATGAATGAGTTTTAACATCATGAAATTCGCTTCAAGTTTCATGTTTAAAAAATGAGAACCACTGAAATTAAAATTCTTGGTAATTGGATCAGGATGTCTAAAAGTCCTGCAAGTCCTGCTCAAGTCCTGTTTTTATCAATTTTCATCAAGAAGTCCTGTTTTTTTTTTTCAATCAGACTTCAAATTTTCACTTCATTTCTCCTTTTTCTGGAATTTGAAAACAAATTTTGGTGAAAAGGGCCCATTTGCCGACTTTTTTAGAACTTGAATTACACAATTTTCTAAAATATGAAAAACTTATTTTTAAATTCAAGAAATGTTCAAAATTTAAATCAGAAAAATAAACTCATCATCCCTGCATGAAGAAACTTTTTTTCTACTTCTCAAAACATGAATTTTTGAAAGTTTTTGGTCTTGCTTGACGACTCGTTTGCCTTTTATTTTTCGGTTTGAATTTTTTTTTTAATCATTCAAATTTTAAAATTTTGAAGCAAAATAATGAACTTTTAATTCTTTACTCAAGAAAACATAGTTTTAATAGTATCTCTCGAAATACTAATTTTCGAGAGCTTTTGCCCTCGCTTTGCTCGGGTCTGTTTGCTGAAATATGGTACAAATAGCTATAGCTAAAACGGAGCACAAAAATATAAAAGTTGTTCGATTTTCTGGAAAATTTTTCAATTTTTCGGTAGGTATTTTTTTTTCAGCTAAAAATGAAATTTCTCTTCTCCCCCGCCTCTTCCCTCCTGCTCCTTCTCATGACTGAAATTGGAGATCAAAGGTCAGTGCGAAAAACCTCAAGTTATAGGATTTGTTCGATTTTTTTTCAGTTGGAAATTGGTGACACTTTATTTGGATATAGTTATTGACAATGCTGAGAGGTTTTATTTTCTTCGATTTTAGTTGGGTCATTCCACGTCAATTGGACCAAGAAGTGGTAGGTGGGTTCGGCGATTTTTTTGAAATTTTTTCTGTGGAAAGACCTACCGAAGAGATGACCAATGGCGCAAATCGCAGACCTCCAGCCCATTTTTAACGGCAGCTAGGGGGTGTCAAAGTTTTTACTGAACCTAAAATGTCATCCATTTCAGCAGTGGATTACTCGATGACCGCGATACCTACCAAAATGAAACTTTTCCCCATAGTTAGGGGTTTTAAAAGGCTTTTTGGTGATTTCATAAAAATCAGTGTTGCCACTTTTTTTCATACAAAAAATTAGCTCAAAAAGTTTCCAAACGTAGTTTTCATATCGTTCCGACTCTCAAAAATTCTGAAAAAAATATATTATGGACAACATGTTCATGCTGAACAACATATTAAAAAATTGGGATGGTAACTTGTCGCAAAGTCGATTTAAAAAAATTTTAAGTTTGCGAAAAAATGCGATTTTTCGACTTGAGACATGAAAAAAAAGTTTTGATTGGTAAAGTTGACCCATTTGACCCCTATTTTTACGTATCCGTTGAAAAAGTTGAAAACCCCCCTTCACACGGTGAAATTAACTCATCACAAAAAAATCAAAATTTGAAAAAATTCAAAAAATAAACAAATTTTTATTTTTTTTGTTGTGCGTGTGATTTTTATCAACTTTTTCAGACAACTGAATAAATTTAAACTTTTTTTGATAATTGAAATTGAAAATTGAATCTTTTCGAATTTTGATTTTTTTGTGATGAGTTCATTTTATTGAGTGAAAGGGGGTTTTCAACTTTTTCAACAGATACGTAAAAATAGGGGTTAAATGGGTCAACTTCACCAATCAAAACTTTTTTTCATGTCTCAGATCGAAAAATCGCATTTTTCGCAAACTTATTTTTTGTTTAAATCGGCTTTACGACAAGTTACCATTCCAATTTTTTAATATGTTGTTCAGCATGAACAGTTGTCCATAATATATTTTTTTCAGAATTTTTGAGAGTCGGAACGATATGAAAACTATGTGTTGAAACTTTTTGAGCTAATTTTTTGTACAAAAAAAAGTGGCAACACTGATTTTTACAAAATCACCAAAATGTTTTTTAAAACCCCTATCTATGAGAAAAAGTTCCATTTTGGTAGATATCGCGGTTATCGAGTAATCCACTGCTGAAATGGATGATATTTTAGGTTCACTGAAAACTTTGACACCCCCTGGCTACCGTTAAAAATGGGCTAGAGGACTGCGATTTGCGCCATTGGTCATCCCGTCGGATGGTCTTTCCACATGAAAAATTTCAAAAAAATCGCCGAACCCACCTACCACTTCTTGGTCCAATTGACGTGGAATGACCCAGTTAATAAAAATAGGTACATGTAATTTTTCCAATTCTTCTTACTCGAAGCAGAATTTTTCCATTAGTCTTCCCTGTCTCCCTTTTTCTCTGAAATTGAAGATCAAAATACTACCAAAATTGAAAACTGACAATGAGAGCTGAAAGTTGAATAATTTGTTCGGTTTTTCTCAAGTTTAAAATTGGTGACTCTTGATTTAGGGTTGATAATAAGCTGAGATCGTTTCATTTTTTTCGACTTTTCTTCCCCCCCTTCTCGCATCTTCTTCCCTAATTTAAATTAAGGATCGGGGACTGCCAAAATTACACACTGAAAGTCAAAAATTGGAAATTTGTACAGATTTTTCAAATCTTAAACTTGGTCAAGTTTCATTAAACTGTATTGGTTCAATTTGTATAGGATTTTTAAAAAAAAAATCAACTAAAAAATTGCATTTTAAAAATTTTTGTTCAATTCAAGTTGAATTTGTTTAGCCCTTTCTCTTCAAATCTAAGGGTTGATTGTATTTGATCGTGTTTCATCAGTTCAAAGTAGATCTAGTAAAGAATGTTTGGATCTCATCTGCTGATCTGGTCTAATCCAATCAGATCTTGGTCTAAACTGGTCTTATCAGGGTTTAATCAAACGGTCTGCTCAAATTATGAATGCTTGGTCTAGTTATACAAATTATTTTCATCTGTTCTGACTTCAGATCAGCACATCTAAAAAGATAACATTCAAAGCAAATTGGATCAAAATGATTCCAGTTTTTTTGAAGAAGAAAAATACCCATCCAATTGAATCCGGTTGAAGTCCAATTAGATCACTAGATTCAGTCGGATCAAATTGATCCAAAAGTAACTTCGATCTAATCAGATCTAAACCGATCTATTTTGACTTGTTTGGATAAGATCAAATCCAAACAAATTGAAAAAGATCTGTTCAGATTGTGCTCTTTTTCTGCTCAAATCTGCTTCAATTGAATCTGATTAGATCCGCAATATTGGATTCAATTGTAGTCTCATTCTGATCGAATTGGATGAACATTTTTCAAAAATCTTAAGCTAATTTAGATCCAATTTTTTCCCTGGGATATCAGAAATTAGAACTGCTCAGATATGGTCAATTTCCTGACATCATCAGAAGCAATAATCTTATTTTATTTTTGGAAACTTGAAATGATTAGAATCGAATGCTGATAGTTAAAAGTTGGACATTTTGCGACATTTTTGAAATCTAATATTTTTTTCACATCAAATACTTCATTTAATTTTATTTAGGTTCCGTTATGGTCATTTGGAGATTCATACTTGTTTCCTTTTTAAAAACCAAATTCCAAGGTTCCAAAATCCCAAGCTTAATGTTTTGTTTTTTTGTGGTTATAATTTGAAAATTAAGAAGATTGAATAAGAATAATGAACAAAAAATATAATCACAAAGAAAAAAATTATTCAAAAATAAACTAACAAATAAATAAAACAGAAAAAAAAGAAAAAAGAAGAAACCATTTTATTAGAGTAAAAATCACGACATTCTCACCAAGTTGAAACTGAAAATTTAAAATTCAAAGTCCAAAGTCCAAAGCTTCATATTTGAGGAAAAGTTGAAAGTTGCCTACTTGAAAAATATCTTCTTGAAAATAAAGTTCAATTTTGAAGCCTTCCGTGGTCTGGTGATCGATTTTTTCAAAACGAGGAGAGATGGCAAAAAAACAGCTCCCATTCTTCTGTTCAACTTTACCCTGTAAAACTCTATTAAGTAAATCATAAATATAATTTTTCACTTTTTTTACTCGATCATCATCATCAAAAAAAAAAAAAAAAATCTAAATACTTACTTTGAAAAATTTCATCATTCTTATATTATTGCCTAAATGCATAATTCATCAAATCTTTTAGGTTTTCAATGTTAAAAAACCAAAATTGAAGAAAATTTGAAAAATAAAATAAAATTTTGGAATTTTTTTCGTCGATTATTCCTTTGAATTTTTCAACCATTCAAGTCGAAAACGTTCTTTCTTTTGTACCTCTATACTAGAATCCTATCCTTTATGATCAGTCAGTAGCGTAGCCAGGATTTTCTCTACAGATAAATGAAAATAGGGTTAAAATTGAACTCGAGTGAAACATTTTTCAGAAAACTGGTTCAAAAAGCACAAAAAAAACGTTCATTTTTGTGTTTAGTAACAAATTTTCATACGTGAGGGAGGCAATTGCCCCCTCTCTTCTCTCCCTTTGCCACTCTCTTGTGAATCAGTGAAAATATTGCACATTTTCTTTATCAGCTGTTCATTTTAGCCCCACAATTTTTTTTCCAAATTGTATACTCGTACTCTCAAAATAATTTAATTCAGATCTTTACATGCTTCAAGGAGATTAATTATTTTCACACTTTTTTGGTTTTCGACCTTCTTTACCCCCTCCACCTCCTCTCTTTCCATTTAAACTATTTTATTAAATTTTTTGTTCAAAATATATTTTTTCAACATTTTTTTGTCCTTTTACATGCTCACTTTTTCCCAGTTTACTGTTCAAACTGTAACCATAGGCAGAGATGTACCAGCCAACAGGTAGAGGTGACTGAAGCTAATTCTTCATCTCATAATGTTGTTGAAATTGAAAATTGAAAATAAAATTTACAAAAACTGTCTTTTTTTTTGTTTTTTTGAAACATTTTCCCCGAAAATTATCCGATTTCTTTTCGCTTGAGCAGTCATTTTTAATGAAATAATCATACGTTATGAACGGTTTTTAAACAATCGCCTCAAATTTCGATTTATTTTCTTTCGTAAAAATCTAGTTTCGACCCTCTCCTTGAAGAAATGTTGTTTAAATCGAATTCCCCGCCCCCCTCCTTAGATATGTTTGATTATCCAAATCAATATTCTCATAAAGTCGAACAGGTAGTACAGGTACTAAAAAATGAACTGGACCACATTTTGCTTCAAATTACAAACTCTCGTCGCATGAAATTGAACCATCTGGTGAATATTCGACTTTCATCAACAAAGTCTCTCAAAAAATTCCATCCAAAATAACTCAATAAACGTAACTCAAAAACTAAATCATAATTTTGTTTCACGTCACCGAAAAGTCAAACATTTTAAAAAATGTAATAAATTAAAAATATTAGGGCAAGTTTAAAATCCATGTCACACTTACGTTAATTATACGTATATTCGTCAACATTTTTTGCAATTAATTTTTTGCGATGTTGCCAATGATATTATGTGTTTGAAACTTTTTGAATTTCTTATAGGCTAGGTAATGATGATAGTATTGGTAGTATAAGGTGTATATCTAAACGTATTTTATGTTTTTATAATGACGAATTTTCAATTTTGGGGAGTTTACCTATTTTTTTTTTTTTTTTTTTTTTTTTTGAAAAAGTGGAAATTTTGATTTTTTTTTTTCGAACATCGAACGAAATATTCGTAGTCTTTCTAACCCTATTTTTAAATTAATTAATAATCATCTAATTCAAAAATATTGAAATAAAATTACTAAATTTTGAGCTTAGTGTTTCTAAAAGTTGAAAAAAATAAAGGCAATGAAAAATGCACCCACCTGAACCTCGAATTCCACAACATCAATGTCATAGAAATCAATTCATCCATAAAAACCAGAAATCACCGTTATCCAAAAATGCAAAATTTTTTCACGGCCAAGCAAATTGGACCAGGTCCACCAATGGAAACGATATGTTATCGTGTTAACGAACCATAAAGAGAGCCGAAGACGAAGACGCGATACCAACGCGTGAAAATTTCTTATACTCGTATTTTTTCCGCTTCGCAAATCTCAAAGCGTCCCTTCCGGTTACACGGTCTTGCTTTCAACCATGATCGACCTCAAGCTTAAAAATAACGCCGAAATTCCAAATGTAGGAGTTGAAAATTTACTCTCTTGGTGGCTATGGCGCCGATCTCCAACTCTAAAATTACTCATAGAGGCATTGTTTACAATTCGAAGACCATTTCATTAGTATTTTCGAACACGACCATTTTGAACAGGGGGAACAAAGTTCACGAAACTGAAAACAAGATTTAATAAAAATTCCAATCCGTTCAACAATAAGAACAAATCCAAATCCTTGGTTGATAAATGACGTCGCGTTGAAAACTTCTCGTAAATATCTGAATTCTGTAATTGTTTTCGTTGCTGTCGCTGTAATAATAATTTTTTTTATTAACTCGCTTTAGAATTAGAAAAAAGAAACCCGGGCTGGGTTAAGAATTAGATTAATTGCGCCGAATAATTTTAGAACTGAAGTCTATTTAAAAACTCGCGCAATTTGGAATTCGTACATGGTGGGCTTGGGCTTGGGTTAGCTGGTTTGCAAATGCGAATATTCGCATTACAAATCATACCATTATTTATTAATACGACTCGTAGTATTTATCCTGGGCTAATTCGCGAACGATATTAAGATGGTGCCTGTGGCTGGCAGAAGTCCACAATTAAGGGTATCCTTATAGACGACCGACGAACCCTTTGTATTTTTATAAAGTCCGAATTATACTTACGAGTATACTTATACTCGTACATTGTAGCGTAGTTTTCTAATTTCTACAAATGAAATAATCGAGATGCCAAAAATAATATTAGTCGTATACGTAACTTACGTTAGCCACGTACGAGTCGAGTGTATCGTAAAAAAGGTGACATATTATATAAACATGGTGGAATATTTTCACTTTCAGCTGAAGTTAAAATGCCAAGCGGTAAAGTAGATAAGCCCGTTATTGAAGATAACAGAGATGGTACAGTATCGTTAAAATACGAACCCAGAGAAGAAGGACTTCACGAATTACTCGTCAAATACAACGGCGAACATGTGCAAGGTTGTATTTCTATTAATTTTCATCACATCATGAAACCAGGTGTGATATGAATTTGTCGTCTAATTTGATTTCATTTTCCATCTGTGTGTAGGATCTCCTTTCAAATTCCACGTGGATTCGATTAGTAGCGGATATGTAACTGCGTATGGACCCGGTCTGACCCATGGAGTCAGCGGAGAACCTGCTAATTTCACTATTTCGACCAAAGGTGCTGGAGCTGGTGAGTTACGAGTTGTTGTTTAGCTAAAGTATCTGCTCAATTGTTGTGGGAACTCAACCAAATATGGATTCTTTCGAGTCAATTTGATTTGATCAGATTTAATCAGATCAGATCCGATTTGAGAATTGTCTGGAGCCAATTTGATTTCAGCAAATGAAAATCTGATCTGATCAGATCAAAATCGCGTTCGAATTACTCAGATTTTTTTCGTTTATTTGGACTTCATCTGATCAGATATGTCTTGAATATCAGATCTGAACATTCCTGGCTCCAAATAAACTTGACCAGATCTGTTCAGATTGAAGTTTTGATCAGGTTAGACTGGTTCAGGCTGGCTTATGGGATCATGTGTCCAGGGTCCAATTTTATTCAACCAGAATTCATCACATCTGAGATTAGATCACAGTTTGGATTCAGGTTAATTTGACCAGATCTGATAAGATTGAAGTTCTGAATCGGTCTATTCAGGAAATATCAGATCTGGTCGGAGTGAAATATTGATCTGATTAAATCTTTTCAAATTTATTTGAATCTGATCTGATCAAAACCGACCAGATCCAAATAATTTCCGAATTTTATAGGTTGATTTCATCAGGTCTGAGTAGAAAAATGTTGATCAAGTTTGATGTATTCATTCTTATCCGACTAAATCAGAGCAAATCAGATCACACTTTTTAAAAATCCTAGATTTCATTTGATTTGGCCTGATTTCATCAATGATCATTTTGACCAGATCCAGTCAGATTTGATGTGATGAAAGTTTAGAAAACTTTAGATCAGATTATTGATTTGGATAATACCAGTATCCAAATTATTTGATTTGATCAGATCCAATCAGATCTGATCAAGTGATTATGTCAAAAATATATTTTTCGAATTATATTTTATTGTATCAGTATCTGTTGGGATTTACTTGGATCTGATCTGATCGGATCAAATCTGATTAGATTAGATTCATACCTTTCCACGATTCTATTAAATTTCACCACATCTGAACAGTTCTAGACCCCCCCCCACCGCCATTTCCTATTTTTTACAAGTGACAAATTTCCAGAATTCTTTTCCCCCATTTTACAGAACGCACAAAAGTGGACAAAAGTTCAGTTTAATACCAAATTTGCAGAAAAGACGTGTTTTTTTGGTGGTGGGAGGAGGGGTGAGGGGGTTAATTTTACAAAAAGTTTTGTTTTTTGCCAAAATTGCAAAAAATGCTACTTTTCCATCCAAAATTGTGCAAAATCTTGTTTTGTCAGAATTGCAAAAAAATAGGTAACTTTTTTTGGTCTAAAAGTGTTCAGAAATTATGGAGAAATAAAAACATCTTTTCTTTTTGGGCAAAGCTACAAAAAATTCTCAAAAAGCCTGTTTGAAACAAAATTGCCAAAAAATCTTGTTTTTTGTCAAAAATGGAAAAAAGTCTCATGTTTTTTCAAAATTAAAAAAAAAATTTTAGACGTGTTTTTGGTGGTGTGAGGGAAGGAGAAGAGGTTAATTTTACAAAAAGTTTTGTTTTTGCCAAAATTGCAAAAAAGTCTAGGTACTTTTCTGTCCAAAATTGTGCAAAATCATGTTTTGTCAAAATAGTGAAAAAATAACTTTTTTTGGTCAAAATGTTCAGAAATTCTTGCTTTTCTATCTTTTTTTTTGGTCAAAACTGCAAAAAATACTATGTATGTAATGTACTGAATTAATAAAAAAATAAAAAAAAAACTCTAAAAAGTTTTGTTTTTTATTTAAATTTTTATAAAGCTTGTTTTAAAAAAAATTGCCAAAAAATCCTGTTTTTTTGTCAAAAAAGTGTGAAAAAATCTCTTTGTTAGGTCAAAATCACCTAAAAAATTTTACTTTTTTTGCCATAATTTTGTAAAAAATGTAACAAATTCTCATGTTTTTTCAAAAACTGCCAAAAAGTTTGTTTTTTTTGCCAAAAAAGCAGAACAACCCTCTTAAAGATTAAAATCTTCAGAAACTGTCGCTTTTGTTGTCGCTAAATACATCTGCCTTTTTGTCATGATTGCAAAAATAAAATCTCATTTTCATATGTAAAAATTACTTCAATCTTTTCTTGTTTGCTAAAATATCGAAAATACTGTTTACTTTTATTGGTAAAAGTGTAAAAAACAGTAAGGTTTAAAATTACTAAAAAAAAAACCTTTTTGTTTCAAAAATTGCCAAAAATATTTCCTTTTTTGCAGAAATCGAACAATACACCTATTTTTTTTTATTAAAATTACCAGAACCTTTGTTTTTGCCAAAAATTTGCTTTTTTGTCACAATTGCAAAAAAATTTCATCAAAATTGTGTAAAATTCTACTTTGTTGAAAAAACTGTGGAAAAGCTCCATTTTTTTTTAATTGCCAAAAAAGCCTGTTTTTTTCAAAATTGTCAGAAATTCTCAAAGTTGCAGGAAAAAACATCGAAATGCCCAAAAAATCTTATTTTTTTCAAAATTGCGAAGAATAATACTTTTTGTGTTTAAACTGTAAAAAAGCCAACGTTTTTTCAAAATTGCCAAAAAAGTTTGTTTTTTTTAATAATTGTCAGAAACCCTTGGTTTTTTTTCAAAAGTGCAGACAACTTCTAAAAATTATTTTTTTTTTGTAAAAATATAATCTAAAAATCGTACCTACTTTTTTTGTCAAAAAATAATGTGAAAAATACTACTTTTTTTTGGAAAAAGCTGTAAAAATGACCCTTATTTTGTCAAAATTGCTGAAAAATCTTACTTCTTCAGAGCAAAATTTCAGAAAACGCAATTTTTTTAAAAAGCTAAAGTAGCCTTACATTTTTTTAAAACTGCCAATAACCGATTTTTTTTCAAAAATTCCCAGAAAGTCTTGTTTTTTTTTGTCAAAAGTGCAAAAAACACCTTTTTTTGGATCAAAATTTCCTGATATGTATTTTTCTATTGAAATTTCCAGAAATACCTGCTTGTTTTGTTGGTGAAAAAAGTCTGTTCACTTTTCATAAAAAAAAAAACATGAAAATTTCCAAAAAATCTTACTTTTTTTTTAATGTTGCGAAAAATAACCCTTTTTTGTTAAAACTGTAAAAAAGCCAACAATTTTTCCAAATTGCCAAAAAAAACTGTTTTTTTTAAATTACATATTGCCAAAATTTCTCACAATTGCAAAAAAAGCCATCAAAATCACCAAAAAATCTTATTTTTTCCAAAATTGCGAAAAATAATACTTTTATTGTCAAATATAAAAAAACCAACGTATTTTCAAAATTAAGTAGGTGGTACCAAAAAAAATGTTAATTGTGAAAAAGCCAACGTTTTTTCAAAATTGCCAAAAAAAAACTTCTTCTTTTTCAAAATTGTCAAAAATCTTTTTTTTTTGCAAAAATTGCGAAAAATGCTGTTTTTTTTAAAAAAATTGTTTTAAAAAGCGCCACTTTTTTCAAAACTGCTGCTTTTTTCAAAAATTATTTTTTCCCTGGATTCTATTTGTTTTGGCCACATTCCCTGGATCTTATTTTGATCTGCTTCATCCAATGAGATCTGGGTCTTGATCAGATTTGATCGGTTCGGACTTGATGGCATCCAATATTGTTCCCTCTGTTTTTTTGTTGGGTAGATACATTATTTGCATATTATTGATCTCAATTCTCATACTCGATGATTGTTTCAGGTGGACTTTCTCTAGCCGTTGAAGGACCCAGCAAAGCTGAAATCAGCTGTCACGATAATAAAGATGGCACAGTGGCCGTATCTTACCTACCAACAGCTCCCGGAGAATACAAGATTACCGTTAAATTCGGAGACAAACATATCAAAGGCAGTCCCTACAACGCCAAAGTAACAGGTACACTTGACAAAATACAGTTTTACTCGTATCCTTCATCCTTCAACTTGAACGAGGAATTTTTTAAATTACGACACCTACGAGGTATCGGATTAATTAATAATACAATATATGTATGTATCTTTTCGCAGGCGAAGGAAGAAAACGTAATCAAATCTCGGTCGGATCCTGTAGCGAAGTCTCCTTCCCCGGAAAAGTAACCGATGCCGATACCAGACTACTAAATGCTTCGATTCAAGCTCCCAGCGGTCTCGAGGAACCCTGTTTTTTGAAAAAATTACCCAGCGGAAATTTAGGTACGATGATGAAACCTCACACATACTCGTATAGTGACTTTTCACGCGATGGCGATGCCGATGCCATCAACGCAGCTGTTCAAACACACGATAAATTTATTGTTAATTGCTGTAACGACTGTTTAAAAAAATTACGTTTCAATATTTAGGCATCTCATTTACTCCTCGTGAAATCGGCGAACACGTTGTGTCGGTGAAAAGAATGGGTAAACATATCACCAATTCGCCGTTCAAGATCAAAGTCGGTGATAAAGAAGTCGGCGATGCGAAAAAAGTCAAGGTATCCGGAGGTGCTCTTCAACAAGGCAAAACCCACGTTGAAAATTTCTTCAATGTTGATACCAGAAATGCTGGTAAGTAGTTGTTTTTGATCGAACTGAGAATTTTTTGAAAATAATACCTAATTGACCTGTGTATACTTATGATGGATTGAATTTGTTGATTTGTAGGTTTCGGTGGATTATCTCTTTCCATCGAGGGACCGAGTAAAGCTGAAATTCAATGCAAAGATAACGAAGACGGTACGTTGAAAATCTCGTATAAGCCAACGGAACCAGGATACTACATCGTTAACCTAAAGTTCGCCGATCATCATGTCGAAGGATCTCCTTTCACTGTCAAGGTTACCGGCGAAGGTAGCAATAGACAGAGAGAGAAGATCGAAAAGCATAGAGAGGCGGTACCCATCACTGAAGTTGGAAGTCAATGCAAGCTTTCGTTTAAAATGCCAGGTGAGTCGATTTACCATTTTTATTCAACATCTGAGAATTTTTTTTTTGTAATCCATTCGAAAAATATCGATTGATTTGAAAAATTATTGACTGAAAAAGGAATTCTGCAAACTTTTCTTCTCCTTCGATAATTGAAATAAGTTTACCAGATTTTAGAGTTCTATCTCCGGAGATAAGGAAAAATGTATTTTAGCTAAAATAAAACTGAAATTATTTGTCGAATCTCGAGATTTCTTATGCTTCGTCTGATGAAATATACTGATCTATTTACGTATTATTTTTTTGTTTAAGGAATTACAACGTTGGATTTGATGGCATCTGTTGCGTCACCGGCCGGAGTCGTAGAAGATGCTGAAATCCTTGAAGTCGAAGATGGTCTCTACGGTGTGCATTTCGTTCCTAAAGAACTCGGAGTGCACACAGTATCGGTGAAATACAAGGATATCCATATTCCTGGTGAGTATATTGAATTTTTATTGGAAAGTTTGAATCCTCAAAAAGAACCTGTTGAGCATTTTGACACAATTTCAGGATCTTTTGTAACAATTTTGCTGAAAAAGTTGAAACTTTTTGAAACCCAATGTGACAAGTTTTTTTTTTACAATTTTAGAAGCTTTTTTCAACATATCTACTAAAAAATAGGATTTTGGCAATCTCAATGGCAAGAAAAGAAAAAAATAAAATTTTTGAACTAAACTTGAAACTTTTTGAAAAACAAAGTAAAGTTTTTTTTCACGATTGTAGAAGCTTTTTTTTAACAAATCTACGAAAATTAGGATTTTTGGTAATCTTGACAAGAAAAGAAAAAAATTAAAATTTTTGAAAAAAATATGTACAGGAGCTTTCTTTGGCAATTTTGGCAAAGGATCGAGACTTTTCAAAAACTGATGCGAAAAATCAAGACTTTTCGACAATTTTTCCAAAAATTTAGGACTTTTAGATGATCTTGGCAGAAAATTAAGACGTTTTGCAAATGTTGGTGAAATGGCAGGGTGTGACTAAAACTTTTTAAGAACGTTGGCACTTTGTTAAATAAATTCACCTTTTTTTTTTTTTTTTTTACAAATTTTGGAGATTAATTTCTTTAGAATTTATGCGACAAAAAATTGGCATCTTTTATCCATTTTGACAACAAAGTAAAAAGTTTTAGGAAGGCAATTTTGATAAAAAGCAGGATTATTGACAAACCTGACAAAATAGTCAGTAGGATTTCTGACAATTTTTTCAAAAAATATCTCCAGAACCGAATTTTTTTTGACAATTCTGGCAACGAATAGAGACATATGGAAAACTGAAGCGAAAAATCAAAATTTGACAGTTTTGTCAAAAAGTTGCAGCTTTTTGAAGATCTTGACAAAAAATTACGACTTTTGTAAAGTATAAGAAAATTTTTTGGTCAATTTCGATAATGAATTTGGGACTATTTGACAATTGGAAAAAAACTTAAACTAAGACTTTTCGATAATTTTAGCAACAACGTAAGATTCTTAGACAATTTTTGCAAAAAAAAAAAAATGGGATTCTGACAATTTTGACAAAGAGGTAGGATTTCTCAGATTTTGACAATTTTGTCAAAAAGTTATAACCTTTCGAAAATTTTGTCTAAAAGTTGAGCTTGTTTCAACAACTTTGGTAGAGAATCGCAACTTTTTCACTCATAATGGCAAAAAAAGACGACTTTTAAAACATTTTTACAAAATTAAAAAAGCTGGTACTTTTTTGAATATTTATTAAAGAATTAGAACTTTCCAAGAATTTTGGTGAAAATTCAAGATTTTTTGACTAATTTATAGAAAAAATTAGGATCTTTCAAAAATTTAAGAAAAAAGTCGATACTTCTTTGACGATTTTGGCAAGAGGTCAGAACTTTTTGCAGACAGAATTTGGTTTAGGAATTCTACCAATTATTCAAGGAATAACTTGAAACAAATTTTTGTCAATTTTTGCAAAATATCTGCAATTTTTTTTCTTGGCAGTCTTGACTAAAAAAAATTGAGAAATTTTCACAATTTTGGCAATACAGTAAAATTTATGGCAGATTTAGCAAAAAAGCAGGACTTTTGACAATTTTGGAAAAAAATGTTGAAACACTTTTTTAACGACAATTTTGGCAGGAAAATAAAATTTAATGACAATTCTGGGAATCAGGACTTTTTGACAATTTTTCCAAAAGTAGCAAAGAAACAGGAAAAGCAGGAGCACGATAAAAAATTGAAAATCTTGAAATTATTCAGGTATACATGCCAAATTTTAGCTCCCTGTGCCAATTTTAGGATGATTCAGCATTGATAATAAATCAAAAATTGTAAAAAAAGAACAAAAATCCATTCTTTTTTAGTTTGAAGGGAGCAGAAAGCGGTCAGAAAGTAGACTTTTCTCCATCAGGCATATCTGGGGCACCTTCTATGGATAATTTCAGCCTCCTAAGTCAATTCTGAAAGACTCTTGCGATGACATGAAATTGAAAACCTTGAATAAAAAGCTCGCAGATGCACTTTTTTGAACCTTCAAATTTTGATTTTTTCATAAAACATCAGCTAAATTTGAATTTTTAAAAATTCAACTAAAATCTAAAAATGAACTTCGACCCCTGAAATTTGCACTGGTGATGTGTTTTGAGGCCCTTTTTCCATTTCCCTTTGTCTGGTTCAAAATTGTTTGTGCCAGGCCAAATATTTCCCTTGTTAGGTCATTTTTGGGTGGATTCCGAGTAGAGGTTAAAAAGTCAATCAAAAATCTTGATTTGATTAGATCCGTCTGATCAAAGTGGATCAATGGAATGTCCAAATCTGATCAGATCAGATTTACTTTTTTTCATCAATCAAGTCTGAACAGATCTACTCCTATCAAAACTCTGAACTGAAGTCTGAAAAAATCTTATATGGTCGAATTAGATTCATGGAATGTACAAATCTGATCAGATCAGACCCAATCAGGTCTCCTTTGTTAGATCTGATCAGATATTAGACCACTGCGTTGAGAAAAGTTCTGATAAAATTCTTTTTTTGGCTGATGGATAGGAGCAGGGTAGAGGTGAAAAATCAAAATCCTGGAAAGGCAGGCCTTGCCCCCCCCCCAGATGTACTTCTTACAGGTTTCAATTTTTTCAGAGTAAAAAAAAAAACTAAAAATCTGGATATGTGCTACAACTTTTTGTCCCCTTTCAATCGATGCCCATGGTTGACATTTTCAACCACCCCTTCCCCTTCTTTCTCGTTCTAAAAATAAGAAAATCCGCTAATTTTGGGTCGAGGTCATTCTTACTCAAACTCCTCAAATTTTACACAAAACCAAGCCCAAATAACCAATTTGAGAAAAAAAATTTGAAATTAGGGAAGGCTTTTTCTTTATTCTGAAATTTATCGGGCTAACCAACATATTGATCACTTATTTCAACATTTTTGTATTTTTCCAGGTTCACCATTCCAATTCACCGTCGGTCCATTAAGGGATGGTGGCGCCCATAGAGTACACGCCGGTGGTCCCGGATTAGAACGAGGCGAACAAGGTCAGCCATGCGAGTTCAACGTCTGGACCCGCGAGGCTGGAGCTGGTTCATTGGCCATCTCCGTTGAAGGACCGAGCAAAGCTGAAATTGACTTCAAAGATCGTAAAGATGGGTCCTGTTACGTCAGCTATGTTGTATCCGAACCTGGTAAGAAATTCTTTGAAATAACCCCTGTGTAGTCAGTTCTTGTTTTAAATGATGTCATTGTGTACAAATTAATTGATATTTTCTTTCTTTTCTACTTGTATAGGCGAATACCGAGTTGGAATCAAATTCAACGAACAACACATTCCAGATTCACCGTATAAATTATTCATTTCTCCAGCTTTAGGAGATGCTCATAAATTAGAAGTGGCTCAGTTTCCAGCCGGTGCTGTGCAAGCAGATTCTCCGTCTCACTTTTTAGTCCATAAAAATGGTGCCAAAGGAGAACTCGATGGAAGGGTACAAACCGATGATTTTTTTGAACTTTGAAAATAATTGTATACATATTTATATTATACCTAATTGTGATGTATTTTTAGTTGATTGCACCTTCCGGAGCCGAAGACGACTGTTTCATTCAATCAATCGACGCAGATACATTCTCAGTCAGATTCATGCCCCGAGAAAACGGTGTTCATAATATTCACATTAAATTTAACGGCGTTCACATTCCCGGCTCTCCAATGAGAATTAAAGTTGGTAAAGATGACGCTGATCCGGCTGCTGTGCATGCGCATGGAAACGGATTAGGGGACGTGAAAACAGGTTTGTCCCTCGATCAAATCTTATGTTTTTGTTAGCAATAATATGATTTTTGAAGTAGTTTCTAAACTATATTATTGATGGTTTCCAGGACACAAAACCGATTTCATTGTCGATACTTGTAACGCTGGAGCTGGAACTTTAGCTGTAACAATCGACGGACCGAGTAAGGTATCGATGGATTGTACCGAAGTAGAAGAAGGATATAAAGTTCGATATACGCCACTTGTACCAGGAGATTACTACATTAGTCTGAAATATAACGGTTACCACATCGTTGGATCGCCATTCAAAGTTAAATGCTTAGGTGAGCTAATCAACAAACAAATTCTGAATTATTTTTACTTTAATATTTACGGTGTGTTCAACTTTTCTTGGTATTACTGTTTTTAGGAGAAAATCTGGCTGAAATCGGTGCTCAAGAAACATCTTCTGTAATTGTTGAAACTGTTCATAAGACATCTAAACCTAAAGTTACCGGACCACAATTACCCCACTTCAAATCAGACGCCAGTAAAGTTACTTGCAAAGGAGTAGGTCTCAAGAAAGCTTACCTCCAGAAACAAAATCAATTCACAGTTCAAGCTGGAGATGCTGGTACGTTTGTTTATTTTATTATTTTTTTTAATAGCCAAGAACTTTGGGGATAAAGCTAGGAAGTGATCAGATCAGGATAATGAACGTATCTGAGCTGATTTTATTAGATCTGGTCAAAGTTGAGTTTATGTGAATATGTTAAAACTTGTCTTACCCCCTGGAAGGTGATCAGATTAGATTAAATTCGATCAAACTTGTTTGACAAAATATTTTCAGACATGTTTTTATCAGATCTGACTTAATCTGATTAGGATAATGACCACATCAGAGCAGATCTGATTATTTGATCAAATCTGCACTGATCTGAACTGAAAAAAATCATAGTCTTGGCAAAGAAAAGTGATCAGATCTGATAAAACCTGCTTTAAGAAATATTGTCAGAAATGTTCAGATGCGTTTGATCAGATCAAACTAGGATAATCAGCATATCTGATCTGATCTGATTAGATCTTATCAATCCGGCGCCTACCTTATCCGATAACACCACGCATTGGCTAAGGAAAGTGATCAAATCTGCTTGGATCTGTTTGATTAAATCAGGAAAACCCTCTTTTGACATAGTTGATCAGATCAGGACAGTAAATCATAATGATATCGGATCAGACCTGATTAGATCTGCCCAGCACTTATCTGAATTGAAAAAATGTTGTCCTTGCACAGAAAAGTGATCAGATCTGATCAAGTTTGATCAACCATTTGATACAATTTCCTCAGACTGGAGACTGTTCAGAAATTTCTAATCAGATTTGATCAGATTAAGCTTGTGAGCATTGCTGAGCATATCTGAATACCTTTTTTTATGAAACCTGTGCTCATCTAAATGAATAAAAACTTTGTCATTGCAAAATAAAAAGTGACGAGATCTGATTAGTTGCGATCAAACTTGTTTGATAAGGTCTTTTCAGACATGTTCAGAAATCTTTTGTCTGATCTGATTAGATCAAAACAGGATTTTTACCATTTCTGAGGAAATCTGATTGCTTCTGATGGCATAGAAAAGTCACATGATTTGATTAGACCCAGTCAAACCTGTCTGATGAATTTTTTATGACTGTTCAGACATGTTTCTTCAGATAAGAGCAGAATTGTGGTCATTTCTGAGTAGGTCTGATTAGTTCTGATCATACCTGCTCTTATCTGAACAAATTAAATCCATGCCATAGCAAAGGAGCTCTGACCAAGTCTGATTAGCTGATTGCTTCTGATGGCATAGAAAAGTCACCTGATTTGATTAGACCCAGTCAAACCTGTCTGATGAATTTTTTATGACTGTTCAGACATGTTTCTTTAGATGAGAGCAGAATTGTGGTCATTTCTGAGTAGGTCTGATTAGTTCTGATCATACCTACTCTTATCTGAACAAATTAAATCCATGCCGTAGCAAAGGAGATCTGACCAAGTCTGATTAGATCTGATTAAACCACTTGAAAAGGCTTTTTCAGACCCACTCAGAAGTGTTTGACCTGATCTGATCAGATAAAATCAATTATGGCCGTATCTGATTAGATGTGACTGAATCTGCACTTATCTGAATAATAAAAAAAAACATATTGTCTTGGCTTAGAAAAGAAATCAGATCTGATTAAACTCGATCAAACCTGTCTGATAAGATCAAACAGATTGTTCAGACATGTTTGGTAACATCAAATCAGGATTGAAACCATTTTTGATCAAATCTGTGCTCATTGTATGAACAGATGAAATTTTGTTCAACCATAAGTTCCATAGAAAAGTGATCAGATCTAAATAAATCCGATCAGATCAGTTTGATAAGATCTTTCCAAACTGTTCAGACATGTTTGATCAGATCAGATCAGGATTGTCATTGTGACCATTTTTGAGAAAATCTGAGTTGCTCTGATAAAATGTGCTCATCAGAATAGATGAAATTTGATGAGATCTGATCGGTTCATAATCAGATAAGAATTATGACCATATCTGTGCAGATCTGATTAGTTCTGATCAATCTTGCACTTATCTGAATATAAAAAATTATGCTGAGGCATAGAAAATTGATCAGATCTGATTAGATGAGAGAAAACCTGACTGGTGAGATTTTCTTATACTAATTACTTAGTATTCAGATATGTTTGATGAGTTCTGATAAGAAATTTGACCATTTTCCTGATCAAACCTACACTCATCTGAACAGATAAAATCTTGTCCTTACATGGGAAAAAGATCAGATCTGATTAGATCCGATCACACCTATCTGGTAGAAACTTCTTGGACTGTTCAGTTATCTTTGATCAGATCACATCAGAATTTTGAGCATTTCTGAGCAGATTTCACGCCTTTGGATCAAACTTGCATTCATTTGAATAGACAAACTCACGTTTTGGCAGAAAAACGTGATCAGATCTAATTAAATCCGATCAAAAAAGTTTATTCAACTCTTTTCAGTCCCATTCAGAAATATTTGATCAGATCCGATCATGACTTCGGTCATTTTTGAGCAGATAAGACTAGTTCTGATCAAATGTACGCTCACCTGAACAGATATGATCATGTCTTGGCAGTGAAAAGTGATCAGGTTTGGTTAGATCCGATCACACATGCGTTTTGGGCCGTTCAGTCTTGTTTGATCTGATCAGATCAGGATTGTGACGATTTCTGAGCACATCTGACTAGTTCTGATCAAACCTGCTCTCATCTGGATAGTTATAAAATCCAGTCCTGGCATAAAAAAAAGATCAGATCTGATTAGATCCGATCACACCCATCTGATGACATTTTCTCGAACTGCTCAGTAATGTTTGATCAGATCTGATCAGGATTGCGATCATTTTTGAGCAGATATGACTAGTTCTGATCAAACCTGCGCTCGTTGAGAACAAATAAAATTCTGACTTTGCACAGAAAAATGATCAGATTTTATTACATCTGATCAAGCCTATCTGTTAAAATCTTTTTGGGCTGTGCAGATACTAATATGTTTTATCAGATGAAATCAGGCTTTTTATCACTTCTGAGCAGATCTGATGGGTTCTGATTAATCCTGCACTAATATCTTAAAACAAAAAAATCATGTCTTGGCATAAAAAAAAGTGATCAGATCTGATTAGATGCGATCAAATCTGCCTGATGTGATCTTTTCTGATGGATCAGTCTCGTTTTATCAGATCAGAATTGTGACAATTTCTGTGCAGATCTGATTAGATTATTTGAACAAATTTTTTTAATGAGGATTTTGCAGGCCTGTTCAATAATGTTTGATTAGGTATCTGGTATATTTAATCTGCCAATCTGATCAGATCAGGATGAAACTTTTTTTTTCTAATCAGATGAGTTCAGGATTGATCAGATCTAATTAATCTGATCAATTCTGCACTTATCTGAGTAGGAAAAAATCATATCTTGGCAAACAAAAATGATCAGATTTGATTAGATCCGATCAGACTGGTTGAGACCTCTTTTATTGGATCTCATCAAACCTGTTTAGGCATGTTCAATCAGCTCTGATTAGATCAGATCAGATCTGAACATTCTCCTGAATCCTGAACCAATTTGATCGGTTTCTGATGAGTTCAGATCAACATTTGGATCTAACTCTTGATCATGCTCGTATCTTTTTCTCCTGGAAGCTTCTGTATCATCATAAACCAGAAAACTGTACCTACGATTAATCGATTATCATTATTTTCACAGGAAACAACATCTTGTTCGTCGGATTATACGGACCCAAAGGCCCATGCGAAGAAGTCTTCATCAAACACACCGGCCGAAATAACTACAACGTCAACTACATGTGTCGCGAACGAGGAGAATACATTATTTTCGTAAAATGGGGCGAAGACCATATTCCAGGATCACCGTTCCGTGTCGAAGTCTAATCGTCGCTGACCAAATTGACCATACCATACCTATACTATAACTTACATGTTTTTCATCAATACTTGTATTTACAAACGTCACTTTCTCTGACCAGAAGACGCGACGACGACGTTGTGAAATCTTCATTATCGTATCGAACGTTACCCAAACTGCCAGATTTTGATTTTCGCTTATATAGGTACCCAAATGTAGTTATTTTAGAAAAGCTATTAGGCATCTCCTTTACACATTCGCTCAAGACCGGATCCAATAAAGGAGATCGATAAATCTGGTTGTATTTTTTATTCATTTTTATCACGATTTAATGTAGAAGCCTACGTATTGGAAAAAAATCAAACTCAATATCAACTATTATTTATTTAATTTACTATCTACCTACGCGGACACGAGGCTATAATTTTTTTTTTGTATCCTGGTTTATTTATTAATTTTTTGCTTATGATAGAGCTTCCTGTTTTTAAAAAATTCTTCCCGTTACGTAAGTACATTTATATACTGACCCCGTGTACCGAAATTTTTTATTGTTAAAATTATTTAATCGTGATTCGTGTTGTATTTCTCCTTCTCTTTTTTTTGACAGTTTTTATTTATTATAGTGTAATGTATTACTTTAATTAAATTATTTGTTTTATTTATCGTTTTGATGATTTTTTTAAACGTAGCTTTCTAGGTTTTATTCCCTTACCCTCCCCCCCCCATCCCATTGGAGGTCCGTTTTGAATTTTTAAGCTTGAATTATACGTTAAATTCTGCTTTTGGAGGTTCAAAAACACATATTTTGGTACTCAATCCAAAATGAGACGATAAAGTCATTAAATTTCACTCATTGAATTTTTTTTTGAAAAAAAAATCATCTCAAAATGGGTGAGTTTTTAGACCATAGTCCAAAAATTAATTCTACATGACCGAACCCAACTCCACTTTACTGGACTCCTAATATCTCTATATCTATCAAACTAATTAATTAGGAGTAAAAAAAGATCGATTAATTTCGATTATTGGAATTCAAGAAACCACTGTCTCAAAATAGATGAATTTTTATAGCAAATGAAATCCAAAAATGAACTCTACGGATCCGAAAACCTATATTACGATACTTCACTCGACTTCAATACCTCTATATTCGTTAAAATAAAGTGAATCACGAATAATAAATCGATCATCGATTAAATTAAATTCATAAATTGCAATTTCGAATTTAATACGAACAATCAGGATGCGTAGCGCGCTCTCTCGTCATATCCACGAACTACTAACTCCTAATAAAATTTGGAACTACGAGACCCGCTAATATCCTATATTCTCCTAATAACATAGCCACTTTTTTGAACGTTTTGAAACCATCTCTGTGATTTTCACCGTGTCAAATGAGTTGCATACTCAAAATAAATCAAGGCGAACCGATTCCAAGGCAATTCAGAGACCTGCTAATATCTCCTATGCTCCTAATAACATAACCCATTCTCGGACCCACTTTGAAGCGTTTTCAAGGATTTTGCCTCGTCGAATGGGTTGCATATCCGAACAAAATCAGGGGCAAGAATTATTTTTCAATTACAACACTGATTTTATTGGTTATTTTTTGAGCTAGAGGTGTCGTATTGAGGGTGAAATTTCAAAAATTTCAGTCCAGGGGGGTTTTTGAAGACGCCGAACTCGATTTTGAGGGTCTTTTGGCACATTACTCAAGCAAAACTCTCAGAAAAAGAGCCGGAAATTTACAAATGAGCATAAATATCGTGTGACGTATCAAAATCCATGTTTGAGAACCTCACAAACTCAAATTTGATATTATTTTTGCGAAAAAATTATGAGGAGACCTTTAGAGGGAGGAGAGGGGGACGGATAGTTTTGAAAATCAGCACAAAATCACAAAAGTCGAGTGACATATCGAAATATATGTTTTCGAGCCCCCCGAACCCAAATTCGATATTATTTTTGCAAAAAACAAGTCTAGAGGCTCTTGAAGAGGGGGGAGGGGGGATCAAACTCAATTTCGGTAATATTTTGACAAAAAATTCAAAAGGGAATCTTCAGAGGGGGAAGGGGAAATTTTGAAAATAAGCACGAATTCGAAAATATAAAATGGCACATTGAAATGAATACTTTTAACTTTAACTCTCCTGAATCCAAATTTGAAATTATTTCTGCAAGAAAGTCGACAGGGGGTCTTGAAGAGGGGGGGGGGTGAATTTTGAAAATGGTCACAAAATCACAAATATCGAACTTACAAATCGAAGTACTCAAGTTTGAGCCTCCTTAACGCAACTTTGATATTATTTTGACGACATAATTCAAAAGAGGGTCTAGAGGGGTGAGGGGAGGGGGTGGGAAAATTTTGAAAATTGAGCATGAAATTAAGAATATCAAGTGACATATCCAAATATATGTTTCTTGGCCTCCTGAACCCAGATTTGATATTATTTTTGCAGAAAATTCGATAGGGGCTCTTGAAGAGGGGGGGGGGGAGGGGAAATTTTGAAAATGACCACAAAATCGCAAATATCGTGTTACACATCAAAATATATGTTTTTTGAGCCTCCCAAACTCCATTTTGATAATACATATTTTGGCAAAAAAATTCGAAAGAACCTCTTGAGAGGGGGAAGGGGAAAGAAAATTTTGAAAATTTAGCATGATATCAAGAATATCAAGTGACATATCCAAATATATGTTTTTGAACCTTCTAAACTCAAATTTGATATTTTTTTCGCAAAAATGTCGATAGGGGCTCTTGAAGAGGGGGGAGGGGCAATTTTGAAAATGACCTCAAAAATCACAAATATCAAGTTACGTATCGAAATAATATGTTTTCGAGTCTCCCAAACTCAATTTTGATAATATTTTGGCAAAAAAATTCAAAAGGGGCTCTCGAGAGGGGGGAGGGGGAGGAAAATTTTGAAAATTGAGCAAATGAGCATGAAATCAAGAATATCAAGTGAGATGTCAAAATATAAAGTTTAGAGCCCCCCGAATTCAAATTTTATATTTTTTGGAGGAAAGGTTAAAAGGTGCTGTGGGGAAGGGGGGGTAATTTTGAAAAAATGAGCACGAAATCGAGGATGTCAAGTGACATATTGGAGTATATGTTTTCGAACCTCCTGAATCCAAATTTGATATTATTTTTCCAAAAAATTCAAAAGGGACCCCTGAGGGGAGAAGGGAGAGGTTGAAAATGAACACAAATACTGTGTGAGGTATCAAAATACACGTAAAAAATCAAAAAGCAATTTTAAAAGGCTCAATTTTCACCGATTCATTTTTTAAAAATACTTACTATAAAATCTACCAAAAAAAAAAAAACGTAAAAAAATTTCAAAATAAAATTTTAATTGTAAGTACAAAACAGTTTTAATTTAAATATAATACAAATTATAAAATAATCTGACTTGGCACTAGTGTTATGGCTTTTAAAAAGAATACACAAAAAAAAAGAACACTTACACTATACACAAAAAAGAAAGAATGGTAACAAAAATCTTGTAAAAATTTTTGCAAAGTTACGATACGAAAAAGAAAAAAAAATACACGAAGAAATGCACTATGAAAAAAAACACATTTCAAAAAAAATCCAATAAATTAAATAAGACGAAAAATGTCCCAAAAAAAATAAAAAACAATAAAGAAAAATTTTAGTACATAATATCACAATGAAAACTATACGTATATAATAATTAAATAAAAAAAAGTCGTATTTAAAAAAAAATGGCGAAAAATCTTAAATCGTACTTTGGAATGTGGGAATTCTGCATTTAAAAAAAATATATAAAAAGGTAACTTTCGATATAAAAGTTAAATGGCAAAACGACGTTATATTGCAGCAAGATACTTTTAGAAGAAGAAAAAAATACATATAAAATAAAACCTACCACAGGCGAATGGTAATTAAAAAAACCACGAGGTTATTCCAAAATCCAAAGTTACTACGATACGTATAGAAGAAAACTACCTTATAAAAAAATTCAACAAAATGACTCGAATATTTACGTAAAAATTAATAATATAAAATAAAAAAAATAATACGAAGAAAACGAAAATAATAAATGCGCAATCGAGGACGATTTCAACTTATTTATCGTACATATGTTTGATTATACACAACGCAGTCTTTACAAAATAATATACACAATACGAAAAAGAGAGGAAAATCGAAAGTAAGTATCAGTCTATGTAGGAAAAAATAATATAAAAAAATTGTAAATAAAGAAAGAAAAAAAATACAACTTACACAACTATACGTATTCTTCGGAAGACTTATTTTTATTCTGCGACCTGAGAGAGCCGTTCATACGATTATTTACAGATTCCGGTAGCTCGGCGATATCTTTAAAAACGCCTGCGAAGTTTTCAAAATTCGGCCCCCAGTTCAGCAGGTATTCCCATCCTAAGGATGTTGGTATCGAAGAAGGTGAACTATTCGGTGGTCTGAACATAGGTACGTGGGCTATATCATCGTCCGAGGCTACCAATGTACTCAGAGAGCCTCGAAACGACGAATCGAAATTACTATAAGGTGGTAAAGGGGGCAGATTATTAGACCCGCTACGGTCACTGCTCCTTCCTCGGTTCCTGTCATCGTCTGCTAGATTATTTAATATAACATCGGTTAACTTTTCGCCAGAGACGCTGTTATTGTCGTACTCGATCTCCGAGCACGTGAACGAGTCGTTGCCACTTTCGTCGGTCGAAGTTGAGCTATGGTTATCGTCGACAACGTTGGTGGAATTGTGATGCAGATGATGATGCGAATTAGAAGGGTTGTCTACGCGGCCACTCGAGCAAGAGACCACGTCCAAGGTGCTGACTAATGAGGAATTACGAGGATGAGCTGATAATCTGCCTGAACCTATGCTAAGGCCGACGTTCGAGTCGGCGCTGTTATCGTGACTAGGAGGACCGGCGGTTTTGCGACTTTCGGAGGAACTTCGACCGCTTAGCTGGCTCATGACTGGACTGTTCAGACTACGTTCGCTGTTGGTGTGCAGGGCGTCTTTGCCGACGCCTCCGGATGACGATGTGGTTGCCAGTAAGGCTGACTGTAAAGGTTTACCGCTGATATCCTGGAAGAAGAAGAAGAAAAAAGGAGGGTTTTAGTACAAATGTGATTTAAATGTCTGATAATTCGAGTTTATGATGACAAATATTTTTTTTTTGAGGTGAGGCTTTCAGCGTCCTTCCAGTCTGACCAATTTCGAAAAAAATTGAAAACTATAGATAGAAATTTTATAAAATTAAATGACATTATTATTTTTTTTACTAAAATTTTTTCTTTTTCTTTTTTTTTTTTTTTTTTTTGAAAAAATGAGAGTTTAAAATTTGGAAAAATATTCGAACTCGGCAAACTAGAATTAGATAGACTGGCGGAATCAACACCATAAGGTGTCTAACAAGCAGAACTTTATGAAAAAAGCAATAATTTCATGGAAAATTTTTTCAAAAATTTCCATTTTTGAGTTGGTGAGGAAGAAAATAGAAATTTTTGTGTAAAAATTAGATTTTACAATTTAACAAAAAAAAAATGAATTTTGAAATTCTAAGAGAGTACTTGAAGAAAAAATCTCAACATGACACTAAAATTTCAAATTTCCTCTAAAAAATTAAAAAAAAGCAAAGCAGGACTTTTTAGCAATTTTGGCAAAAAAAAAATATATAAACAAAAACAGGACATTTTGAAAAAAATATTCATAATTTTTCGAGAGGGAAGATCTTTTTTTAAAGCTAAAGATGTTCTAAAAATACTTTCAAAATCCTAAAACGAGAAAATAGAATAGGAAATTCTAAAGTTTAATGATAACAAAAAAAAAAAAAAATTAAAGGTACAGGATTTTCAGAATTTTTTTTTTTTAATCAAGACCAAAGCAAGGTACTTTTTCAAATACTTCAATTTTCAAACGCAGAAAGTCGAAAAAAAATTTCAAATCAAAAAATGATTATTCAAGTCAAGATTTTTTCATTTTCAAAAAAAGGCAAAAAAAGGATAACAAATGACCATTTCAAAATTCCAAGATAATGGAAGAATAAAATGGAGATTTTCAAAGTTGGACTAAAACAAAGAAAAAAACAGAATTCTTTAACAACTTTGGCAAAAAAAAAATATTAGAACATAAACAGGAGATTTTGAAAAAAATATTCATAATTTTTCAAGAGGGAAGCAGAAGAGAGCGGTCAACACTTTTCAGATTCTCAGATACTTTTTTTTGTTTTTAAGAGCAAAAGATGTTCTAAAAATCATTTCAAAATCTTAAAACGAGAAAATAGGAAAAAAATGCCAAAGTTTGATGATAAAAAAAAAAAAAAAAAAAATGAAAGGTACAGGATTTTCAGAATTTTTTTTAAAAATCAAGATACTTTTTCAAATACTTCAATTTTCAAACAAAGAAAGTCGAAAAAAAATTTTCAAATCAAAAAATATTCAAGTCAAGATTTTTTCATTTTCAAAAAAAGGTTAAAAATGACTATTTTAAAATTCCAAGATAATGTGAGAATAAAATGAAGAATTTCAAAGTTGGACTAAAACAGAGAAAAAACAGAATTCTTTAACAACTTTAGCAAAAAAAAACTACATAAAAATCAAGACATTTTTTCAAATACATATCTCAACTTTTAGAGAGGAGAGGAGGGAAAAAGAGGGATAAACATTCATTTTTTTCTAATCAAAATATTTCTAAGACACTTTTTTTTAAATTTAAAGATGCAACATTTTTAAAAGTAATTTCAACATTCTGAAAGAAATGAGACAGTAAGGTAAAGTGGGGTAATCGCGATGGCAAAATTCAAAATTTTAGCAATTTCTCATTTTTTGGATTTCCTGTACTTTTTGGGGCAAAAATGATGTAACAACTTTATTCCTGCGTCCTTCAGCTACACATTGACTATATTGAAGAGTGATTTGTGTGAAGGCTTCATACATATAATTGAAAAAACATTTTGGAAGGTTCAGTTATCAGAATTACCCTAAAAATGGGGTAATTCCGATAATGAGTTTTATAAGGAAAGGAATTCTCCCAGGGTAATTCCGAGCCAGTAATGTTGAAATATACCATTTATTGCATATTTAGGTTTTTATTTCATGTAAATTGAATCATTAGAACAAAAATTAATTTTTTTTTACAAATATGCATTTTTGAGGCATAATTTTTGAAAACTATACCAACTAGAGAAAAATGCCCCGTTTTGAGGATTTTCTTTGATAATTTTGACCCCCTAAAACTATAATGCATCAAAACAGAGAAAAAAACATTGCAGGACAATTTTGCTGGGGCTATCGGAATTACCCCGCAGCATGAAAAATGATCGACATGTTTAATAATTCAATGCCACCAAACAAATAATAATAAAAGCAAAATCAAAAGAGGTACTGACACTTTAACACGTATTCATCAAATATCAGCTTCTAAACAGAATTTTTCAACAAGTTTTGAACCATAAAAACGAGTTTCAAAAGTGCACTGTTTTTTGCGGCAACGGATTTGGGCATTCAGATTTTGAACACTGCACAGACTTGACAAAACAGAGCAGATGAACCATCTGATCATTAATGGGTGTAGGTTAGCACTAAAACTACCTACTTTCTTCATCATTTGTGCCAAAATGTGTTTTGCAACAAAGCTAGGGCTTGCTATCGGAATTACCCCATATCGGAATTACCCCACTTTACCTTACAATTTTTCAAATATTTTTTAAAAAAATAGGAGGGGAGAAGATTTGACATTTTTTAGGTCAACAAATTTTGAAGCAAAATTTTCCACTATTTTTAAGAAAAGCTTTTTCTAAAAAAAAAAACGTTTGAAATTCTAAAAAAAAAAAAAATGGTACAAAATAATGGAAAATTGATCTGATTTTAAAAAATGAAAAATCAGACTTTGTAGGGATTTTTACAAAAAAGACTCAAGCGAAAGAAGGGTTCAAAAAGGGAGGGGGGAAGAGAAAGGAATCAATACTTTACATCAAAATATTTCTAAAATGATTTTATTATTCATTTTCTAGAAGAGATGAAAATTTTTTAAAAATAATTTCAAAATTCTAAATGAAATGAGACAGTACAATTTTCCAAAATATTTTAAATTTTTCTTTAAAAAGAGGAGGGGAGAAGATTTGACATTTTTCAGGTCAACAAATTTTGAAGCCACATTTTCTACCGTTTTCCAAGCAGAGCTATTTTTTTGAAAATAACACTTGAAATTATACAAAAAAAAAAAAAATGGTACAAAATAATGTAAAATTTACTTATTTGGTTTTAAAAAATGGAAAAAATCAGACTTTGTAAGGATTTTTACAAAAAAGGAGTCGATACTTCACATCGAAATATTTCTAAGATGATTTAAATTTTTCATTTTCTAAAATCGATCGAGATGAAGATTTTTAAAAAATAATTTTAAGATTCTGAAACAAGAAGAGAATAAAATAATAGAAAATTTCAACGCTTCATTAAAATAGAAACAGGATTTTCAACAATTTTGGAAAAACTCAGGATAAAAGCAAAACAATTTCGAAGACATTTTCAATTTTTCAACAGGGAAAGGGAGAGAGAAGGGTAAACTGCGATATTCAGATCGAAATATTTTCAAAACAAAATTTTTCATCTTTAAAAAGAGCTAAATACTTATTTTTTAAAAACAGTAATTTCAAAGTTCAATAAAATGAAAAAAAAAAGATTTTCAACAATTTTGAAGAAAAAATCAGTGCAGGAGCAGGGCATTCATTCAAATATTTCAATTTATTCAGAAGGGGGGAGAGGAGAAGATTTAACATTCCTCCAGATCAACAAATAATTTTAAAACCAATATTTTTCTATTTTTTAAGAAGAGGTGATTTTTTTTTTAAAAGTAGGTTACTGTTTTAAAATTTCAAAACAATGCAGAAATAAATTTAAAATTCAAACATTTGAGTAAAAAATTAAAAAAGCAATACTTTATAACAATTTTGATTTAAAAAAAAAAAAAAAAACAGAGAAAAGCAAGTTTTTTTTTAAATATGAATTTCTTGAAGGATGAGAAGGGGGTTGATATTTTTCACATCGAATAATTGTTAATCAAGTTTCTTTCTATTTTTTTGAGAGTTGAAATTTTTAGAAATAAGAAATTTCAAATTTTCAAAAATGAAAAAAAAAATGAAAAATTAAAAATTTTTGAGAATTTTGAAGGAAAAAAAAGCAAGACAAAACCGCAGAAAACTTTCCAAATATTTCAATCCTTTAGGAGGATGGGGAGGGGGGAGTTGACATTCTTCTAGAAGGACAAATTTCAAAGCCACTAGGATTTTTTCCATTTTTATCATCAAAAGAATAGCTAAGGAGAGTTTCGAAAAATGATATGTAGTTTCAAAAATCCAAGAGAGAAGAAGAACAAAAAAACATTTTCAAAGTTTAATTTTGAAATGGAGAGAAGCAGAACTTTTTAGCAATTTTTAGCAACAAAAAAATATTAAAAAAGCGAAATTGTACTCATATTGCGTTTTTTCTTTATTGAGAGGGGATCACTATTTTTTCAAGTGAAAAATTTTTTAAGCCAAATTTTGTTGTTTATTTTCAAGAAGACCTGAAAATTTTTTTCAAATTTTAAAAATAATAATTTTACAATTCTACATTTTTTTGGGGTCGAACAATTTTTAAAAAAATCATTTCAAAATTCTAAAAAAAAAGGAGAGAATTGATGGAAAAGTTTGAAGTTTGATTAAAAAATCGAAAAAGTAGTACATTTTTGCAGTTTCGGACAATTCAAATCAAAATTTTTGAAACAAAGTGTTCAAAAATCCACGAAACCAAAATTTTAGCTGTTTAAATTAATTTTTAGGCATTTATCAATTTTTTTTTGATAACATTGAAAATATTTATTTTTTAGGAAAAACTGATCATTCTCGTGTAGAAGCCCCCTCTTTTCAGTGAAATTGACGAATCATCCAAAAATCTAGGCTGACTAGAGCCGAGTAGTGTTTCGAATTTATATTCAAGGAGTTCACAAAGTTCACAAGAAATACAAAAATCCAATCTTTTTGTCGAAATCGAAACCAGAACACTCCTCAAAAGATAAGTTCACCTCATTAAAACAAACATGTACCTAGCCCTATTTAATTTTCTAATATGTACTCAAAATCGATCATCATCTTTTACCTGTAAGGTCAATATCCTCGGCATCTGTTGGCTTAATTCGCTACTAGGACTGAGCCTCGCCAGCGGAGTACTTTGATGCTGCAGATTCAACTGCTTCGGCGAATCGACTCTGTTAACCATCGGAGGTCTAACCACCGAATGCGAATGTGAATTTTCTCGCGAATGTACCGCGAAACCGCTACCATGCAGAGGCGAATGTCTCGGCTGAATATTATGCTTATGATATAACGAAGCCGCCGGAGGAGGCACGTGAGGAGGGACTAGTTTATATTTTCTCATATTACCGCCGTCTCTATAACCTGTAAACAAAATTTCAACAAATCATGTTAAAAATAATATAAGGAAATAAGCAGCGCGAAAGCAACAACACCTATACTGTATATAGCGAGTCAACTCGAGCCCACACTTACTTTTATAATGACAAATTATATCTATATCCGAAGGCGCTATTGAACTGGAATTTTCTAAATCGTAATGCTCCGGTAGATCATTATCACCTTGCGAGTGACTCGAATCGTGCGGATGATGAGCTGGTTTAGGAGGTAGTGGGTGGTGTTCTTCTCTCGGAGGGGGCGATTTACCGACTACTTCGCGTTCGATGATGTCTGGCCGTTGAGATCGTTGGATCTGCTCCATGGCTGTCATTTCTTGATCTTTGAATCTGCGAATGAACGAAATATATTTTCAATTAATTGTTAGGAATCATAGCACAAGAGGGGAGGATCGTATGGAATTTTTTCAAAACCAACAGAGATGAATTTCATCCACAATTTCAGAAATTTTGAACATTTTAGCATCCGCATTCTCGGACACTCCCGACCCCCCCCCCCCCCCCCCACAACACGCACTCATGAAAAGAGAACCTCGAAGAATAATTTTGACCACAGGAGGCCCACTTGAATGAATTAAATTTGCCTGATTCGACCATTTTTTTGGCAACAAAATTGAAATGAATCATAGAAACAGTTAGAACATTTTGGCACCCACAGAAAATTCACAGATAATTTAGAGGAAATGAGGGAGAGGCGAGGAAAAGGAGGGGAGTAAAATTCCCCAAAATTTGAAAAATCTGTACTTCATTTTCAAAATGTAATGACGACGTTGACAAATTCGGCTCTAAAAGGATTGTGTAGTTTTCCAAAAATGTTGAAAAATTTTTAAGCCCAAGAGAAAAAGATACGTAGAATCTAATCAGATCAGGAAACTGACCGTATCAGATCTGATATGTGTTCATCAGAACACACGTCAAACCTAGAGGGAAGAGATCAAATCTGAGATGTGATCTTTGTTTAAACCTGTCTGATCAGATCTGACTAGATTACATCAGATTAGATTCAGAAATACATAAATCTAATTCCATCTGCGTAGATCTGTTCATTTGTGGAAATTAGCTCAGACTTGTTCAGACAAAACCAATAAGATCATATCAGGAATTTGAGCTGTCTTTACCAGATCAGAAAATCGCATCTTTGTAGGAAAAAGTGATCACATCTTAGATCAGACCAGATTTTTTGTAAACCTGATCAGATCTGATCTGATGCTATCTGATCTAATCAGATTTGCTGGATCGGTTCTGAATTAGATCAAATTATAAGGCGGACCAGATCCGAACATTCCTGAGTAAAATCTCATTTCACCAGATCCAATTAAGTCTGATCAGGCAACGTTTTAGTCTTTATCAGAGCAGGAAATTGATCAGCTTTGATCAGATCAGATCAGATTGGTTTGGATCAGATTTTGTTTGGTTTGATCAGATCATATTATATATTAGATCTGCACATATTGGAAAGTTTTGCCTGGTCTTGGGCAATTAATTTTTGACTAGTCAAAATTATAATTCGTAGTTTTGATGAGGTCAGGAAACTGATCAGATTTTAAATTGGACCTGGTCAGACTCCTTCACACTGATTTGATCAAACCTTACTAAATCAGATCAGGTTAAATTAGATTCTTTATGCTGATTTTATCAAATCACAGCATCAGAATAAATTAGATATGGAGATAAGTATTTGGATCAAGCTTCATCCAACCAGTTACAATTTGTTCTGGATCCACTTTTAGTTTTGATCAAGTCAAGAAATTAATCAGATTTGGTTATACCTTTCACACTGATTTGATCAGATCAGACCAGATCAGATTGAATCAGTCAAATCAGATCAGATTAAATCACATCAAATCCAATCAATGTAAAATGAAATTAGAACAGGCAGTATCAGATCAAATCAAATCAGAAGGATAAGATTAAATCAGATCAGAAGGGATCAGATAAAATCAGATCAGTAGGGATCGGATTAAATCAGATCAGAAGGGATCATATCAAATCAGGTCAAAAGGATCATATCAAATCAGAAAAGAAGAGATCATATTGAATCAGATCAGAAGGGATCAGATTAAATCAGATCAGAAGGGATCAGATTAAATCAGATCAGATTAGAAGAGATCAGATTAAATCAGATCAGAAGGGATCAGATTAAATCAGATAAGATGGATCAGATCAAATCAGATCAGAAATGATCAGATCTGATCAAATCAAATTCAATCAGACCAACTCAGATTAGATTTGAGCAAAGTTTTATCTGGCTAGATGGAAAAATTGATTTTGATCACATCAAGTTATCGCTTCGATGAGTTCAGGAAACTGATCTGATCTGATTTGATTTGGTTAGATTTGAATAGATCTACCTACTCAGATTATTTGGTAAAATCTGACAAGATCAGATCATATAAGATCAGATTCGATTAGATCTGCTCAAACCTCTTTACACTGATTAGATCCTGTCTCACTTGAATTCTGGGCCAAAGTTTTAGTTTTGATCCGGTCAGGAAATTGATCGGATTTAATTCGATTAGGCCACAACACACGTGAATCTATTTCCATCCAATCTGATGCAATTAGTTCAGGTCAGATTTAGATCGCAGTTTTAATTTCAATCAAGCCAGGAAATTGATAACAACTGATAAAATTTGATTAGATTTACTTAGACTGTTTAGTCAAATGTCACAATGATCAGATCAGAATGATCAGAATAGAAAAGATTTGATTGGCTCTTCTCAAACTTCTTTACTAAAACAGGTTTGATCAGATTTCGTTGAAAAATCAGACCAGATTAGATCTCAACATAGGATCTACATATAATTTTCATCTAACCAGATGTAATGAGTTCTCGTCACGTCGTCGTCAGGTCAGACAGCTAATCAGATCTGATCAGATTCGATTAAATTTGAATCTGATCAGGTTTAATTAGATCTGAATTTGATCAACTGTGATAAGATCTGCTCAGTGTTCACGATCAGGCTTGTTTGGTCAAATCTGATTGTATACAAATAAGATCTGTTCAGAGCTCTTATAAGATCGTTTGGTTAATCACATCACATCAGATCAGATCAGATCAGATCCTAACTCTCCTGGCCAGACTAATTTAGACCTATTTGATTGAATCTGATCTGATGTTATTCAGTTAAAAATCAGATCTTTAGATCTACCCGTTGGCCCAAATTTATCCCTATCAGCTCACAATCCGATCCAACCAGACTTGATCAAATCCAATCATTGGGGGGGGGGGGGGGGAGCAGAAAATGATTGAAGTATTCACTTGAATTTCTCAGCCAACAAATTCTTCAATAAAGGCAATCTTTTTCAATTTTCTGAGATCTGGGACACAAAATCACCTTACAGAATTCCTTGATTTTTGTAGAAAGGCCAAATTCCTCGTCTTTTCCCAGTTTCCAACAAGCTTGACATTTTGCATAATTATAATATTCACATTCACAAATTTCTCACCTTTTCGATATCAATTCCGGAGCCACCATATGATGTCCCGTCACACCTCTGATAATATCCCCATTATCGGTCATATAAGGAGGCACGGTCGAATCATTATGTAACGCTGTTCTGATCACATCTCCTGCTCCTGAGATCACACCTCCGTTGTTAACATTCGGTACGCCATTTTGCTTCAGATGACCGACACTGGGTTTCTCCTTCTTCTGTTTTCTCAACCGAAACGCCATAAAGCTGACAATAATGGCAACCAGCAGGGTCATAAAGAACACCACGACCAAAGAGACACCGATTCTCAACGGATCTGGATTCGATACAGCGCCACTGACGATAGGTCCGGTGCACCCTAAGGATACTTTGCCATGATGAACCACCTCTTGGTAAATACTTCCGGATCCGCTGAATGGTTGGATTTCGCCATTAACCGTGAAATTTCCCAGACAACCGGAGAATGCTGCGAATTAAACAGAGTTTTATCACCACACTGATCAAAATATCGTGTTATTTGTACATTGAATTCGACTCACCTGTGGCTGAAAAATCGTTTAAGGTGCTGTATTCTTTACTGACGCCTCCAACAGACATGATGGTGAGGTAAGGGTCTAAGAAATTGTGAACACTCTCCGAGTCTAACTCTTCGCCGACTTTTTCGCTGTCGATGTACACTCTAAAGATTCGCTGGTGCACTTCTAGTTTCAAATGGTGCCATTGGCCGTCCGATAATATACCGTTCGAGTCGACTGACATGTTGACCGGTGTCTCTTTGCCTAATTTTGATCGGTAGATGATTTGACCGTTGATCATCTGTAACATTGACATGAAAATAAACATTAATTACCTACATACAGAAGCCACAAGGGTACCAAACTATTTATACAAGAACTCAACCTACCTCAATCGAAGTGAAATCCTTATCAGTAGCGAAAAACAATAACAACCCATTCGATCGAATCGTTCTGAACGTCAGACTAACGTATTTCAAATTCTTCTCACTTCTCTCCTCCGACTGTCTTCGTGATCGATCCACAGACACGTATCTCGAATACCACAACGTTGATCCCCCATATATATTCTCCAGCAACTGCAGACGTCTGTGCTTTTCCGAAATCTTGAACTCGATGAATCCACCATCCATCAAAGTGACCGGTTCCAAAGCTGAATTGCAATTAGGAGCTACTGCGCCGGAATCGTCGCAAACGCAGCTTACTTTCTTCCACTGATCGTGACATGTACCCGAGCCACAGATTGAATTGCTTTCGATTGTGTTACCGTAGCTGCGACATCCACTTTGCGACGATCTGTTGCAGATCGGTTCGACTCCGAATGATTTTATTGGATTGCTCAGGTTTAGATGGCGTCCGTTGATCGATATGCTGTGTATGCAGCCAACGAAATCGTCCGAATGTACTTGGCCGGGTCGTTCGAGGATGGCGTCTGCTGATGAGAGACCGCCGATGTAGAGTGGGTTGTTGTTGAAGTTCAAAGTTCTGTAATGAAAAATGAAAATACATATCAGCATAAGTACTTTTCAAACAGAATATGAATAACATAAATACCTATAGACTATAATTTTATCCATAAAGTTATATATTGAAAATTGGAAGAGAATGGAACAAAATTCTGTAAGATAATATTTGGAATGAATTTTCTTCGACTTGTAGAGCTGAACGTCAAGTTTAAGAAATGAAAAGGAAATTAGGTACTTTTTGACCTTACAAAAAAACTGTCGACGACATAGACGAATTTAATTGTTATTCCTCTCCCCTTCCTACCCTTCTGATTTCCCTGAAATTTGAAATGTGTAAATCAGTTTTGTTCAAGATGTTTCAGATTTTTTTTTTTATTTTCGAAACATTTGAAGAAATTTTTCAAATTGTATCTCAATTCTTTTATTCACTGTTTTGTTTTATACTTGAATATTTTTTCGTAAGGCAGGGGAAGGGGGAAAATGGGAGATGAAAAAAAGTGGGAAGGAAAAAGAGTAAAGTCATCAAAAAATTTTTAATTGTCAAATATTTTTTAAAATTCTTATCGTCCAAAAAGCTCAATTCAAATTTTTAGCTGATATCAAATCCACCCAAAATGAACCATTTCATGTTGATTTTTCCCAAAATCGTAAAAAGAAAAAAGCAAAAAACTTGTCAAAAAAGAATAAAATTTAAAAAAAAACACTTTTCAATGAAATTGGACATTTTGTTTTGAAAAAATGAAATATTTTTCACTCTCCAAATTGAGAAATTGATCATCTTCAGAGAAAAAAGTAAACAATATTGGAGAACACAAAGATCAGCTCAATTTTTTGGTTCCAAATCATTTCACATGTTTTTTTTTTTACATACTTTTATGCAATTATTGCAAAATTCTACGAAAAAATTTTGTTATCCAATTTTTTCCTGTTTTCACAATATTTCAACATATTATTGACACTTTTTCATGCAATTTAATCTTTTTTTTTTTTTGATTTTAGGTGATTTTTTTTTACTGTTTCCCTGTAAAGGATAAGGAACCACGACGACGACGACGACTCTGTTTGAAAGCTATTCTAATGATATTTCACCCTAATTTGACTGCATTTTGCCACATTTCACTGAAATTTCATTACTTTTTGTTGATTTTTATTGATTTTGATATATTTTTTTTTTAGTGTTTTTACTTTTTACACAATTTTAACGCACTTTACAGATTTTTTCATGCAATTTTTGACAAATTTGTAATCTTTTTGATAATCTTGATTTTTTAAATAATTTTGCATCAATTTAAAATGTTTGTTAAAAAACTTCTTCGTGCAATTTTAAACAAATTTCACTAGGATTTCGAGACTTTTTGGCAATTCCGCATCATTTTTACATGTTTTATTTAACAATTTTTCAAACAATTTTTGCAAAATTTTACAAAGAAGTCCAGTTTGACGGTCCTTTTTACATGGTTTTATTACATTGTTCGAGTTTTTAAATTAATTTGACATAAATTAATGTTTGTTGTACTTTTTATGCAATTTTCGGCAAAATCCACTCAATTCATTTTTTTCCCTTGGCAATTTTCAGTAATTTTAATTTTTTGTGTGTGTGTGTGTTTTTACAGAATTTAAACATGTTTTTAACTCTTTTTACATGCAATTTGCAACCAATTTCATAAAAATTTGCAGACTTTTTGTTAATTTTCATCAATTTGAATGTTTGTTTCTTTTTTGGTTTTTACATAATTTTTACATTTTTTTTTACACTTTCTAGGGCAGTTTTTGTTAAATTTTATGAAAATTCATTAGTTTTTCGCAATTTTAATTGGTTTTATCATTTTTATTGTGTTTTTATATAATTCCAATGAACTTTTCATTTCTTATGCAATTTGAATTTAGTTCATTGAATTATTTTTTTGAAAATTTTTAGTACGTATTTTCCATTTTATTTTATGTTATCTACGTGTTTTATTTTCATTTCTTTACGCAATTTGAATAAAGTCTATCAAAATTTATTTCTTTTGTAAATTGTTAGTAATTTCCATTTTTTTATGTTATCCTATCTACATTGTTTCAATGTTTTCTATTTCAACCATTTTTCATGCAATTTTTGACAAATTTCAAGAATATCTGCTCATTTTTTGTAAATGTTCAGTGATTTTGATAATGCTTTTTTAGTTTTGATCAAGTAAAGAAATTATTCAGATTTGGTTATACCTTTCACTCAATTTGATCAGATCAGATCAGACAGAATCAGATCATATCAGATCAGATTAGATTAGATCAATCCAGATCAGAAGCGATCAGTTCAAATCAAATCAGATTGGATTCATTGTCAGATCAGATCAGATTGGATCAGACCAGTGACAACATTAGATTGAATCAGCCAAATCAGATCATATTAAATCACATCAAATCCGATCAGATCAGATGAGATCAGTCAAATCAGATTAAATCTGATCACATCAAATCAAATTAATATAAAATATAATCATATCAGACAGAATCAGTCGTTCAGATGGGATCAGAAGTGATCAGATCAAATAAGATCAGAAGGGATCAGATAAGATCCGATCAGATTGCATCAGACCACATCAGATTGAATCAGTCAAATCACATCAAATCTGATCGATCAGATGCGATCAGTCAAATCAGATCAAATCTGATCACATCAAATCCAATCAATAAAAAATCAAATCAGATCAAATCGGATCAGAAGGGATCAGATCAGATCAGATTGGATCAGATCAGATCAGATTGGATCAGATCAGATCAGATTGGATCAGACCACATCAGATTGAATCAGTCAAATCAGATCAGATTAAATCACATCAAATCCGATCAGATCAGATGGGATCAGTCAAATCAGATTAAACCTGATCATATCAAATCCAATCAATGTATGTAAAATCAAATCAGATCAGACAGAATCAGTCAGATCAGTTCGGATGAGATCAGAGATCAGAAGTGATCAGATCAAATAAGATCAGAAGGGATCAGATAAGATCTGATCAGATTGGATCAGACCACATCAGATTGAATCAGTCAAATCACATCAAATCCGATCAATCAGATGGGATCAGTCAAATCAGATCAAATCTGATCACATCAAATCCAATCAATGAAAAATCAAATCAGATCAAATCGGATCAGAAGGAATCAGTTCAGATCAGATCAGATTGGATCAGGCTACATCAGATTGAATCAGTCAAAACAGATCAGATTAAATCACATAAAATCCGATCAGATCAGACGGGATCAGTCAAATCAGATCAGATCAAATCCAACCAATGTAAAATCAAATCAGATCAGACAGAATCAGTCAGATCAGTTCAGATGGGATCAGAGATCAGAAGTGATCAGACCAAATAAGATCAGAAGGGATCAGATAAGATTCGATCAGATTGGACAAGACCACATCAGATTGAATCAGTCAAATCACATCAAATCACATCAAATCCGATCAATCAGATGGGATCAGTCAAATCAGATCAAATCTGATCACATCAAATCCAATCAATGAAAAATCAAATCAGATCAAATCGGATCAGAAGAGATCAGTTCAAATCAGATCAGAAGGGATCAGATCCGATTGGATCAGACCACATCAGATTGAATCAGTCAAATTAGATCAGATTAAATTACATCAAATCCTATCCTATCAAATCAAATCAGATCAGACAAAATCATTCAGGTAGGTACCTAAAATACGTATCTAAATTTAAAAAAAAAAAAAAAAAAAAAAACAACAATTCAAAATATTTAAGAATTTTTAGTTTTCCAAACATTTGTGACATTTTGTCATCTTTCTTTCAACAGTTGAGTTACAGTTCATTCTGGGACCTTTACCCTCATACTCCCTGCTGAATATTGAAACTTGCAAAATTCTCTGATATTTCTCGAATGAGCGAAAGATTTTCCAATTTTTTCAAGTGCACCATTTTTTTTTCAGAGCCTAAACATCCTAGTCAATTAGAAAAATTTATCAAAAATCGAAAAATTAACTTCAGCAGCTCAAAATTTGATTCCGAGGTTCAAGCCACAAAACTTATAATCGAACTGAAATCGTTCCTAGTGAAATTAAAATCGTCGAAAAATCCAATTTAAGCATCTCATCGTCATATTCATCTGATAAGCGATAAAAACCAGAAGCTGTCCGCCATCTCTTACCATCCTCCGGGCAGAAAACCGAATCGTAAAAATTTTATAATGTTGTATGAAAATACCCAAGACCAGGGCCTAGTAGACCGAAATTAACCAATTAATTTACATGAATAATATCTACCTATATAGGTACCTAGACCTACAGTAACTCGATGATGAAAAATTCGATATAGTCACTACCGGAGTTATTTTTCAATTTAAAATCAAACGATATTACTTAAGCAGTTCGCAAATAGGCAAAAAAAAAACTATAATATAAATAATCGAACAACAAGCGGTAGAATAACGAGAATCATGTATGTATAAAAGTAGTAACATAATCCGGTAACACTAATATCTGGTCAAAGCGCTTTGAAATTTTTCTAATTCATTCGAGCATAAAGAAAGGTTGAAATAATGCGGTATTCGCATCCATATTGCATTTTATAATTATGACGCCCTACAAGCGGTAACAAACGTACCGCTGCTGTAATGTTAATAATGGTGATTAATTCAAAACTGCTTCTTGTTGTAGCCCCTCATGGGACTCGATATCATTGATGCAAAAACATGTGTACACAAAACAGACGTCGTCAGGAGAAGAAGAAGTACTAGTACTAGTAGTAGTGGAAATAATAAAATAAAAATATAATAATGATAATAAAAGATAAAAGTAAAATCTTACCCCGAAGGACCGGTATCGTCGGTATAACATGATATATCTCCAGGTTTACATTCTTGACAACTATCTCCGTTTTCCGTGCATAAAGCCACGCTTAGAGATACGACTCTGCCGTTGCGTGTAGCCGTAATTTTATGCCAATTTCCATCGGCCAATGAATTGGCGGCTGAATTTTGTGGTACAGCGATGGAAGTAATAGCCGTCCTGGTCCCGCCGTAAGAAAACACCGCTTTCCCATCGACCAGTTCTAAAGCGACGAAATCGGATCTGCCGCCGGTCTGCAGGCCGTAATTGTACACCAGAAGGGAATCCAATTTCATCGTCGCGAATGTTACCGATATATCGTTCGTATTTAAATCCAAGCCGGGAAACGTCATGTACGATAAGTCGCCGAATCCGAAAGTTGATTTTTCGCAATGTCTTCCGTGCAGACCTTCCGGACAGTTGCACTTGTAACCGGGTTTCAGACTCACACAGAAGCCACCATTCAGGCACGGATTAGGTCGACACGAATCGGCGACCACTTCGCATTGATTACCTCGGTAGCCCGGTCGGCACAGGCAGAAGTAGCTAGAGCTGTCCGGACTCTCGCGACAAGAGCCTCCGTTCTGGCAAGGGTTCTCGTCGCATTTATCGATCCTCTCCTCTTCGCACAGCAGACCTTTGCGTTTAGCAGGGCATTGGCATTGGAAATCCACACCCTGTTTTCGACACATTCCCCCAGCTTGGCACGGATTCGGTGTACAAGGATCTTGCCTTTTTTCGCATTTCTTCCCCATGTAGCTTTCCGAGCAGAAGCACACGAAATCGTGACGTACCAAAGGAGAAGTGAACACCAAAGCTTGACTGTCGACAATAGCTGTCTCCGGAATGACCATAATCTCGTCTCGGCAGGCGCCTCCGTTCTCGCAAATATTATTTTTACAAGGCGAATACCCGATGATAACGTTCGACTGGAAAAGCTGCTTGAACAAATGCTGCTTCTTCGTCAACCTCTGACGTACTTGCTCTCCGTTTCTGTACCCATCTCCACCGTCTCTCATCGCCAAAGCTATCTCGAGCCCGTCATCGTTATCGTACAAGCTGAACAAGAACGGAGTATCGCCGTTATTCGAAACATTCCTCAACGTATCCAAGAACTCCTTATAGTATCTCGACAGGAATTTCACAGAAGTCATATTCTCCACTCGAACGATCAATGAATTATCGATAGTGTTGTTGTTGAACGACAGGAACTCCACAGTAACCGATGAAACCACATCCGAATGTTTTCCATCATTTCCCAGCACACTGAACGCGAATCCGCTGCCGAGGGCTACCTTTGAAGCGTGCAAGTCGCAGCCAATAGGAATACTCAGGATGCCTCTGCTGAGCGGATCGTTCAAAAGGCGACATTTATAGTCGCCCGTTAGATCGGCGTCGTTGGGACGTACGTTGGCGATTTTTCCCACCGGGAAGAGCTCGTTGAAGGAGTGAACCATCACGTGGACTGATCTGGGCGTAGATGGGCTGTCGTTTTGGTCTTGGACGAAGATCTTGATGTTGTGTAGTGATTTCATTCGTGGTTCGCCGCTGTCTTCGACTGATACCTGAAACAGATAAAGAAGAAGTTAGTCATTGGTCGGAATTAATGATTTATCAAATTGGGGGGGGGGGGAGTTGAAAGAGTTGTTCAAAAAGTCAAGATGAAGAGTAAAAGAAAAATACACTCAAGTTTTGAGATATTATAAGCACTTTTGAAATTGAAACGAAGGCATATTATGCTACTAGTGACAGTGAATTACTAGTGGTGGAGGTGGAGGGGAGGGTTCGAAAAAATATACAGAAATTCAAAACGGATTGAAAAAGAAGATAAAGAAATTGCACCGGACTTTGATTTCACAGTATTTTTTTCTCACAAGGGAATCTCTCGAAGTATCTGCCTCCAGTCTAAACCCTCCATAATTTAAATTTTAGTGGCTAAAATTGATTTTTCGAATTTTGGCGGATTTTCGAAGACTCAATTGACTACCTATGTACATAATTTATGATTTTTGAAAATGCATAGTTGATACGCAATTTATTCAATAAAAATCTCAAAAAATTTGTCCTGAAACTAATAAATAGCAGAAACCGTCGAAATGGGAGGGGCAAAAGGGGGCAGCTTGACCCCGGTCCACGCTTTCTGGAAAAACGTAGCCAAAATTGTCAAAAAATCCAAATTTTTAATCAAAATTGTCAAAAAGACATAACTTTTTCAAAAATTGAAAAAAAGTCCCAGTTCTTTCCAAAATTGTCAAAAAGCCCAAATTTTTGTCAAATAAACACAATTTTTCCCAACATTTGCCAAAAATGTAAAGAAGTCCTCATTTTTAGCCAAAATTGTCATAAAGTAATAAATTTTGACCAAGTTTCCAAAATTGTCAAAAAGTCCTACTTTTTGCCAAAATTGTAAGGAAATCCTAATTTTTAGCCAAAACAGTCAAAAAGACCTACTTTTTCCAAAAATTGAAAAAAAAAGTCCCTATTCATGCCAAAATTATCAAAAAGTCCAAATTTTTGTCAAATAAACACAATTTTGTCCAACATTGTCAAAATTTCTCAATTTTAGCCAAAAATGTATGAAGATGTCCTAATTTTTAGCCAAAATTGTCAAAAAGTCCTGAATTTTGACCAAATTGCCAAAATTGTCAAAAAGTCCTGATTTTTGTCAAAATAGTCAAAAAGACCTAACCTTTTCCAAAATTGAAAAACAAGTCCAAGTTCTCACAAAAATTGTCAAAAAAATTCAAATTTTTGCCAAATAAACAGAATCTTTCCCAAAATTATCAAAATTTCTTGATTTTTTGCCAAAATTGTAAAGAAACCCCAATTTTTAGCCAAAATTGTCAAAAAGTCCTGAATTTTGACAAAATTGTCAAAAATCCAGATTTTTGCCAAAATTGTTAAGAATTCCTAATTTTTAACCAAAATGTCAAAAAGACCTACTTTTTCCAAAAAATTGAAAGAAAGTCCCAATTCTTGCCAAAGTTGTCAAAAAGTCCAAATTTTTGCCAAATAAACACAAATTTTCCCAAAATTGTCAAAATTTCTTGATTTTTGCCAAAATTGTAAAAAAAGTTCTAATTTTCAGTCTAAATTCTCAAAAAAACCTGTTTTTTGATAAAATTGTCAAGAAATCCCAATTTTTAGCCAAAATTGTCAAGAAGTCCTGAAGTTTGGCCAAATTGTCAAAATTGTCAAAAGTCCTGATTTTTGCCAAAATTGTTAATGAAATCCTAATTTTTAACCAAAACGTCAAAAAGACCTACTTTTTCCCAACATTGAAAACAAGTTCCAGTTCTTGCCAAAATTTTCGAAAAAGTCCACATTTTTGCCAAATAAACACATTTTTTTCAAAATTGTCAAAATTTCTAAATTTTTTACCAAAATTGTGAAGAAGTTCCAATTTTTAGCCAAATTTGTCCAAAAAGTTATTAATTTTGACCAAATTGCCTAAATTGTCAGAAAAGTCCTGATTTTTGCCAAAATTGTAAATTATCAAAAAGTCTAAATTTTTACCAAATAAACACAATTTTTCCAAAATTGTCAAAATTTCTAGATTTTAGTCAAAATTGTAATGAAATCTTACTTTTTATCCAAAATTGTCAAAAAGTGCTGAATTTTGACTAAAGTGCCAAACCTGTCAGGAAGTGCTAAATGCCAAACTGCCAAAATTGTCAAAACAGTCTTGATTTTTGCCAAAATTGTCAACAATTGAAATAAAGTCCCAGTTCTTGCCAAAATTATCAAAAAGTCCAAATTTTTGCCAAATAAACACAACTTTTTCCAATATTGTCAAAATTTCTAGATTTTTGCCAAAATTGTAAACAAATCCCAATTTTTAGCCAAAAATGTCAAAAAGTCCTAATTTTTGCCAAAATTGTGAAGAAATCTTCAGTTTTAGCCAAAATTGTCAAAAAAAGACCTGATTGTTGCCAAAATTGTTGAGAAATCCTCAGTTTTAGCCAAAATAGTCATAAAGACCTGATTCTTCACAAAATTAAAAAGTCCCAGTTCTTGCCAAAATTGTCAAAAAGTCCAAATTTTTGCCAAATAAACACAACTTTTCCAAAAATTGTCAAAAAAGTCCTGATTTTTGCCAGAATTGTCAAGAATTGAAATAAAGTCCCAGTTTTTGTCAAAATTATCAAAAAGTCCAAATTTTTGCCAAATAAACACAACTTTTTCCAAAATTGTCAAAATTTTTAGATTTTTGCCAAAATTGTAAACAAATCCCAATTTTTACTCGTAGCTAAAACTGTCAATAAGTCCTGATTTTTGCCAAAATTGTTAAGAAATCCTCAGTTTTAGCCAAAGTTGTCAAAAAGACCTGGTTTTTGCTAAAACTGTCAAGAAATCCTAATTTTTGGTCAAAATTCAATTTCTGATATCTCCATAATTTTTTTCAAGAGTTGTCACTCTCACTTGGGTCTGTTCTGTTTCCTTTTTCAATTTTTAATCCTAAAAAGATCTTTCAAATTATAAAATTATAAAAACCAAAAGATGAACTGACTTGCATAAAAAACATTGTTTTTAGTTCTCTCAAAATACAAAATTTTCAAAAGTTTTGCCCTCGTTTCGATTAGTTCTCTCCTTATCTTCTTCACAAAATCGACTTCCAAAAGAAAGCATCATTTTTAGGCCTCTCGAAACCAAATTTTCAAGAACTTTCTCCCTTGCTTCGCTCGGGCCAATTTGTTTCTTGTTTTAAAATTTAAAAATTTACAATTGGGCCCTCAAAAATTCAAAACAATGCTCAAATTTTGGTACATTAACGTTACGCTTTTTTCCAAAAAATATTGAATTTTATCAGAAAAAGAAATGTAAAAAAAAATCCATTGAAACTCTACATGCATAAAACCCTATTTTCAAATATGTACTTACTCAACTTCAATTACTTTTTGAAAATTTTTCAATTTTTTCAGAAAAAAATTAAACTAGGTACTGAAAAATCACAAACTCCGGTGTACAAAATTTCACCCTGCCAGTTGTACATATTTGAATCGGTTTTGAATTCAGTTCAAAATAAATAAGAAGTCCACGAGAAAAATTTGTTTCATGAGAACAAGAAGAGTGGAATTTGGATATCTAATCCCCCATTTAATATCGATCGAGAGAAACAGAATGAAAGGGGGTGGGGTAAGAAGGTGAGAATACTCGTAAACTAACCTAAATATCCATCGTAAAAAAATGCAAAAATTTACCATCAAATCAATCTGCGGAGTAACTTCCCGATCCAGCGGCTGGGTAGTGGTAATAACGCCGCTTTGACTATCCAACGAGAACAAATTCTGATACACTCCGCTCATAATAATATACTTGAACGGAGCTCCATTAGGTGGTAAATCTGGATCTCTGGCACTCAAGGTCATCACCGTCGTACCCGGGGCTTCGTTCTCCATCACGTATCCCACCGGCGCGGAGGGTTCGAACACAGGTCCGTTGTCGTTGACATCAGCCACGGCGATCCTGACAGTAGCAGTTCCAGTTTCCGGAGGCGATCCGGTATCGATTGCGGCTACCACGATATTATAGCTAGCCATGGTTTCGCGATCGAGCACAGCGGACGTTTCGATTTCTCCGGTTTGCGAATCGATTTTAAAAGCTTTATCGAAGTTACCATTTATAATCGAGTAACTGAACTGGTTATGTTGTTGTTTGACATCTTTATCGAAGGCTTTTACGTGCAGCACTTTGGTACCTATTTCGACATTTTCAGCGATCTCGGTTTCGTAAATCGAGTTATAGAATTCAGGTGGATCGTTTCCGTCTTGAATTGAGATGATTACTTGAGCTTCGTCTGTATCGTTACCTCGAATAGATCCGGCGTTTTTGGCCATCACTGTGAGTACAACTCGGTTCTGCGTTTCTCGATCTAGATGCTTTGATACGGTAATGCTTCCAGTCAGGGAATTCACAGCGAACCCTTTATCGTTACTCGATCCTACGAATAAATAGTAAACTATTCCATCGTCTCCGGCATCCTGATCTGTAGCCTGAACCGTACCGACGAAGCTGCCTATCGCAGCCGATTCGGATATATCGTAGTGGAAAACTGGTTGCACGAATCTAGGATAGAATTCGTTCTCTCCGGTGATCACCATGTTGATCAGGGTAGATCCTTGCATCGTCGAGTCCGGATTCGAGGCTATAATCTCCAACGTGTATTTATCCTTTTCTTCGTAGTCGAATTTAATCAACGAGTAAACCGTGCCGTTATTCGGATCGATTTGAAACAGATCTTTGCCACTTCCTCCAGCAATGCTGTACTTGATAATAGCGTATTTGGGCGAATCCAAGTCCGTAGCGAGCATCTGAGTGACGGCAGAGTAAGCTGGGAGCTTTTCCGAGATCCGGACCTCGAACATGGACCGATTAAAGACTGGAGGATTATCGTTGATATCTGCCAGTAACACAGTCAGCGTGGCAATCGCGCTTCTGCTCGAGAACCCTAAATCGTGAGCTAGTACGTTCAATTTATACTCGTTCGTTTGATCGTAATCTAAAGTCTGGGTTATTTTCACAGCTCCGGTGACCGGATCTACGTGGAATTTGTCATCAGCCGAGTCAGTTTTGTTCATCGAGTACCTAATCATACCGTTAGGTCCTTCGTCTTCGTCTGTAGCAACGATGGTCAGAATAGTCGACCCGATTGGTTCGTTTTCGGGCACGATGACTTGATAGCTCAACGCTGAGAACACAGGAGAATGGTTATTTTCACCCGAGATGACCAGTGTGACCGTAGCTTGATCGTGTTTCGGTGGAATTCCGTGATCTGAAGCTCGAACCTGGAGCACGAATCGAGTCAGGTGCTTGATTGTCTTCGCAGATCGTTGCAGAACGATCCAGCCGTCGGATTTGCTCACAGCGAATATATCAGAATCGTTGGAATCCATCTTGGTGTACTCGATGGCTGCGTTGATACCGTAATCCAAACTATCCACAGCTCTGATTCGGGTTATTTTCTGACCTATCGAAGCAGTCTGAGGTACAGCGGAGAAATACTCTTTACGTTCGAATTTCGGAGCGTTGTTATTAGCGTTGATTACGTTGACGGTGACGTGGCATTCGTTCGACATCGGAGGTTTACCATTATCGGTGGCTACGACAGTGAAGCTGTACTGATTCTCCGGACTCGAATCCAGCATCGAGTTCTTGTATCGTAATCGTTTCTTGGAGAATATTTCAGCGCTGCTAGGATCGATCGAGAAGTAATCCGAAGGATGAGTCAACGAATACGTGATTAGCGAGTTAGCTCCTTGTTTATCTTTATCTTGAGCTATTATTTGACCGATAAATACTCCGTTCTGATTACTCTCCGGGAAATAGAAATTATAATAAGAGTTCTCGAATTCCGGAGCATTATCGTTCTGATCCTGGACAGTGATGGTTAAAGGAGTCTCAGCTCTCCATGATCCATCGACCACAACAACCTTGAGCAGGTATTCGTCTTCGACTTCACGATCCAAAGGTCCGACTACGGTCACGTTACCGGACGAAGCATCTATGGCGAACTTATTGCCTGGATTTTCGGCAAAACTGAACGTGGCGTTGGCATTTTCACCTATATCTTGATCAGAGATGGTGATCTGGATGACGAAATCACCCGGTCCAGCATTTTCAGTCACGTTGACGCTGAATAGTCTCGTGAATTTGGGCGGATTATCGTTTTTATCTAAAACATTCACGTAAACTGGGACCGTAGTTCTTAGAGATGGAGTTCCTTCATCGTAGGCTTCGACCAGCAACTGATAGTTATCGATTTGTTCGCGATCTAGTTTCACTTTCGTCTTTATTTCGCCAGTTTTCGAGTTAATAGTGAACGCTCCGTTGCTATCTGATTTCAGTTTATAAGCGACTTTGCCATTGATACCGGAATCTCGATCGTGAGCTTTGACTTTGAGCACACTCTGCGGAGGATATTCTTCTTCGAATACAGAACCGTGATAAGTGATGTTCTCGAATACCGGAGCATTATCATTCACATCGGTCACGTTCACCAACAACGAGACGACTGATTTCAGCGGAACACTGTCGGAATCTTGAGCTTCGACCCAAATCTCGTACTGAGAAGATAACTCGTAATCTAATTCGCCATCGGAGACGGTAACTTCGCCGGTATTCGCGTCTACTTTGAAAGCATCGCCGATATTGCCTCCAGCAATAGCGAACTTAATAACTGCAGCAGTGCCGGATTTGGGCGACGAAGCTTTCAATTTAGTAACAACTTTTCCAGGGCTGCAGTTCTCCGGTAACATGAAAACACTCTCTTTAGGTGTGACGATGACTGGGAACAGGTGAGCTGGACGTAGTCGAACGATGATCTGGATTGAAGAGCTTTTCTTCGACTTTCCATTATCGGTGGCTTGGACGTTGATTTTAAACATGCCATTTACGTCCTCCAGGCGTAACTCCTTCGATGCCTTGATAACGCCTGTTTTGCTATTCAGCGTAAACCTGCCGACATCGGTACCGCTCATCGAGTACTCTAGACGACTATTCTCGCCGGTATCCGCATCCGAGGCGATCACTCCGCAAACAAATTCACCTGCGAGGAAACCACAACGAAGAAATTAGAAAAAATTCTCAAGGGGTCTAATTAGGTACCTATACTAAAACAATGGAGAATTATTTACCAGCTTGTATTCGATCGGCTACGTAAACGATGTACTGGCTATCGGCGAAAACTGGAGCATTATCATTTTCATCTAAAACGTTGATAAGTAAATTTACGGTCGACGCTTTCGGCTCCGTAACACTGCTATCCTGGGCGACAAGCGTTAACCGGTATACGCTAACATCTTCTCGATCCAGAAGTACTTTAGTAGATATTAGACCGGTTTCGGAATTCACTTGGAATCTTTCGACGCGCTCTCCCAACAAGCTGTACCTGAAATAAGAAGCAACCGTGTTAATTCTAAATGAAGAGTCAATTCGCCTATACATGAATATCAGCTATCTATCTCTATACGTATAGTAATAGGTATGGGTATAAGTATTCTTCCTCATCAACGGTTCTTTTTTCTTCTCTATCTCACTCACTCACTCCCTCTAGCCTCGGCCTCATCCTCTTTGCTAATACATGTGTTGTACTGTATTCAAAAAAACACGTAAAATTGAAAGAAAGAAAAAAAAACTCACTTCAATTTAGAATTCAATCCGGCATCCGAGTCGACCGCTTGAATATGTATTACTTCGCTACCAATTGGCAAATTCTCGCCTACGAATGCCACATAATCGGTTCTCTCGAATTGAGGACTGTGATCGTTTACATCTTGAACGAAAACGTGAACTGTGCCAGACCCGGTCAAAGGTGGACTCCCTGTGCAAAAAAAAAATCATTCGATGAGGTTACATGAATAATTGAATAACACAATATTATCGTATAGAATTACATTATAATTAAGTAATGCTTTTGGATCCGAAGCCGAATTGGTAAATTAATCATCAATATATGTATTGTCATTCGATTTCATTACGCTGGAAAGAAACCCAAATAAAAGACAGGTCACATGTCCTTAACAAATTTTTCGAATTTTAGCCATGTTTAAAGCAGTGCATGAGAGCCGAATCGAAAAACAAAATAAGTGAGTATTTGAACTCAGTATTTACGAAAACCTAACAAACGGTGCGCCACATCATCCACTTTGGTGTAGTTATCATGTTTCAGAGCATTAGTGAAGGGGGTGGGGGGGTTAGAGTGGTCGGATTGAAAAAATAAGCCAATATTTGAACTCAGCGTATTCAAATCACCAGCAATCGATATGTCACTTCACTTTTGAATTTTTTTTTTTTCAGATTTTGATCAAAAAAAGAGTAAGAAAAAGGTGCCTGTAATGAAATTTTTGAACGGTAAATTTCAACTGCTTTTGTTAAAATAATCACGAAAAGAGTCGAAATAAAAGTCACCAAAAGTTGATGCATCATTGCGAAATTCAAATGAAATTTTACAAAAAAAAAAAATGACTACAAATTTCAAAAGATACATATATTGCCAATTTTGTGAAAATTGATATTAAATCATGGAAAAAAATGAAATATAAATTAATTTGAAAAAAATTTCCAAAGCTTTATTCGGGGCACTCAACTCCCCCCTCCCCCTCCCATCTGTTCCAAAACGATCAGATTTGAACTCGGCGAGCCCAAATTATTCAAAAACGACCTTTTACTCGATTTTTTTGGAAATCAAAAAAATCCAAAGGGGTTAGGTTAATGCTTTTTTCAGGCAAAACAACTTTTTATCGCAAATCGAGTCAAAATTCTGGCCAGAAAAGTTAGTTTTTGAGACGGCGAATTCATTTCCGGTGTCAGATTTTCACTACAGGGTACCCTTCTCTCAGAAATGGACAATTTTTGGGCACAAAACAGAGGTAAGAAAAGTTGACTCCTTCCAAGTCGCCATGTCATAAGGCCTTCAGAAGGCAGACAGACAACATCAATGAGCTTAGGAGGCCAAACAGCCTCCACAATCTAGAAAGACAGGTCAATGACCTCATGAGGCCAAAAAGCCTTCAGAAGCCAGACAGAAAGGTCAACGATCTTGAGAAGCCGAACTGGAAGTCAGATAGAGAGGGCAATGACCTTGAGAAGCCAAACTGGAGGTCAGACAGAAATGACAATAACCTTGAGAAGCCAAACTGGAAGTCAGACAGAAATGTCAGTGACCTTGAGAGGCCGAGACGGAAGTCAGACAGAAAGGTCAATGACCTTAGGTGACCAGGCTGAAAGCCAGACGGCCTCCAGAAGCCAGACAGACAGGTCAATGACTTTATGAGGCCAAAAAGACTCCGGAAACCAGACAGACAGGTATGCCAATGACCTTAAGGTGCCAGACAGGAAACCATACAGAAAGGTCAATAACCTTGGGAGACCAGACTAGAAGCCAGCCGGCCTCCAGATAAGTACATATGTCAATGACCTTGAGATACCAGACAGAACGCCAGACAACCTTCAAAAGCTGGACAGACAGGTCAACCACCTTCAGAGACCAGACCGGAAGCCATACAGAAAGATCAATGACCTTGGAAGACGATACTAGAAGCCAGACGGCCTCCAGAAGCCAGACAGACAGGTCAATGACTTTATGAGGCCAAAAAGACTCCGGAAACCAGACAGACAGGTATGCCAATGACCTTAAGGTGCCAGACAGGAAACCATACAGAAAGGTCAATAACCTTGGGAGACCAGACTAGAAGCCAGCCGGCCTCCAGATAAGTACATATGTCAATGACCTTGAGATACCAGACAGAACGCCAGACGGCCTCCAGAAACCAGACAGACAGGTCAATGACTTTATGAGGCCAAACAGACTCTGGAAACCAGACAGGTGGGTATGCCAATGACCTTAAGGTGCCAGACAGGAAACCATACAGAAAGATCAATGACCTTGGGAGACCAGACTAGAAGCCAGACAGCCTCCAGAAGCCAGACAGACAGACAGACAGATCAATGACCTTACAAGGTCAGACATCCTCCAGAAACCAGACAGGTAGGTATGTCAATGACCTTAAAATGTCAGACAGAATGCCAGACAACCTTCAGAAGCCGAACAGATAGGTCAATAACCTTCAGAGAGAGACCATACTGGAAGCCAGACAGGCAGGTCAATAACCTTCTAAGAGACTTCATACTAGTACAATTTCAGAAAAACTGAACCAAAATTCAGCAAAAATTGAACGAAACTGCGTCTAAATGCCACAAAAATTAATCAAAACGCAAAATCAGGCACCAGAACATCTCAAAATTTAAGCAAAATTTATCTAGAATTCTTCAGATTATGAACAATTATACCTAAACCGAAAATTAATCAAATCACAAGGGAAAATGATAAGATCTGATCAGGTCAGAACAGATCTAATCAGACCAGGGGAAAACGATTAGATCCGATCAGGTATTGAGCAAATCAGATCTGATAAATTGGATCTAAGGAATAGCCGGACCTCATAAGATCTGATCAAGTCTGAAGAGATCTGATCTGATCAAAACAATAATCTGACCAGATCTGATAATAGACCTGGTCACACCAACTTGGATCTATGGAATGCTCTGATCTGATCTGATCAGTCAAATGCAATCATTTTTTCAAGGGATGTCATTAAAATTAAATAAACTTCTGTAAAATTGAAAGAAAAACAAAATCTCAGGATCCAATTTCATCTGACCAAATCAGATCAGACCAAAGGTTTGATCGCATTAGACCTGTTCAGACCGGATTAGATCCAATAGAGAAACCCTAAATAGATAAGTAAGCATATCAGATAAACATAGACCTAATAAAACCGGTTTTATCAGATTCACACGTTCTCTAGATCTACATAGTTTGAACTGACCAAATATGATCAGATCAGAATTATAATCACATCAGATCTGTTTAAACGTGATTAGATCTCATAAGGAAGACCTGTTTGGATGTGATCAGATTTTAATAAGGTTAATTCAGATCTGATCTGATCAGGCCAGTTGGATCATATTTGATCAGATCCGAGTGTTTTCCAAACCCATTTAGAATTTAAATCTAACGAAACCTGAATAGGTCAGAGTTTTGATCGGATTACATCCAATAGGGGAAACATGATCGGATCTGATCACACATTCATCAGATCGACTTGACTCTGATTAAATCCGGGTATTATTTTAGATCTAATCAGATCAGTGGTTTGATCGGTTTTGAATTACCAACAGAATCACTTTTAAAAAATGATTCTCAGGGAAACTGATCGGATCTGATCAGACCTCTTTAAACCTATTTGATTACATGATCTACCTAGTCAGTTCAAAACGAATCCATGGAATGTCTTCTGGATTTCATCTGCCCCTAGATCCTGATTCATCTGATCTAATCAGATCTTATCAGTTCTACCCACAGGGAAAATAATAAGATCGGATCATGTCTGAACAGATCCAATCAGGTCAAAATTCCAATCTGATTAGTGATTAGATCTGGTCAGATTGAATTGGGTTCAGCGTATGTTTGGATCAGATCTGATTAAACAGGTCTGAGCCTATCTAATCAGAAGTGAAGAAATATCTTTTATCGCATCTTTTCAGATATCTGTTATAAATTTTCCAATTTGATGATATCCGATCTTCTTCACCTAAGATCGTACATACATCAGCCAACGTTTTTGGTTTTTTTTTTTTGAAAACTAACCAGGGGAAAAAGGACTTCCACATTCTTTATAAAGAATAAATAAGCAACATTGTCAAAATAATGATTTTTCAAATCGATGAAATTTTGGTTATTAAATCACCCAAAATACTTTAGTTGAATTATTCACAAAAAAGCACACATATGTTTCAAATTTCAAGCCATATGTTTTATCCCATCTCGAGATAGATACACTTCGTGATAAACTAATCATTTTGTTCATTGTTAAAACCAACACACAATAGAATCCTGCACCTGGGACCTAAGTACACGTTAAAATCACAGCTTATGAATGAACCGAGCGAATAATTTCTTCATAAGCAGACGGTAAAATTACCGGAGCGCAAAATCGACGCTAATAAGCGCAACGAGAGGGAAAAAATAGCGAGACGACGACCACGACAAGAGCAATAACAACAACAGGAGTACCTATACCTAATCCTATAGCAATAGATAATTTAACCTTAATACCTATGTAAATATCCCAAACACGTAAGTGTATTTGAAAAGAATTTCACCACTATACGAGGAGTACCTATGGATATAATTTTAACATTTTTCCACCGTGGGATGTCACATAAAGAAGAAGAAAAAAATGAAATCCAGTACCATAGACGATCGGCAAACGAACGAATTAATTAAACGTATTAAGCAAATGGTAAAGCCTTCGATTTATGAAAAGAAAAAAAATTTCCTTCAACGAGTCTGTAATAAATGAGCTTGACTTTTTTTTTCGCCGAAGTAATTTTTATACTCTATAAGTAGACACGATGATGGAAAAAAAGCGAAAAAAAAAATAAAACCATCATACTACGAGCATCATTTGAAGAACGGCAATTTACTCGATGATCGTTTTAATGAGATAAATATTTTAAATCGAGGTAAAATACACGAACGGCGATCAGAATGCATTATGCATCTAGTGACTGCGCTTCGCTGGCATATTGTAGAGTACAGTACTATTTTCGCATTAAAAATTTATACGTGTTTCCGGCCGATGCGGCAACAAATATCATCCATTTCTGATTCGTTTTCTTTCGTTCGCATCGAGTATTATTTTTTTCTCCTCTCTCTGTTTACTCCTCTAAAAGGCGCGCGCCATCAATATGTTCATTTAAATGCGTTTTCTTGTTAAACAAATAGCTTTTACAACGTAGAAAATAACTCACACTTTGCTCTCTAGTCTCTATAGCTCGCGCATATAGCCAACTAAAGCGATAAAAATCGCATTAACCCACACCGCGTCACAAAAATGACAATTTTAAAAATCTCTAATAAATGTATTGTCGATGAATATTTACGATGCGAGGTAACTATACGAGTACTATATAAATGTGCATAGTCGTACACTGCAGCAGACACACAGGTTCGATTCGTTCGCGCCCATGGTAAGAGGTAAACATGATAATCTCGTAGAATAGCAATAAGATATCTATGCCTACAAAGCCCTTCTTCGATGCTGCCATGCTCATTACAATTTTTCTCCACTGATGTGGTCGTTGCCGCGTGTCCAGCTCGAATCGCGTTAATGGCAGTGAAAAAGTGAACTGTGGAAAGGTGCGATGAAATGGGGCAGGTATCGTTCTGGGTTATACATGAGAGACTTTGTTCATCAAGGATTAAGCTCACGTATCTACTCTTTGTTATATTCACATCGCAAATTGAAATGATTTTCATCCAATTTTTCTCCAATATCTCAGATTTTTCTTTTTCAGATGCTAAAAATGAATATTATTCCTGCTCATTTAATAATCGAAAAAGTCCAAAAAAGTGATCAAAAAGTATCCAATTTTTTTTTTTTAAATCACAAAACTTGAGGAAAAAACCATTGATGCCAAAGAAAAAAATGGATAACCCCCCAGGACTCCAGAGCTCCGAAACTCTATGGACTGCCAAAGATCCACAAAAAAGATGTACCACTGAGACCAATTATATCTAGTATCAATGGACCAACTTACAACCTGGCCAAATATCTGTCCAAAGAGCTATCCCCTCATGTTGGCAACACCAGTAGCTTTGTGAAGAACACAGCAGACTTTGTTGAGAAAACAAAAGACATCATCACTAAGGAAGGAGACATTCTAGTCAACTTTGATGTGGAGTCCTTGTTCACCAAAGTACCCCTGAAGGAAACCATGGAATACCTAAAGGAGTTGTTTCCTAATGATTTGGCCAAACTCTTTCACCGCTGCCTGAAAGCCAGCTATTTCCTATACAATGGAGAATTCTATGAACAAAACGATGGAGTAGGTATGGGCTCACCTCTCTCCCCCAAAGTGGCAAATTTCTACATGGAAAAGTTTGAGGAAAAAGCCTTGGAGACAGCAACCTTGAAACCAAAGATCTGGCTAAGATATGTGGATGATGTTTTTGCTGTTTGGCAACATGGAAGAGACAAACTGCAAGAATTCATACAACACCTGAACAGCATTCATCCAGCCATAAAATTCACTGTAGAAGAGGAGAAAAACAATGAGCTTGCCTTCCTAGATGTTAAACTACACAGAGAAACTGCAGCACAATGTATACAGGAAGCCCACACACACCAACAAATACATAAGGGCAGACTCCCACCACCATCCTGCACAGAAGAAAGGAGTAATCCACACTCTAGCCAAACGTGCCAGAATAGTATGCCATGAAGAAAACCTGGAACAAGAACTGGAGAAACTTACTACCATTTTCCAAGAAAACGGATACAGCAAACAGCTGATCAAATCAATAATCAGACAAACTGGGGAAGAAAGAGTACCTAAGGAGGAACCTGAAGAAAAAGAAAAGATTGTGATAATGCCATATGTCCAAAACACCACAGACAGGATTGGAAAACTGCTCAGGAAACATAACATAAAACTATAGTGTTCAAACCTCTCAAAACCATCAAAGACACAATCCCCCCAACAAAGGACAAAGTCCACTTGGAAACAGAAGGAGTATACAAGATAACCTGTGGATGTGGAAAACACTATGTTGGGCAAACTGGAAGACAGATAAAAACAAGGATAAAGGAACATGAAAGTGACACAAGACATGCAAGGGTGAAGAAGTCAGCTGTGGCTAAACATTCAGCAGAATGCCAGAAGACTGTAGACTTCACCAAGGCCAAAGTATTGTCAAGAGAAACAAGGTGGACTGACTGAATGGTGAGAGAAAGCATCGAAATCTACAAGCATGGCAACAATTTCAACAGAGAAGATGGGTTCACCCTACCAAGAGCACGGAAGCCTATACTCCAAAAAAGACAAATCTCAAAAAGCCACCAGGCTGAAAATTGGGAAGAAAACCTCAATCAAGGACACACCCAGGAAATGGGACAAAGATAGGACAATACCCAACACAATGAGGGAAGAAGCCACACCCATGTGACAGGCCACACCCTTGGTGCTGGGACCAATCAGGAGAGAGACCACACCCAACTTGGACCTACATATAACTAGATCTCAATCAAGAAGGAACCCTTAGTGGTGAACACTGCTCTGAAGAAGCTAGATGTAATTCTTGCGAAATATTAGCAAAATCTATTTTTGTAATCCGGCTTAATACCCGTTAATAAAGTTTTTAAACAAAAAAAACAATCATCAAAACAAAAACATTCAATATGAATTTCATCATAAAAATGTGATATACTACTATGCCGTACGTGGTATGTATAGGGCTCGCCCACATGGTAACACTGCGTTGCACTAAGGCAACACTGCGTTGTATTCTCGTCAGCTAGCCATACGAGCCAAGCGACGAGAGTACAGAACGCCAGTAATGTATCCGAGTGCACGCGGGTATGTTATTCACGGTTAATGGGTTAATGCAGTCATTTAAGTATAAGTTTTACTCTCGAGTGTTAAGTGTTATATTTAGTGCTTTAGTTTTAGTTAGTTATTAGTGAAACCAATGAATAGACGAGAAGGAGTGATGATCTACTCGTCGCCACTCTGGGTAAGTACTTGCACATATCAGTGTGAATAAGTTAGATCTCCTTGCCAGAGGAGATCACTTATCCAAACCTACACCACAGTGTGTAACACCAACGTGTGTATATTTAGTTTAAGAAAGTGTCATGTTAACTAGTACATTTGCTTATGTGCTATTCATGTAAAGTGTTGTTAATATTGCACACATTAAATATTATTCTCGTGTATAACTTGTTATTATTTATGGTGTGTATGATCATATGTTAAGAGTGTAAAAGCAACCATTTCCTACTCACGCCCTAGCCGAGCATGTGAGGTATTCCGGTGAGTATTTAGTAGAAATACTCTAAGGGATATTTCTTGGAAACAACACAATAGCAACCACAATCGATAAGTACATTACCAATCATGCTTTAAGTCAATTTACCCTCTTACATTGGCGCCCTTCCGAGTGTCCAAAAAGCACAGATTCGTCGTAATCTGAGCTTGGAGGAAGTAAATCGTTATGAGTACAAAGTTTAGATCGCGACCAAACTTTGGAAAATAATACTTGCAGTATGATTTCATTGTACTTACGATTCACTTCTTGACTATTCTCAGACCAAAGTGTCCGAAAATAGGAAAGGAAAGAATACTTGTGAATATTTCAAAGTAAATAATCACGAAAGTATTAAGTTGCTTTCACTCATACACACACACACCTAGTCAAATTTGCCAGAATTTGACGAAAACGTGTTTATCTTTACATGTGTATGTGTGGTGGTAGATGATGAAATCCATCGATGGATAAAAAATCCGTTGAGAATTTCTCAGAACTCAATCCGTTCGTCGAAACGTGAAAAGCGAGTTCCAGCTTGTCCGCCGCATTGTTGCGTGACCCCTACCACCACCCAAGGACAGACACACACGTCGCACTAGCCGCCATCTTTGCGATGTCGCCGCTGCAGCTGTGTAGCCACCAACCGTCGAGTTGATAGCTACCGCGGCTCGCATTATATATTTTTCTTTTCAAGTGTGACGACGGTTATAGCCACGCTCCTCCAGAGAAGCAGCTTGACTGTCATTGTGTTATTTTTCGCGCGCATTTTTGCGTCTTTAGTGTGTGTCTTGTCCGGTATCTTTTCACGTTTTATTTTTAAAGTGAATTTTGATACTAAGCAATTTATTTGCATAATTTCTCCGCGTTTGTTTTTCAACCACGCGATCAGCAGCAGTAGAACTCTAAGTTCGAAGCTCTATTTAGCAGCAATATTGGTAAGTAATATCGTTGAATATTACTATTCATTTCGCGAGTGGCTTTTAATCAAAGCAAACACATCGCAAGCATTTTTCGCGTATTTTTCAAACCAGCACTCAAAGCTGAGTGATAATTCAGTGTCCTTGTATTTTTTCAGAAATACCCAAGGTGGTATTTTGGCACCTGAATTTTTTCTCCAGCAATTCGTGTTCGTGTTCGCGATTCATTCGAAGCTAATTTTTTAGCTGAGATCTAGTGCTCTTTATCTTGTCCGAGTCACCTCTGAAGTGACTTTGCACTCGAATCCCGCTAAGAAACACGTTTCGAGCACGTGTGAAACAGTTCGTCCTGACTCAGCGCTTTTTATCTTGTCCGGATTACTCGCCGTAGTAATCTAGCGACTTGAGTCAACCGACTGTATAGCTCAGTGCTAGTGAAGCGCAATTTACGTGATAGAATATTTTTGTGTACCAGAACCAACTCGCGAATTAAAACCAGCATTGCACGTGAATTTGTGTTTGAAATTTACAAGAAATTTCACACAAACGGGAAAATATTCGCCGTAATATTATCCCAGCTGTAGTTGAATTCGAACGAAATGGCATTTACTGGACCAGCTGCAGGCACCCGAAGTAAAGCGGTAGCCCTTACGCAACACCAAGTACATTGCTTATGTATTGGTGAAACGCACGAAGAATCGTGCGTTACGTTGAAAAATTCGGATAACAAATCCAAACGGAAAAATCGAAAAAATCCACCTACGCAGGATTTAAACGTAGAACAACCTGAACAACAATCGAGTCCGCAGAACCTTGTGGAATCATTGTTCAGCAGTCATCCGCCATCAAACAATTCTGACGAAGAATATGACGAGGATGATGATGAGGATGACGAAGATTACGTACCTACCGAAGAAAACAACATGGTACATGGATCAGATCTCCCTGACCCGCCCCCAGCGAGGACACGTCACCTGCAAAATTACAGGGACTCAAAAAGGGAAGAATGCAGATCCAAAACTGAACCGAAACGACCTGAAATCGCCACTGATGCTGAAATAAATGATCCGTTGAGATCGTTGTTTCAGCAAACATGGGATTTCACTGAAGGTGCCATAGAGAACCTACAGATTGGTCAAGCAGTTCAAGAACACAGCCTTATCCGAATAGAAGACTGTCTAATTAATCTTGTGGACCATGCAGGTAGTACGAACCGCAACATTGACGGATACAGAAACGACGTAAAAGACGTTCGTGAACACTGTACCCAATGGGCCACTGGCATGAAAGAATATGTAGGTCAAACTACTGGTGCAGCTTTACAAAAAGCTGACAGCGCGATGCAAAAGGCAACGCAATGTGAAACCAAATTTGACCAAGCGACCAACCTATTCAAAAATGAAATGACAAAACATAAGGCAGAATGCAGCCAGTTAGCTCATGCAGTTGCGGATATGAGAAAGGAAGGTGGATGTAGACCCAACAGTGGTCTTAATTCAACCCCAACCTTGAAAATAAATGCCAACTTGGTCAGAAGTGCTGGCATTTATTACGATGAATCGAAACGTTACTTCCCTCATGAATTTGTACGTCAGTTCGAAGACTACGTAAACAAAAGCAATGCCGCCGAAACTCAGAAAATTTACGCATTCCAAGGAGTAATTGAGACTCAAGATGCGACAGAGTGGAAAGGCGACATGGTGGGAATAACGGACTACGAAGACCTAAAACAGCGATTCCTTCAACATTATTGGAACAGTCAGTGTCAAAACGATGCATGGGAATATTTCCAGAAATATTTTTGCGAAACCAAAACGGAGAAACGTCTGTTCTTGGAGATAAAGAGATGGGTCCTATCTCTAATCAAACGCAAACATCCAAATATTTCCAAAGTACTGGAAGTGGCAGCTGAAAAAGTGCCTTACCCATACGATAAGAAATTAGCGAAACAAACTACAGTGGAAGGTTTTATAAGAAAACTTGACGAATTCGCTAACTATGACTCTGACCCGAAGAATAATGTACGCATTGCAGTTCGCAACAGCGCGATGACGCCCGTTCAATGGCAACAAACTCCATCGTTCGAATGGAATAGAATGCCTAACAACAATTGGAATAACGGAAACGGTTTACCGCAGTCTACGTATTGGATACTCAATGCAAATGGACAGTGGACGCAGATTCCCGGTAACCCGAATAATAACTGGAATTCGAATCAATGGACTAATCAGACTCCGATGAATTCAAACCAAAACTTCGGTCCACAAATAAGTTGGAATCAAAACTCCAACTCGAATTGGAATATGGGTAACAACCAAAACTTCCAGAATACCAACCCTAACGGGGGTTGGAATTCTCAGAAGAATGCGAAGAATTCTAATTCTGACAGGAATAGGAATTCTACGCAAGGTCCTACTCCAACAGGGAACTGGACGAACCAACCCATGATCACGAATTCACCGCATAATGCGCCGGAACCTCCGAAGAAATCGTATCTAGCTGTTACGAACAAAAATGTAAACGAAGGACAACTACAAATGGCATACCAAAAGCTACAAAAGGCTTTAGGTAACAATTTCAAAGGGAATCAGAAAATTAATTTCTATCCCAACTCGAACAAAACTAGTAATAGTAATGGCGTTAAACAGAACACTCATACTAATACTAATTCGAACAATTCTGGTGGTAATAACAACAGTAATGATAATGCTAAACCCCAGAACAGCGACAATCGTGGTGAAAAACCGCATGAAGCCAGAAAACCCTCGACTTTCCAACCGAAAGTGTCTAGTCAGATACCTTTACCAGTACATTTCTTCGTAATAAACGAGGATGGTACGGTAGGAGAAGGTACTCCGGACAATGCCGATTTCTGTGCAGAAATCGAAGAAATCGACCTAGATCACGATTCCAACGAGAGTCAAGACCAAGGAAACGATGACAATTCGGAAAACTAAAAGGACTAGACACTACAGGGGCACGGTCTAGTAACATCAAAGTCCCCGGTAAATCGATTTTTACGGAATTCATTTGGGTAGGCGACGGTATAGCGCACTTCCTAAAAAGAGGAGACACGCCATTACCGGTAGCGGTGCCACCATATTTACGTGATCAATTACCAATTGAAGAATTATACAGACGTATAGAGAAAACGGAATTCCCCGAAGGAGAGAAATTCGTTCTATCAGCTCTGCAATTCGAATTGAATCACTCACCTCAACCTTATGACAAAATAAAGAAAAGTCTAAACAAACTCTTAGATCTACTAGTCAAAGATAAAGGGGCGGAATTGATTATATTAATCTTCCCAATAGTAAAACCCTGTATTCCAGGTGACCCCAAAAGCATTGGCGTTAAACTAGATCGATATATCGAATACCGTAAAATATTCCAAAATGCGGCGGATGACCAAATTGTAATATTCTGGAAAGAACCGCCCATGTATTATTTGCAGACGCAAAAATTGATAACGGCCTCCGGTGTCGAAGCGATTGGCGTCATGGCAGATAAAAACCAACGAGTAATTCCTTGTGAACGAAAGTTCAAATTCGAAAAGGATAGGAACAAGTACTACCCTGCTATACCTACGTACCGTGTGATTTACGACATGGTTTGTACAGGTATATACAGACTATTCGAAGAATGGAAACGAGTACGTTTAAGCAGAAACGCGCTCAAATCTCCATACGACGAAGTACAAAAGATACTCCAACAACGTCCGCAACCTCCGTACACGTACATGGCTCCGCCTGAACAGCAACCTAAGGAGGAGGAAGAAATAAAGGACGAACCATTAAAAGGTAGTCAGGTCGTCGAACCTAGAAAGAAAACCTTATTTATGGAATATCGAACCTCGTGCAATAATCCTAATTGCCAACGAGATCCAACGTGTTGCATGTTACCAGAGGAGTACTATGAAACATTCACGGACAAATACACCCGTCCTGCTCAGTTAACAGAACATGACGACGACGGTCTAGTACAAAACAATCAGACGAAGAAATCCATCAGAGAGATGGATGTCAAATGTTTGATAATGGAAGATCCGGAATTCGTATTAGACGAAATCCCAGAACTTGATTATTCTCCAACTCCTTTTGAAGTCTTGAACATTCACCATAGAGCGAAAGATCGAAGACCAATCGGAGATTTTGGAGTTAAAAATGCAATAATCAAGAAACCTCCCAAAGACAGATTGCTCAGATTGTTGACAAGGGATGGCATTAAGACATTCCCGTGTAATAGTGATACGACTACAACACGTGTGAAATTCATAAGAGGCCTACCTGCCGACAAGAAATGGAGACATCATGCACTTCGAAAACGAATAATTAAAGAAGCTCGAGCACTCGAAGCGATTGACAACGCACACCTTGATGAAACTCAGCTGAAAGAAAAAGCTAAACCATTAGTGGTAAACGAAGGTACCGATGACCCAACTTGCGTCGTTCCAATCACAGTAGGTGATAAGATCGTCGCCATTCAGTTGGACTCGGGAGCACTTCCCAATGTTATCTCAAGGAATGTGCTGAAACAACTCAAATTGAAAGTGCCACATGCAGTACGCGAAATTGCTATGGATCGCATCGTGCAGCTACGTATGGCCAACAATGCAATTGAACGAGCGTCACAAATTCTGGCTGAAATCACATTTAATTTTGGTCCAAAGGAATTCGTTGTACCATTCTACATAATGGACACCATTGGCAACACTTTCATACTGGGAAGAGTAGCCATGGAGCATTTGGATCTACACTTACATTTCCGCCAGAGATGCGTAAGTCATGAACCTAAGGATGATGATCATTTTACAATTGCATTTATAAACCCAGATGTGTATAAAGATGCGCTCTCTTTATTTAAGATTGAGCAAATCCCTGAGCACACTACTATAACTATTGATCTCATGGCCACAAGCATGTCTACAAGAGACAAGCTCAGAGAGCCTGAAGAAGACCGAATCAAAGCAGTTCGTATTATGCAGAAAAATCTCATCGAAGATTTAGCTGAAATACGAGAGCTTGGCATTGCACCTCAAAAGGAGGTAGACGATGCCATGCACAAGATCAATGCTTATCAAGACATATTTAGTCTGAATCCGGGATGTTACAAAGGTGAAAAAGTACATTTCAACTTTATCCCCGGTGAGGGGCACCTAGCAGTGCCACGAGGTGAAAAATATAGACCTCCAGCTCGGTTAAAACAAGCCCTCGATATGACGACTCAAAAGATGTTAGATTTGCGAATAATTCGGCCATCTCGTTCAGTTTTTATAAATACACTCGCACCCGTCATTAAAAAGAATGGCGATATACGACTGTGTTTGGCAGCTGACGAGTTGAACAACTTTTTACAATGCGTACTAACTGAACCCGCTACAATCGATAGCGTAATATTCAGTGGTTCACCTGATGGTCTATTTTGTACGCTGGACTTTACGTCCGGATTCTGGCAATTAGAGCTAGATGAAGAATCGAAAAAGTATACAGCGTTCATAATAAACGGCCAAGTATACGAATTTAACAGACTACCGTACGGATTGAAGATCTCGAGCGGTGAGTTTGTTCATATGATAAACCAAGTGCTAAAGGACGAAGAAGGCATCTCCAAGTTTGTGGATGACGTCAAAGTCTCTGGTACTACGTTTAAAGAAACACTTGATAGACTACTCAGTGTATTCGAAAAAATAAGACGGGCTGGATTAAAACTGAATCCGACCAAAACCCACTTTTTCAAGAGGCGTACAGACCACTTGGGGTTCGTCTTATCCAAAGAAAACATTGATAAACAGGACCTTAAAAAGGAAAAATTCCTGAAATTTGAGAAAGACCATATGAAACATGGCAAATTCGTACTTAAAAACAACAAAGAAGTGTTAGCTCTTGTTGGGAACACCGTGCTGTACAAGCCGTTTATTCCCCGATACATGCAAATCCTGAGCCCAATATACGAACTGACAAAGGGCGACGACCCTATAGTCTGGACGGATGCTCAACAGAAGGCCTTCGACATACTCAAATCGGAGTACTTGAAGGAATTCACGTTGAAACAACCTCCACGTGAGGGCGACTTATTCTTGGATACGCATTATACAGACGATGCAATGAATGCAGTTCTCTTCTACAAGGAAGATGAACAAAAGCAAATCATTATGTTCATTTCCGTTGGCTTCAAGGAGCACCAGAAAAACTTTACGCTGTATGACAAAGAAATGCTAACACTCTACTCAGTCATTAAAAAGATTTGGATGTGGATTTTCAGCAGGAGAGTCCACGTGCGCGCCAATTTGCTCCCAATTTACAAAGAATTTGAAAGTCTGGCGAAAACGCACCGAAAAGCTGCAAAGTGGGTTACAACTATATGCAATTTCGATCTAATCTATGACATGAAGTTATCCAATAAAGCTTTATACGACATTAAAGCACCAGAACTGGTAGTTGGAAATATCGTCATAGAAGAGCTAACAGAGCTCGATCTATTGATGATTAACCAAGTGGTACCCAGGTTCACGAAAGGTTTTCACAAGGAAGACAATCATGAACTAACAGGTGCCAGTAAAAAGACCGCTCTACCACCTCTGGATTGCAAATTTATGGACGAAAACGTACCCAGATTGTTCGACCTACTATCCAATATAGAAGACGAACAAGCTACAGACAAACATTGCAAAAAAATAATGGATGTCTTAGAAGAAGATGTACCAGCAAATAATAAGAAGCAACAGGGTACATCACTCCGTAAAAAACAAATTTATGACATAATGTACACACGCGATGGTAAAAAACGTCTGATGAAAATTTTGCCAGATAAATCGCAAGTACCATATTTACCTGATCGTTTGCTTTACGACACTGTCGACTACCTACACTGTGCCTATGGGCATACTGGGGCAAATCGATTAGACATGATTTTTAGACAACTATACTACCATCCTAGTTCACTCGCGTATATACGCGATATTACAAACACCTGCATTATATGCAAAGTGAACAAGAACTACGCGAAGCACAAAGTCCTGGAATACGCTCAAATAGAGGCGTACGCCATTGGCGACGTGCTATCGGTAGACATATATGGACCAGTTCCAGCATTAAAGAACGATCCGAAATACTTGCTAGTTGCAAAAGAAATCTTTACCAGTCGTGTCTGGCTTCGAGACATGCACAGGATTCAAAAGAAAGTAGTTTGCAACGCAATGGAATCAATTTTATTTGAAATTGAAATCCACGATGTCAAGATCAAGAAAGTGATCACTGACAACGGTACGCAATTTATTTCCGATTCCTGGTACAATTTGCTGGAAAAATGCGAGATCAAAGTTGCACACACGACAGCTTACAACCCTCAAAGTTCTTCAGTGGAACGAACAATGAGAGTAATAGGCGATAAGTTACGTGTCAAACTCAACGAAGTTTATGATCCATATCGCACTCATCTTGGTTGGAGTAAATTCGTTGGAGAAATCCAGAACGAAATAAATAACACACCTACGTCATTTGGTTTCAAGCCCAACGAGGCTTGGTTCATACCAGACACGACAATTCCAGGTTTTCCTACTGAAATTAGAACTTTCAACTTCCGAGATGCGTTAGCACGATTACATGATCAAAATGAAAACAACCAAATTCCATCAATAACCATTGAGGAATGTCGAAGCCGTGAACTCAAGATATTTGACGTCCCGTCGAACGAACAGGAAGTCTTTATCGACAACAATGGCTATGCCAGAGTTACAGCCGACGGCGCCTGTTCCAAAAACGGCTCACCCGAAGCTATTGCTGGAATAGGAATCTGTTTCAAACCGGGTTCAACTGCTAACATATCTGACAGGATTGTAAGCACAGAATTCCAGGTTACGAACAATTACGCCAAACTAATGGCAATAATTATTGCGCTCGAAATATTACGAGATAACGGCGTTAAGAAGATAAAATTGTTATCAGATTCGAACTACGTAATCAAAGCGCTAACGAACACATGCTCGATATGGAAAACCAACAATTGGAAAAACTCCCGAAATAAGCCAGTTCACCATGCTGAACTATTTCAACGTATTCTTGCTATCAGGCAAGAGCTCGAAGATGTAGAATTTCAGCACGTATACGCACGCAAAGTAGAATACACTAACATTATAGCTGATATGTTAGCCAAAAAAGCTGTGTATACGAGTGAATGGCAAGAAGACAGAAGCGGGAATTTGACTGATCGCCAAGCCGTTGAAGCATTTATTAGAGAAAAAAGACGTCAAAAGCGTATTGAAGAAGAATATTGCTTCAACAAAATGCACGTTGATCCTACATATTTGCAACCTGGCGATATGGTTCTGATTACCAACCACAAACAGTCAAGTTTCGAAAAACGAACAGCTGCGAAACTCTATCAAAAGAAACATGGACCTTTTATAGTAATAAAATGGTCAGGTTTCAACAGTTACCTTCTGAAACCTACAGATGGAACAACTGTAGATAGAATTTCGAACATAAGACAGTTAACGCTATTCCTAACTAGTAAAAATATCGAAGACATGGAAAAAAGCGACTGTCTCAAATCTCTACTAGACCAGCGTTCTATTGAAGAAAAAATCAAAGAATTTTTATTCAAAGCTCGCGAAGCAATGTCTGACAGTGAGGAAGACGTTGACGACCCACCAACTCGCGCACCACAGGGTGTCGGTATTAATGAGCGTGACATTACAGAAGTATCACCTGCTATTTTACGACAGCTTGAGAATACAGCACGCGACCTTCGAGCACAACAAAGAGCTGAAAAACGCGATCAAGCCAGTACTTCAACAGCTACCGAACTACAAGTAGAAGTTGAAGTGCACAACCCACCGATTACTGAAACTGCAGTAAATGGTGAAGTGCTAACTGAACAACAGTCTACGGAATCAACATCCACTGATTTACGAGAGGAAGTTGATCCAAATGACTCAGCTCAAAATACCAATGCCACTGAGGAGACTCAGACGAGCACAGAGGATCAACTAGAATCCTCAACTTCGACTGGGGCATCCGCAGCCACACCCAAACAAAGTGCACAACTCGCTCCTTCTGTTAGGAAGCCGCGAGGTCGACCTCCAAAGACACCTAAAATTGTGACAAACGCCGCGGAGCCGCAACCTTCAATGTCGCAATCTCAAACAGGAGATTTGACGACAGGAGTTAGCGCACAACCGGCAAAAGATCCGAATAAATTGACTAAATCTCAGAGAAAATCTGAAAGAATCAAGGCACGCCTAATGCGTATGGGTCAAGACCCACTTAGAACCTACGATTTCCATCAGATTGTCCCATATCATTACTCTGAGAAAAGTCTATATAAAAGTTACTTTATTGAAGACTCAGAATTTTCGCTCACAGAAGACTTACAAGAAGTTTTTACTGTGGAACCAAGAAACTTAGAGGTCAATAAAGTCACAGTTGAGATTAATCCTGAGGAAAATGAAATTAACATTTTCATTTCTCTCCCACCAGAATATAAACTGGAAGGGGAAATCATAAAGGTTGAAATTCCACCTCAGTGTGAAATACCTAGAAATGAAAATGCAATTGCTCAATTCTTAAAGAGTACAATTACCAACGCCATGAATGGCTGGTTACTTAATAAAATCTGAAATTAGTCAATTTATTTTGTAAAATCGTAACTGGAAATTTTGAACACTATAACCAGATAGTGACCAAAATACGCCACAGACCAGGATTCGCCGAAATCCAAGTCACAATGTAAATTCATTTTGATTGGCAAAATCTCAAACAGGAAATTAAAACAGTCAGAATGAATCACAAATACGAGAAAAAGTTTTAAATTTCAAATAATTTGACTAGGAGACACAACCAAACATACGTAAACGCGGACTGGGGCATTTCAAATGATCAATTTCGAAAATAATTAGATTTTTGAATAATCATAAATCACGTATGCCCCATTACAAGTCTCAACAAGTTAAAATTCGGTAAAAGACTGAAATTTAACTACAGTATTGGCTGAGTTTGAATTTTTTCGAAGTTGAAATTCGGTAAAAAACTGAAATTTAACTTCGAGAATCACTAAACACGTAAATATTCCACAAGGGAATAACCACGTAACAGCCAATACTCGGTTTAGATAGCTAAAAACGCAAAATTTGAGCAAAATCTCAGATTTTTGAAAAATAACGCTATTCAAAGCGTTACGCGTTACGTTACGGGCAAAAAACGTGAGCCACCGCATCCGCATGTACTCAGACGGAATAACACCGGCGAAAATGTGCTCTTATCACCATTTCATCACTTCGAAGGAAAGTTTGATTAATTTAGAAGTTGTTCTTAGCAAAGTTGTACTTTTGAGTAATTAAAGGCTACGTTGAAATTAACTAACGTGTTAATACACTCTTTAGCGATTTCTACAGTGCCAGCTGTATTGAAACGAGTAAGTAAACCTTCAATTACGTAGCATTTAGTCCAAACTAATATCAAACAATATACCAATCTGACTTCGATTTTTTAACAGAAAAATGGAAGCGGAAATGAACAACGGTGACCATAATAACCAAGAGCACACCATCGCCAACCAACGAATCCGTCAAACCTGCAAAATTACAAAAAGACATGGCGAAATATATCGGAAATGCTACGTGCAAAATGGTAACGGTCCAGAAACGATGAAATGGATTAAGTTAGAGTTCCTGCAATGGTGGGACGAGCTGACTGAAAATACGGATCATTACGAAGTATGCTTTGCCAGTAAGGCGTTATTAATTGCACAAATGAACATAGATACTAATCTATCACGCTATTTGTTTGTTAAATCAAGGAGTAACTAGTTAATACGATAACGACGGCGCAGAAACTCCAGCGAATCGACGTATTTGCGGGTGAATCAGCGCACCAGATTGCGACGAATGAAACACATACAAGATGTGATCATTGTCGTGATAATTTTAGTCATATCATATTAATTTGCATTTCCGTATTTGTTTCTTATGCTTTAAATATAAATGTATTTCGTACTGCTTGCTTTAATTAGCTATTCACACTTTCATTGCACAGCTTTACATTGCATACTTCGCCGAAAGTAAACAATGTACATTTGTACACAGCTTAATCACACGCACATGAACAAATGGATACTTCGTAGAAAGTAACCTAACGTTCAACACACGCCTCATAAAATTAACAACTCAAACGCTAGATGGTATTTTAATCAGATTCGATACTAACATTTTCGATCGATTTTTTAGTACCTAAGAAGAATGAAAAGCTGATACATACGATGACGAAGGCTGAAATGAAAAATACATCGAATAACTACAAATACAAATTCAGGTAACAACTCGAAGTTTATTTGTATACTAAATTATTCGATGATAAAAGCAAGCAACGTGAATATTACACATCAATGGTAAAGTGAATCTCTACAATGAATTCATCGCATTCGGTTTTCTTTTCAAAATGGTTAGCAACAAGCTACGTGAGTTGAAAATTACTCTAATAAGAGTTGGTTTCGAACTTATGATTAGATTTTGAAAGTTAGCATTACATCTACGATCAATTCACCGGCGAGTGGAATGATTCTAACGTAAAAGAGCTACGAAGATGAAACCGAACGTTGATGCAAAATTTTCTTTATGGTAAAATAAAATATCACGTAAGTACCAATTACATACTTCAATGTAAGTAAGTAATAAGTACCAGACGATCTCTCAGAGTACAGATTGTTCAGATAGTGTTTATTTCCAAATTATAAAATGAGCTACGTAGACGAAACCGAACGTTACAGTAATTATCTTTCAGAATAATGATCGCTGAGTAAAAACTGCGTACTTCAACGTAAGTAAAACAGTAGGTACTTGGTGATTTGGTTTCAAACGCTAATTCTCCGGTTTAGTATTTTGAAAAATATTCCAAAGTGAGTAAAATTCAAAATTACAAATTAGCAGCGAACCAAATCAAATCATTCATAACTAGCGAATAATTTAGCCAATTCAGATACGCAAATGAAAGATAATTTTAACGAACGTTCATTAGCAAAATACCTACAATCAATTTACCGATCGTATACGAAGGGCGAGCAAATTTTATCATAGTATAAAATACCGCCAGCGGTACAAATGGAATATAGCAACGTTGCCAGACGTAGCATTTAGAAGTAGAAAATACAGGTACAGTGACTAATTATGTAGTCGTTTAGAATTTCCAGCATCAGTGTTAAGTAATACAATGTTCATTTTTCTCGGTGAAACAACTACGAGTATGATGAAAATAAGCAGATTTTCACAACAGAAAGTAGCAGTTGAAAAGCAATCAGAAAAAATTGAATTCAAACCGGAATAAATCGACAACATAGCAAACTCTATTCAGAAAGTTGCTTTTGGAGCTAAACGTACAGGTAAAACTTAGTTGGCATACTGAGATTAATGTACAAATCCATATACCCTGTCTAAACACTACAACTCGAAATTCGAAGAGATAAAATTACAAAAACGCAATTTTCAAACGCAGACAAGTTCAAAATTCTTTCGAAATAATAGATTTTGAAATTCATTTTTCACATACATATGCCCTCATGTTTGCGAGAAAATTAGATTCGTGCATTGCACAGCGTTTTCGAGGCAATGAGAAATTTTTGAAATTAATTGAGAGTCCAAAATAACTAAATTTTGTTGACTCGAAATTAGTTCAAATCTCAAAATACAATTTTGAAAATTCCAAATCGCGAATAAAATAACCGAAATAACAGATTTTGGATATTTTTTCACGAAATTTTTGTAATACAGTAAAAGACTGTGACGCAAATTTCTTCGAACGAATACTTGGAAAAGACACAAATAAAAACCACAGGAGTAGTAATATTTAATTGATGACAAATAAAAATTTGAATAATTAGAATTTCGAGGTGATAACAACAAAAACCACCAGCACGCAAATTTCAACCATCGAATCCGATAAAAGATTGGAATCGATGATGAAATCTGACGCGATAATTTCGAGACAAAGAAAAACGTGCAGTTAGCAAAAGGCAGATGTTTTCTTTCAACGAAAAGAAAGCGACGTGACTCGTAGTGATAGCAAAATGGCTGACAGGCCGTTAAAAAATTCGATTTAATTGCGACGTAGTTTATCATAACAAGAAAGCCGCCGAACTGCGCATTTAGGCGCACATTTTGACAAACCTGTTCCAGGAAAATCGGCGCCGTCTGATATTTTCTGCTTAGAACATTCTAGAAGGTTATAGTCAAAACCTGCCGTTCGAGCGCATCGCTACCAACACAACACCGAGTTCGACCAATCCCGTTCGCCGCCGCCGAGTAGCGAAGTGGGGGAAAGACTCGGCAGTTGGAAGCAACGACGAACCTGATCCAACTATCGAAATCATTATTTCGTTTCACGTGCTACCGAGTACATGCCTTTGCTCTTGCTATATGTTTTGCTAATGCGTTTTTGAATCTTCGTATTCTGTTTTCGCGTCTTATTTTTGCGTTGCTATCGTAAGTAATTATTACTTATTTCGAGTATAATATTTTCGTTTCTCGTTTCAATTTTAAATATTTGTCATCAACTCCTGTGGTAAGTACAAACTCGTACGATTATTATGCTTTCACATTACTAAGCAGTGTTAACGTAAAAAACAATAGGCCCACCATGCCGATTTATTTCCTAATCAATATTCAGAATTTATTTTGTCGCTAAATCGGTATTGCCTTACAACTTCGTTTAACACCTCGTCGCATTTCTGTTCACAGTGATGGCAGAATCTACGCATCTCGCATGCGATAAATGCGGTTTGGTGATTACATCACACGGCAAACAATATGGAGGCGATAAAAAGGTTCCCGAATCAATCTACATAACCAAATGCCAGCATCTTTACCATAAGAGCTGCATCATGAAAGCGATCAAAGACTCCGAACTCCGAGATCCTGCCGGCGTGCAGTTGACTCGGTGTACACATATCGGTTGTGAACGAGACGTGAAGGAGAACATCTGCTACAAGGTAGAGGTAACTCGTATTCAGATCTCAACACCTGAACCTACGGGAGCCGCAACCGGCGAGTTGCAAGCTCTACGTAGGGAAATCGCTCAGTTGCATACCGACAGAGAACTACAACAAGATTTGTCCGAAGACATGTACAAGAAAATGTCAGATTTCGAAGTACAATTAACTGATGCTAATAATATGATCGCGAGTTTAAAAGCTCAATTGGAAACCACTACAGCGAAATACGAGGCACTTCGTAAAGCCAAAATGTCATCGCTATTCCCGAGCTCCACAGCGATAGCCAGTCACTTGAACCAGCAATCTGCAACCAGCTCGAATGCGACGACGCCAGCTTCGCTGCCGGCGGTTACGGCCACCTTACCGACGAATACGACGCCGATTTCGACGACCACTACACCTACCGCGGCGACAAACGAGCTCTGCCAGGGGTTTGTACCGTCACCGTTCCCGCCACCACCTCCGGTCAACAACGGTACACCAAAGGTCACGCCAAAAGTTCCGAAGCCGTCAAAAAACGCGGAAAGAGGTATCCCCGCGCCCACGCCGGTGGGCGCAGGGATACCTCAAACAAACGCCGCTACCGCGAGCAACCTTACGCAAGGCCTCTACCGCCCGCCGCCCGGTTTCCCGACCATAACAGGCGCCGCAGCGAACGCCGCGACGAACGCTACGACGAACGCCGCGATGACCGCTACGACGAACGCTACGACAACCGGTACTACGATGAATACGAGCACCATCACGACGAACGCCGCTATGACAACCGCCCCACGGACACTCGCTCACGTCGAGGACGCGGCCGACGGGGCGCTCATTAGTTTCAAAATCCCGTTCGTGCAACCGGGTACAGCGCCGACTGTACCGGATGCAAGTTCACACTCGCCAATCTCATCTTACTGGAATTTCCCGCAGAAGAAAGATACAGAATACTGGGGAAGATCACTCGCTCAAAGTGGCGAGCAGTCGAACTCCAGTATGCCTGACACCGCCAACGTGCAGAATTCCGTTGATCCGAACGCGAATTTGCACGCTGAAAACCAAGCGGAAAGTGCTCAACCAACGGCGAACCAGTCTCCGGCGGTCGTACCGAAGAAGAAGAAGCGGGCAAAACCTGGAAAACAGTCAAACACGAAATCAAATCGAGACACCTTTGACGCACGATACCCCGAGGTAACGCATGAGGTGCTAGCGCCGTTCTATCCAACGAACGCTTACCCGCAACACTTTGCGGTGTGCGGTTTAAAAATCGGAGAAGCGAAACCGGTTATGGCGCTGTTCGCATACAAATATTGGATTGTAGGCGACATCCATGCCCATGGTATCATGCATGCGATTACGGAAGGCAAACCATATCATGACAACATAGATAAACGCATGTATAAGCGTGACATGAAAATTTCGGAATTAATTGAATTAATCGTCGAATTAAAACAAATTCCGAAAAATCTCATGATATCCATTGGAACATATGACATCTTCGCATTTACGCCACCGAATACCTTCGACCTAAATTTCCGGAAACTCATCGAAGTTTTAGGGGATAAAAAAGTCGAACAGGTAATCATGCTGCCACCGAATGCGAGCGGCCGATTGCACAATAACACATTCCGGCAAATTACCCAAACCTTTACGTACAACTGGGGAAACGGAAAATTCCAATATATGGTAGCGGGCCATTTGCTTAACGATTTGAACCTCGAATTGGCATCTGTGGACGAGCTTGGACCGAAGTATACGAAAGCTACATACCAAAAAGTAGCAAACTGTATTGCAGCCGTATTTATTCCGGAACCAGTTATCGAAAAAAGCGATTCAACCGTCGAGTTGAATAACGCTAATAGCGCCGCATCATCACCTGCAACGCCTCCAACATCAAAAGCGAAGCTTGATACGAACGTCGATTCGCAACAAACTTCCGCACCAGTGATGCCGCAGTTCAATCTGCCAAAATCGTCGTTCCAGCAAAGCCCGAATGACATCGTAACCGACACCCTGTCACCATCCTACGTAAACCCGCAGTTGCAGCAGGCAACAGCGAATTACCTGGGAAATAAAGCAGTGGGTACGCCGCCATACCCCAAAGTGGGTACAGCGACACCTGGATGTCATCCGCTAGATCCGCGCAACCAAAAGGCGAAATCAACAACTTCAACGAAAGTTGAGATTTCACCATACTGTGGCTTGCACCTAACAAATGTAGGTTTTTCTGACGACGAACAGAAACCGCTTACCGATAAGGAGGTGATCGAACGCGCCAAAGTCCTCACTAAAATTCAAGCCGATATAAAAGCTAGTAAAGCGAAAGAGCAGGAGCGACTAGCCGCCGATGCCAAATCACGTGAATCGCTAAAGGAAAAGATGGAGTGGAAAAAAGAAGCCGACAATGCGAAAGTTGGCATCTCCTCGTCGAAGGAGAAACCAGCTCGCAATGTTTCTGAACAATCCGGGAACTCGTCGGAAGATTCAAGAAACAAGTCTAAACAAAGCTCGTCTAAAACTCCATCCCACGCAACCTCCAAAGCAAGAGAACGCTCTCGCTCAGAGCACAGATCGTCGAATAGATCAAAAGATCGCAAGGTAAAGTCGGGAGATGAGTCAAACGTACTCAACACCGACTTATTGCCCAACCCAACCAATAAAGAGGACAAATACATCGGTTATATGGTGAAAACGCCACCATCGGGCAAACCTCCCACCGAAGCGGAGAGACGAATGTACGAGATATTCGGCAATACCGATGGTGTACCTGAGCCTACCGACTCAACGACCTCTGCCTCTGCTTCGGAAAGCGACACGACAAAAGTCGTCAAGTCAAAACCGCGCAAATCACGCAGCTCGGTGAAAGTTAAACTCTCGCCGCCGCAAACGTTACTTACCTATATTCCGAGACAGCAGCGCGCAAAGCAGCAGCGCGTAAACGCAGCGCTTAAGCGCAACTTAGTCCTCAAAAAGGTATTCGGTAAACAGTCACAACCGAAAATACAAACTGATGCTGAACATCCTACGACAGAAGGAACAGTCGGCACTCAGCCAAAGGTACTCGTGCCGAAGCTTGATTTAACAGAATCAACGCCGCATGAGAAACCAGTTAAAACGGTCGACTTAACCGAGTCAGCGGAATCCGATAAACCTCTCAAAACTATCGATCTCACCAATACGGTAGATCCTTCCGCCGAGGAGGAACTACCTCGAGGAGCGCAGTCAATCGAACAGCGCACTCTAACAAACGTTGATACAGCGGTACAGGATACGACTCTAACTCTACATTCCGTCGAGAATGATGAGTTTACTACCATCCGACAAGTAGTAACCACCGTAGTTACTACTGAAGCGATTGAAACTACCGAGCCGGCTCATCTCGTTGGTACTTATGATCTGACTAATGAGAGTCCTCGCAACGACGAAGAATCTCAACAGCCAGTATCACCACGCACCGAAGCAGCGCTCCTCGACGAAGGAGTACAGCAAACGGGTGTACCAGCAATTGAACCTTCAAACGACGATGAAGGTGAAGACGACGAGGAGGATGAAGAAGACGAAGATCTTTAAACCAACTCGCGTTTTCTTTGTAAATAGTTAATAATTTTTTATCATTATCATTTCTCGTTCTCTTATATTTGCCAAAACTCACTGTCGTAGTAGTAATAAGCTATACTGTATGATTTTTTTTTGATATCAGAATACAAGATTTTGAATCAATGTTCTTTTCATTTACTTTGCGAAACTATTTTGATTACAGCAATGAATATTCAAGAACGCTGGTGCGCCTTCAATGATATTTATTATATACTGCGCTTTGTTGACAGATTAGTGCACGCATTCACAGTAACGTATGCCTTATCTGAAAAAACTGCGCACATAAGCATTAAACGTCATAATCAAGATGACTGTTTCTATGTATCTACAACAACACGCTCAATCGAACTCGATAAAGAATATTTCATTTTATGGTTCGCACTGCTGTTACACTACGCAGACTTAATTTGGCAAATTTACAACATTGAAAGCTCACAATCGTCGAATTGTTGAAACTTTCAATACATCAACTTTCGAACTTCTCTAACAGGAGTTGATCGAAAAATAGAATTATATCCCAATCGTCGAATTGGTGGTCTTTTCTCTATGTTACAAACTCGTCGTAGTTTGTTGAGTTTTTACTGCCAATTCTAATACTTTATATTTTTTCAACAGTATCGAAAAAATGGTTTGCGTATCGAAAATGCCAGTAGGGCATTCGTTCCGAAAGCCGTCGTTGGACGTGTTACACGGGCCAGTCCGAGGCAACGAAGTTCCAGTCCGATCATGGCCAATTATTCCACCGTGGCACCCAGTGTTGAGACGTTTACTCACACCGAACGATGACACCGTCGAGCGTCGTCAAAGGTTCCAGCCAAATATTCTCACTCACCGACCGCCAACTCCGGAAGCAACCGACATTATCACGGTAATGCCAAACGCCGAAGAGCGGCGATATTATGAGATCACCCGCAATGCCAACGACGAGCCGCAACTTCAACCAATCCTGGGACCGGCACATGCGACCGATCAGCGACAAATCACCTGGACTCAGGTTCATCGGCGATCAACGGCACGTCCCCTCAACCGCTATGATTCCATCGTCGATGAGATACTCCAGTCGCGGTATGAGCCCGAGCCGAACACGGAATTCAATCGTCTACCGCTCAACGAAGCGCCGACGGCACATCCGTTCACGATCCTATTGGAACGAGTCACCGCGCCGCTTAATTACGTCGATGACATTCGAATTGCACCGCAATGACCAGTTTCTTCGATACTACCATTGTAAATTTTTTCTTTGTAAATAATTTTTTTTTTTTGTTTTTTGTTTTTTCTCTTTTCTTTGTTAAATCTGCCTGCGTGCAGATATTTCAAAGTTTTTCTTGTTTTTTGTATTTTTTATCATTCCCATCATGACTGTTATGTAAATATCATGTTAAAATTACTTTTGTTTTCAAATTACATACCTACGTGTATGGATTTTCTGTTACTTGTATTTTTGTTTTGAACTAATTTTTAGAAGACTTAATTTTTTGTGATTGATGTATCACGGTGATGACGTTTTTGTTCCTTTGATTAGTATTAATTCTCTTTTGTAACATTTCGTATTATTTCTTGTTTGAATTTTCACCCAGTGATGTGTTTGTCACCTTAATTTGTTAGTTGTTTTGTATTTTTTACTTTTTTATGTTCTAATATTAATTTTCGTTAATTTGTACATAGTTCCTACAAGCCGTTACTACCTCGTCGAAGGTAGAAACGACTTTATTATTATTTGTTTGATTGTTTGCACTTTCGAAGAGTTTTTTACTTTATATTTTCTCTTTTCTATTATGCAAACCCTTAATGCAATATCGCCGTATATTGCAACCGGTTAAGCGTGATGACAACTCGTTGAAGTTATCTCACGTCAGCACCAATCGCCGAATTGGTACTACATACCCGTGCAAACTCGAAGAATTGATTTGCTAGAATCGATTGTCACGCAGTCTGATATTTTACCACCTCAGGATAAGATGGCGCATGAATTGACAAACAGGTTGATACTGTAAGCCGCAAAGTCTCTTTGAACGATATATGCAACACAACAGGTGTAGCAAGTTTAAAGAGCACTCTTTTTGTCCTGGTTGACATAGGATGCGTCATCGAACGCAACCATTTATTTATTTATTGGACCGCAGCCCTCAACAAGCAACAACGGGTCAGTTGAATGCGCATTATCCGACATTCAGGTTGGAAATGTAAGTCGCTCGCTCTCACAAGAACATTAAAATAAGAGGTACTCTGCCAAGGCACGAATCGGATACGCGATACCTATCGAGCCTCTCTCTTTCTAGAGTCTTAGATTGAGGCGAGCTCACGCTATCCGAACGTGACCTAAAATGAAGAATTATCACGCTTCCCGTCCAACCGAGACGGCGCGAGTTCCACTGGTTAGAGTTCCGATGGCTCCGTGAATAATTCCAATTTCGTACGTAACGCAAGAACGTTACAAATGTTCAGAGAGCTAAATGAATTACCGCGATGGTATTCGGAATTACCGCGGTGTAGTCCCTTTAAAAGATAAACTGACTTTCCTCTCAAATAAAACGATCAGTTGCAAAGCGCCTTCTCCGACATTCAGGTTGGAAATGTAAGCCGCAAGTCTCCTAGAAGAACATTAATTTAATAGGTACTCTGCCCTGGTATCGCAGGATATAAAGAAGCGACGGATTCGCGTTGTTTTCCTCGTGTTTTGTTGATACCTAAAACGACAACAGGTGCTCTGCCTGGGTAATACCGAAGTGGCTGTTAAAATCCTGCACGATTTTTTCGGAAACTTTGGGCCATTACCAAAAAGACAACAGGTACTCTGCCTGGGTAAACACCCACTATTTTTTCAACGCTGGGTGTTATTACCAAAAAATGACAGATAGTATCTCCACGAGGTGATACAATGTTCAGGGAGCACAATTACCGCGATGGTAATTAGAACTACCGCGGTGTAGTTCTCACACGATAAACTGATCGAGTCTTTCGAGCCATAGGAAAACGATCGTCGAATCGTATCTGAAAGCTCATTTCGGCCTTGTCACCTTGCTTGTAATGACAACCAGTTGAAGTAGGCGCTTTAATCGACTCTTAGGTCGGATTTTGTAAGCCGCTCGTAACACCTCCACTAGGAGCATATTAATAATTGGTTCTCTGCCACGGTACATCTACGCGCCAAGATGTTGAAAAATTGAGACATGTCACCATCAAATCGCGAGATCTTGAGGAGACTTGTGCTCAAAGACTTCTTCACCTTTGGGCTGTGTAGATGATATTACCGAAAATAGACCGTAACACACTAGGTGTTATATTGGTATGCTCGGAGAGTTTATTTTTACCGTATTGGTATATGCAACTACCGTCGAGTAGATGCAAGGTATTATTCAAACTGGCTCACAATTACAGCAAGTTCAAAATTGGTAAATTAGTGGTCAAGGTTTACGAACCCCTTACACCCTGAAAAAAGGACATGCTATTAATTGGTACTCTGCCATGGAGGCATACCCTGCCGACAACCTTGCACAATGCAGCTTGTTCGAGAGCACGGTATTGCCATCTCCATTGCCAATGGAAAGAACCGCCTGCCAGGGTGATTGTTACCTTGATCATTGGCGATGTGATCCAAAAAATGAACTGTAACACACAAGGTGTTATATACGCATGTTCAAATCAGGAAGACCGCTGATCAGCACTCTTGGTCGTCGAACCAATTGAAACCCATCCAAAGGACATGCACTATTTCGGTTCTCTGCCTCGGTGGTTCCCACCTTGATCTGGAGTCGGTCAGGTTCCCGGCCAGACGACTCACAAGTGGTGAAATCACCGAAAAAGATGGTGCTCTGCCTCGGTACTCACCTACCTAGTCAGCAAGCGGATACTTGTAACGTTACTCGAAGAAACAGACTCGGACAGTAACAGTTTACGGTTTCGCAGAAGACGAAGTAGTGAAGTTACCGAAAATGACCACGCGCCCATTCGCTGGAAAATAAATCGTTGTATTTGTCCCAGCGACTTGGCGATTGGAATCGAAAAGTAACATAGAAGATGTTGCAAGTATGTCCGAATGGGATGCTGACACCTAGGGAATTGAGAGGAACTTGGTAGCAAGGTTTACGAACCATTTTTAAGAGCCGCATAAGAACATATTAATAATTGGTACTCTGCCACGGTACGCACCCCGTATCTGGAAGAAATCAGGCATGGTCCTGGAGGATTCCGCGGGTGATGACGTTACCGAAAAGGACAGGTACGCTGCCTGATAATGCCATGACTTGCACGGAACCGGTTACGGGTTCCAGCATGAGATGTAGCGATGACTACCTTTCTGCAAGTCATGACACACACGAAACCGATGACACAGCTTCAATTAAAGAAGCCAGTTTCTTTTCGTAGTTAGTGTTGTTCGAGCTTTCGTGTTATCAAAAATGCCAATTTTAACACAATTAAAGTGTTACAATATGTTCAGACGGACAACGCTGCAAGAAGGATATACTATAATCACAGGTTTCCCTGCCTGCGAATCCTCTGCGAGAATTGCAGAAATCGCTGTGTCATTATTTTGCATATCGATAATCGCGATCCGGCAGGCACGTGCCATTTTTCGCATTATCAACCTCAAAAATGACAGATTTCTTGCAGATGTCGCAGCGAGTGATTTTGAAAAATGGAAGTAACATATAAGATGTTACAATCGTATATCCAAAGCAGCGAAACTACCAAGCACAAAATTGAAATATAGAATACCATTCTTTGATTATTACGCGGTACCACCCACACATGAATCTGTTGCGGGGCCTTGATGGTCAATTAATTTATTTATTCTTTTGTCTAAGCTTCTTTACCGTATGCCTCTGCCATTCTCATCGAAGAAACGCAGGGGGGCAGGGGGACAGCTCCGCTGCCACGTACATGCATAGTATATCATGTTTTTATCCGTGCTTTTCTCCGCTGGTTACGCCATCGAGCAAACCTCAGAGGGGCATATGTGATATACTACTATGCCGTACGTGGTATGTATAGGGCTCGCCCACATGGTAACACTGCGTTGCACTAAGGCAACACTGCGTTGTATTCTCGTCAGCTAGCCATACGAGCCAAGCGACGAGAGTACAGAACGCCAGTAATGTATCCGAGTGCACGCGGGTATGTTATTCACGGTTAATGGGTTAATGCAGTCATTTAAGTATAAGTTTTACTCTCGAGTGTTAAGTGTTATATTTAGTGCTTTAGTTTTAGTTAGTTATTAGTGAAACCAATGAATAGACGAGAAGGAGTGATGATCTACTCGTCGCCACTCTGGGTAAGTACTTGCACATATCAGTGTGAATAAGTTAGATCTCCTTGCCAGAGGAGATCACTTATCCAAACCTACACCACAGTGTGTAACACCAACGTGTGTATATTTAGTTTAAGAAAGTGTCATGTTAACTAGTACATTTGCTTATGTGCTATTCATGTAAAGTGTTGTTAATATTGCACACATTAAATATTATTCTCGTGTATAACTTGTTATTATTTATGGTGTGTATGATCATATGTTAAGAGTGTAAAAGCAACCATTTCCTACTCACGCCCTAGCCGAGCATGTGAGGTATTCCGGTGAGTATTTAGTAGAAATACTCTAAGGGATATTTCTTGGAAACAACACAATAGCAACCACAATCGATAAGTACATTACCAATCATGCTTTAAGTCAATTTACCCTCTTACAAAAAATTTACTTACGAAGCAAAACAATACAATTAAAATATAAGAAAAAAAGTAATGAAACTCGATTGAAAATTTAGCCATTTTTAGCAAAAAACAGGATTTTTGAAAATTATTGTCCAAAAAATGAAATTATTTCGCAACATTTTGGCAAAAAAAGCCAGAAAATTCCGCAATTTTTTTTGAGGGGGGGGAATAAATTTTTTGGATTAAGCTTTTTACAGAAAAGTGCCAACAATTTTATGTGAGAATTTGCAGCAAAAACGAAACATTATTGTAGGTACTTTTGATAAAATAAAGAGACTTTTTTTGACATTTTTAGCTGAACGTGAGAATAAGAAAAATTTCAGCGAAAGGAAAGGCTTTTTAAGGCAATTTTCAGCAAAATATGATAGAAAATGAACATTTTTTGCGACTTGTGAAACAACGAGACTTTTTATGTACATATATAAGTAAATTCTGATGAAAATGAGCGACAATTTTTCCAATTTTTGGCAAAGAGTAGGACTTTGCAATTGTTTGACAAGAAAGTGATAGTTTTTTCACAATTTTTGTCGAAAAAAAACAGACTTTCTCACAACTTTTTACAATCAAACGAGTCTTTTTTAGCAAGTTTTCAGCAAACAGGACAATATTTTTGGAATTTTTCACCAAAAAAACAGCATAAAATTTTTTTAAAAATTTTTTGTGAAAAACTGGACTTCAAAACAAATTTTACAAAAGATGAAACTTTTTGCAATTTTTGGCGGGTAGCGAGAGTTGGACAATTGAAATTTATGACAATTTTTTTTAAAAAAGTAACTTTTAGTACCTTGACCAAAATTTCGGAAAAGTTGTACGAGCTCTGTTGAGGGAAAATGGGAGGCGGGTCATTAACATTGGATCAGAAAATATGCCAACAAAAAATATGAAACAAAAAAATTATTTGTGCTTTCCTAAGCAAGAGAATTTTTCTTTTTTTGGAGGGGGAGTTTCCGTTCATGTAAGGGAATTTTTTTTGTTTTTTGAAAAAATCAATACTTTTTCACTACTTTTTTCGTTATTTTTTGTTCAACCAAATTTTCAGAAAGCTTCGTTGACCCCCCTCGGCCCTCCCCCACAGCCCACACACAAGAAAATTAACAAGTAAAATTTTCACAGGAAAATTTTTGAAAAAATTGAAATTGGAAGAAAATTTACCGGTTAAGTTGCCAATTTTATCAAAAAAATTTTTTTTCAAAACATGATTTGAAGGTTTTTGTTGCATGTTTGAATTTTTTCTTTTTTTTACTACCATTATGACTAAAATTCACTACTTTTTCACCACTTTCACTACCTACCTGTTAGATACCCTGCTTTCAAAACTGCCCCTGTCTGTGGATCCTTTTGGGATTGTGTTGCAGGTTGTTGTGTTTCTACGAATCCTGAATCAGGTGGGGAATTTTGTGATTTTTCAACTCTTTTAATAATGACTGGGGTTGACGTCGGCATAAGATTCAGGGATTCTACTAATACCTCTTGGGTGTAACTATTATCAGAAGCCTGTTGGGAATCTGGCGAGGTTGTAACATTTTGAGAATCACTCTCCTTTTCTTTCTTGGGAGATCTTCCTCGCTTTTTTATTGTAATTGGAGGTGAATTCTCAGATGCCCCTTTAGAAGGTTGGTCATCTTCAGTTTGAGAAGATTGACTGTCAATTTCAATGGTTTCTTGCGAGTCAGTTGGAGGTTTTTTCCTAGGTCTTCCTCTTGTCTTTTTAGGTGGCGAGTCATTATTTACGCCTGCCCCAGAAGAAGAAGGAGGTGGATTTGCAAGAGTCACACCATTTTGGAGTCGTGAGTCTAATTTGGTAAGAGCAGCACTCTCAGCTCGAGCCTTTGCGCAATATTCTCGTGCTGCTTTTGTGACTTCTTTCATAACAGCTACGGATGCTCGTTTGAAATCTTTGTTGCTCACAATGATTTCGCTAGTGATATCATCTTAATCAGATATAGAGTTGTTTTCCTCTTCATCAGCGTCATCTTCAATATTATTATGATAATCTGTGAGGAAATCCTTTATTCTCTGTTCTAATGAGCGAGAGTCAATATGAGATTGAAGGCAAACTTTGTCTTTCAATTTCTCCAAATTTTCTTTTGTAATGAAGAGAGTTAATTGACGAATATTTGATACTCAATCATCTGTGGTATCATCCGTGGATTTAAAAAAAGAAAAGATCGGGAATTTTTATATTATTTTAACCGAATTGGGGGTCTTAGTGCTTCTGAGAAGAAATTAAATTCGCAATTTATTGTAATTTTTTCAAATTTTGAAATCATAGTTTTCGACCCTCACCCTCCCTCTTCCCCTCCTCCCAAAAATTACGAAAAAAATTGAAAATTTGATGTAAAATGTCGATTTTTTCCAATTTGAGTGGAATAATTCACCTCTCTTACACTTCCAGTTATTTTTCAAAATAGAGAAGTTAGAAACAGAGGGGATTAAACCTAAAAAAATGGATTTATTCGTCAACTCAACAGTCTCAAAATGACTAAAAATCGACATGTCACGTTTTTTTTCTCTTCAAATTGTAAACTTTTTGTCTAAATGAGAATTACAAAAAATAAGTGAAAACTCAATTGAAGCATGTGTTTCCAAAACGCACTAAGTCCATTTTCAAAGATTCTGAGGTTGCAAGGCCATGCAGCATAAAGTTTGCGGCCCAAAATGGCTGATTTTTTGATATGTTGTGCCCAAGGATCTTGGCTGCAACATATCAAAAAATCAGCCAGTTTGGACCATTTCTACGTTTCCAAATAGTACTAAGTACCATGAATTTTTTATCAATATTTTTTTGGACTTATGTTAATGCGTTTTGGAAACACATGCTTCAATTGAATCTAATGCTCTCTAAAACCTAAAAAATAATGCCCATTTTGACTACAATTAGTATTTCAGAGTAGTATTGAAGGAGGGGGTGGGAAGAAGGGGTGTTCAGGGCTTGAATTTTAAAAATGAGTGAATATATTTTTAATTTTTAGTGTCTCCGAGTTGATTAATGATTTACAAATCACATTACCAAGTTTTGATTTTTTTTAAAATTTTGATTAAGATTTTAACACTTTGTGTTCCAATTAAGAATTTAAGAATATAAAAATTTCATTTTACAAATTGATCCGTCACAAAAAAAGATCAAAATAATGCATTGAATAATTTTTTTTCAATTTCAAAATGGTTTAGTTTTTATCCTTTTTAGTTATCATGAAAAATTCAGCTGTCACCTTCAAAGTTCAGATTTGAGATTTTTAAGTTTTTCAATTCCCTAGGTACCAATTTTATTGACCATCTCCCAAGCATATAAGACTCAGGTTCATTTTGTTTCTGACATGACCTTAAAAATTGTCAGTTTCGCAAGAAATCATAAATTCGCGAAAATCACGAAACCCCCTCCTCCTTCTCATAGGATTACGCCGACAAGCTCATCAAAAAATCCGAAAAACTGTGCCCCAAAAAAATGGTAATCTGAGTGAAATCAGAGGACTTGACTCGAATTTCTAATCTTTAACGATCTTATCCAAAATTGAAAACTTTCCCAGGGGTGGCCAACATTTTCAAAATGGAGATTTTCAAACAAACGAATGATTTAAAATTTAGTTGAATTGAAAAGATTTTGTTGGTGATCTCGAATGTTGACTAAAAGTTCAGAATTTTGATTTTTTTGGGAGGGAGGGGGGATCAGATAAGAACATCAATCTGCTCTTCCCATAAAACGCGAAAAAATTCCAAGACAATAATCGAATGAATTTTCAATACTCGTACACCAAAAGTACATACATATCAGTACGAGCATTTCTCAGATACCTAATTAAATCATCAAACCAGTACACCTAGTTGAGTACTTATTAAATACACAGTAAATTAATACACACAGATAACTCTTCTCTGTTTCACCGCGCTTTATTACCCCACAAACCATAAACACGTTTAATTGTTATTGATGTTAGCAGAAAAAATTAACGAGTCTGTTTACGAACGTGATGTACCATTCCATGGTTACCTATACTAGTAAAAGAAAGGGAAATGTAACGAATAGTTAAATATTTGAATTGGAATTCTTTTCTAAAAACAATACCGAAAAAAAAAAAACAGTTCTGTACTCGGTGTTGGTTAAAAAAGACGATATTTTCTGTGGGAAAACATGTGTTTTGACAGGATATAATTTGGTATTTGATTTACATTTTCAGTTTGGATGACCACGCGTATTACTGGCTTATGAAACTATATACACCATACGAGAAAGTTTAAGTATTTTTTATTTGTTTTTTAAAAGTAGTTTTTTTTTTTAGATTTTTCAAGAAGACTGAGCGAGATTGTCTTTGGGTATTTTTTCGAGAAAATTTGTCTTGTTCGGCGACCATGATAGGTACCTACCTATGCATTGGCATCACGTTATGATGCATCTCACTCAATACACAGTAGAGTATTCTTCTAAGAATCATATGGGTCGGATCGAGTTATACATTTGGGCAAAATACAGTCACAGCATCGAATGACAATGCAAGCGGCATCCAGATTCGAATTCCGAACCCGGTTAACAACTGAATACCGATAGTTTGGTGGAAAAAAAAGTGGCATTCTTCGGATATCGGGTTCGATTACCTACTCGAAAATACCAGCTACCAAATAGGTTTTTTTTGGCATCGACTTGCGATGAATTAAAAACGCACCAGTTTTTCTTTTTGTTGGAAAAAATTCGGCTTCGTCGTCCAGACCCTGGCTAACTTGTTGTACATTTGTACTTCTACGAAAAATACGAGTAAAAACGACGTACCTGCATCCATGGCGACGACACTCAGCACATATTCGGCTTGTTTTTCACGATCCAACGGAGCCAGTAAAAAAATCTCGCCGCTCGAAGCATTTATCCGAAACAAATCCAGATCGCCTTCTTTCAAGAAATACCGTATTTGCGAATTGAACGGCGCCGAATCGAAATCGACAGCTTTTACACTCAGAACGTAGCCGTTCGGTTGAGGTACTGTGTTTTCCATTACGTAAGCGTAATAAGGCGAATGCAAGAAGACTGGGAAGTTATCGTTGACGTCGGTGATGGTGATGGAAATGGTGGCCACGTCTGATCGAAGGATTAAGTCCGAGTTTCCTTCGTTGTCTTCGGCTTTTACAGTCAGCAAGTATTTGTTACGTCTTTCGTAGTTGAGGTTTTTGGCGACCCGAAGGATTCCGCTGTCTTCGCTGATGCTGAAGTCGCGATTTTCGTCTCCTTCGACGATCGTGTAACGTATGCGGCCGTTTAGGCCTTCGTCGTCGTCGTTTGCGAATATCTGCGGGAAAAAAAAAGATGAGAAAATTAGTTTTAGATGTTGACTGGTAATTTGAAAAAAAAATAGATTTATGATAAGTATAAAGGAGCGAGGGAGGTACATCCTCATCAGACTGAGATCCAGCACAATCGAAATCTAAAATTATGATTCCATTTTATTAGAACATGTATAATACGTATATATCGAAAAACAACCTATTGAAAGGTCGAACCTAAAGCACACCTCAAATTTCAGTTTTTCGACTCTAAATTAAATAGGTAAAATTTCATGAGAATTGTGATTTTTGAAAAAATTGAATACGACTTGAAACCAACCTTTTTCAACCAGCTGAGGAGGTCAAAAATAGTAGATGTACCAAATTTAAATTTCGTACTGTTGCCATTTTTTACAGGATCAAAAATTACGTATTTCAGTTTTTTCATTTTTCTGATTTTTTTGAACAAATTTTTCATTTTTTAATTTTTTTCCCCATTTTTTGGGCTTCTTAAAAAATTTTCAAGTGTGTTTCGAGCCAAATTCATGACTTTCATGACCGTTAGACACCCTAGAAAAGTGAAACTCGAAGAATAATTTTGATCCTGTGGCCTGTGGGCTCGTATATTGGCCAATTTGGGAATCAGATGAATTGACAATACTCGTACCAACTCTCGTTTTCTACATTTTTGGGACATTCAACTTCTCTAATTTTTTTTAAGTACGTAAAATGCATGTTTCAACATTTTAAAGGTTTTGGGAGACTGAGAGTAGACCCCCAACAATCCAACATACCGATACAAATTGAATTTTTTGCGGTAGATACTTTTTTTCATCATCGGGTTCAGGTTCTGCGAGCTGAATTAACAGTTCCAATTTTGAGTGAAAAATAATTTTTGAAGAATTATTCCAAAGTGATCTTTGATTTCAACGAAAAGAAAAGCTTTGAGTAATTTTAAAGAAAATTGGGTCGCGATTTTCAACATTTTTCAAATAATGCCTCGTGACTAAAAATTTTCCAAAAAATTCAAACATTTTCGATTAAAATGGTTTCCGAGAAATTTTGAGGAATTCGAGCCCATATAGTTTGGCCATGATTTTCATGATTTTTGAAAAAGTGTCTCGTGACCTATGAAAATGAGTTAAAATTTTACAAAACGTTCAAAATATTTCCACAAAAATGATTTTTGAGCAATTTTGAAAAATTTTGAGAACAAAAATTGACAAAAATGAATTTTTAAAGAAGTGTCTTATGGCCAATGAAAATGGTTTTAAATTTAATGAGGCATTTAAATATTTCAATGGAAATAATTTTTGAGACATTTTGAGAAATTTCAGCCCATACTTAATTTGGTCATGAATTTCACGATTTTTGAAAAAGTGTCTCGTGACTTATGAAAATGAGTTAAAATTTTACAAAACGTTCAAAGTATTTCAACAAAAATGATTTTTAATCAATTTTGAGAAATTTTGAGCCCAAAAATTGGGTACTGAATTTTTAAATTTTGAAGAATTATTTCGAAATTTAATAAAAATAGGTTAAAATGTACTTAATGGAATCTTCAATAATATTTCAACGAAAATAATTTTTGAAAAATTTTACGAAATTTCGATTTTCGGAGTTTTTGAAAAAGACCAAAAGAGTCATGTTACAAATCAAAATATGAGCTAAAATTTGACGAAAAATTCAATTACTTCAGCGAAAATGATTTTTGGGTAATTTTGAAATTTTGAAATCAAAACTGGGTCGTATTTTTGGAACTTTTAATTTCGTCAAAAATTCAAATAATTCAACGAAAATAATTTTTTAAGCAATTTTAAAAAATTTTGAGCCCAAAAATTGAGAAATGAAATTTTGAATTTTTGAAGCAGTGTCTTGAAGCCAATAAAAAAGATTTCAAATTCAATGAGATGATCAAATATTTCAACGAAAATGATTTTTGAGAAATTCTATTGAATGTTGAGCCCATAATTTGGTTTCGATTTTCAGAATTTTTGCAAAGAGTGTCGTGACCTATCAAAATGAGTAAAAATCTTACGAAAAGTCAATTACTTCAACGAAAATGATTTTTGGGCAATTTTGAAAAATTTTAAGCCCAAAAATTGAAGAATGAAATTTTGAATTTTTAAAGAAATTTCTTGAGATTAATAAAAAAGAGTTCAAATCTAATGAGATATTCAAATATTTCAACGAAAATGATTTTTGAGAAATCCTATTAAATGTTGAGCCCATCACGATTTTCAAGATTTTTTTGAAGAATTTTGAGCCAAAAAACTGGGTCGTGATTTTTGAAATTTAATGAAATTCGTCATGTGACCTATCAAAACTAATTGAAATTTTGTAATAAATTCAACTATTTCGACGATGAAAATCATTTTTGAGAAATTTTGAGGAATTTTAAGCCACTAATTTGGTCACGATTTTCTGAATTTTTGAACAAGTGCCCTGTCACCAATCAATTTGTGAGAAATTCGTATATCGCAACAAAAATATTTTTCGAGCAATTTTGAAAAAAAATTCAAGCCCAAAAATTGGGTATGAAGATTTGAATTTTTGAAACAGGGGTCTTTTAAAACCGATCAAAATATTTTAAAATTCTGTAAAAAATACAAATATTTCTACAGAAGTGCATTTGAACAGTTTCAAGAAATATTAAGCACAAAATTGGGTCATTATTTTCTTAATTTTTGAAAAAAAAAAATGTTTTAAAACTTATGGAAATTGATTAATTTTTTGCAAGAAATCCAAATATTTTCACGAAAATGGTTTTTGAGCAATTTTGATGAATTTTGAGCCGAAAAAGTCACGATTTCCTGAATTTTTGGAAAAAGTGTCTCATAGACCCATTAAGAATTAGTAGAATTTTCTCGAGAAATTCGATTATTTTTACAAAAATTATAATTTTCACCAATTTTTTATCGATTTTTTTGTCTATTTTTCAAGCAATGAGTATCTTTCACCAGTTTTCTAGAGATTTTTAATTTTTCCAAGCAACTATGAGTTCTTTTTAGAGACTTTTCTCACCAATTTTTTCCGTCTACTTTGCATCAATTTTCTAGTGATTTTCTAATCAATTTTCTGGTGATTCTTTTCGTTATTCTTTCAATAATTTTTTAGTCATGTTTAAAATCAATACACATACGTATTTTTAGAGATTTTAAAGCCTATTTTTTTTTAGCGACCTCCCTCTAATTATTTAGTAATATCTTTCGCTGATTTGAATCATTCTAATGAGGGTTGAAAAATTTTACATTACCAAGGGGGAGGCCAGGGTTTGAGATTTTTTCGTTGAGTCGTTCTAACGAGGATTGAAAAATTTTACATAACCAAGGGGGAGGCCAGGGTTTGAGATTTTTTTCGTTGGGTTGTTCTAATGAGGGTTGGAAAATTTTACATAACCAAGGGGGAGGCAAAGGTATGAGATTTTTTCGCTGAGTTGTTCTAATGGGGGTTGAGAAATTTACACAACCAAGGGGGAGGCAAGGGTTTTAGATTTTTTTGTTGAGTCGTTGTAATGAGGGTTGAAAAATATTACATAACCAAGGGGGAGGCTAGGGTTTGAGATTTTTTTGTTGAGTCATTCTAATGAGGGTTGAAAAATTTTACATAACCAAGGGGGAGGCAAAGGTATGAGATTTTTTCGCTGAGTCGTATTTTGATTTGAATTTCTAGTGATTCTATCCCTATATTTCTAGAAAATTTCCTACGTCTATTTTTTTAGTGATTTTGCCCCAAATGTGAGTTTTTTAGTCATCTTTTTCACTGATTTTTTTTGATCATTTTTCATTAATTTTCCGCAATGATTTTCTAACCAATTTTCTAGCGATTCTTTTCTAATATTTTCATTATTTTTTTCACTAATTTTTTCCCAATTTCTCGCTCGTATCTCAGATTTAAATTATGATTTTTTCGTCGGTTTTCAGGGGTCACTTATGAGATGAGAGAGAAAGTAAAGATGTATTTTTAATATGTTGTAGTTTTTTAAATATGTACCTACTTTGGAGACAATTTTTCCCTAACGTCACATTTTTCAAAATTTCATCATGTCATTTTTCTGAATTTTGGGCTTCAGTTTAGGGAGACGACCGATGATCCTCTTCCTTTCTTCAAAATGCACCCAATTTCGAGTCAGTTTCAAGGTTTCTCAACATACTAATACATACTTCCTATTCATGTAAAATTACCATCTGAATTTCATCAGTCCTGGTTCAAAAACTTTCAATTCGGGTCGAGTTTATTTTCAAAAATTTTAGACTGCGAAGAAAACGTTGAGAAAATCACAATTTTTTAAAAGTAAACTACCTACAAAAAAACAAACATTCAATTTTCAAACATACCAAAACTTCTCTTTCCTCGGAAAACATTATTTTAACTTCAAGTCGAGTCTCACAAAACGTTAAAAGAACATATTTTCTGTGACTTCATGAACAAACGTAGACCAAAGATAAATCACAATAACTTCACTAGTCGAGGAAATTTCCACTAAAAAATATCCATCTTTTGAATTTTGGGAAATGAAAAAATATTAATATTTTTCATCTACGAACTCGTTATCTTTGTTATAAAATGGACGTGGTAACAAGAAGAAAAATATTTATGGAACCGGGTATAATAATCACGTTGATGAATTGCGAGATCACATTTGCATATAAAGCATCGTTTACACGGTTAGGTATACCTTCCCTTCGCCCTCATTCGATTCCCTTCCTACCTATACATCGCAACTGACCACCGTTCCTTTATAATATTTGGACTTATGATAAAGGTACCTATACTAGAGTTTGAAAATTTATTTTGAAAAAATTTCTTAGAATTATTACGCGATTTTTACGCGGTGGTACTCGCGTGTGTGTGGTGTGTACATTATCACCGTCCAACGCTCGCTGACTGCAAGTGGATGGTTGTCAGAATGAGGCACAGAACACACGGTATATATATGAGTACAACGGACATCAGCATCGTTTACCGCATATAGGAATAATTTCACATTTAAAAACGTACCCATTTGTTACAGACGCGTAGGTAATTTTTCTAATAAATTATGCATACGCTTCACCTTTGCCGTATTATGAGTGATTTTTTTTGAATTTTTATTATTTAAAAGAACGAAGAAATAACCGAAACCGGTTAGTTTATGTATTACGAAACTATTTCGACTATATAATCCGAATGACGAACGAAAAATGCCTGAAAAATATGTTACGTTAACGTTACTGTGTCAAAATGTCGGATTAATTTGTTCGTCGAGAAGAGCACAACAACAACACCGCTGGATGAAGTGAACAATCCGCGCTTCCCTGCACGTTTCAAAGTATCGAACGTAGTTTTTTTTATATTTTTGGTAACCGGTTATCCAATAATGGATTTTTAATAAGGGAAATATTCGAATTTAAATTGTTTACGTGAAAAAAAAAATTCGAACCTTTGATTATTTCCAAAGCTTATATTGTGTAGTCGTTCGACTGCTGGCTTAACATTTATACGCGCGTGTTTGGTATTGACAACCGGAGCAGATTTTAAGCTACCTATTTGCGTCGAGGCATTGGCATTAGAAGAAGAAAAAAAACAGTACGAGGGATTACGCTTGTATATAAGGATTCGAGTTGTTAAATGGAGTTGTTATATTTTGCGAGCATTTGAACATCGTGTATTCGTAGTGTGGGCATTATGGATGACGTTGAGTCGCGTGAAATTGGTATAAAACTTTTTGGCAGTTGGGCCACGACGATTGGTCGTGGTCGATTTAAGTACGATCACATTGTAGGTGAAAACCAGATTCGTATAATCCTTCGGTACTTGCGAGAAAAACTTTGTAAAATGATGTTAATACTCGTCCTGATATCTTTATTTTTACCATTACCAAATGTAGGCACTATAGGCAGTGGGTATTTAAGAATGTGGGTATTTTGGAATGAAATGTTTTACTAAGGTCAATGTCCAGATGAAATAGGGCTAAGATGGTGTGAAAAAGTCAACAAAAAATCTTAAACGTACGAATTCAAGATGAATATGAAAATTTTTACTCAAAGTTTTGTACGTTGAGGGTCCTCAAAAAAAAGCTACCATATTTTCTTTTAGATCTCTCGAGTCGATTGGAGGTGGTTTCAAGCCGATCTGGAGCTTCCAGCAGATTTTTGGATTGTTTAGTTTTCGAAAAACTGCCATAAACGTGGTCGAAATGAAATTCGCCACCTATAAATACGGATTGGTCGTATTTTGAGCTCAAAATTCGTCTTAACTGTTCAAAAATCATTTTCGTAAAAATATTTGAATTTTTCGCGGATTTTAAATCAATTTTGATAGATTACCTGACACTTTTTCAAAAATTCACCCAACTTTTGGGCTCGAATTTTTTTCAAAATTGCTCAAAAGACATTTATGTAGCAATATTTGAATTTCTCACAAACTGATTGGTCACAGGGCACTTGTTCAAAAATTCAGAAAATCATGACCTAATTTTGGTCTAAAAATGAGAATGATTTGTTTTCGGAGATGAGCACTTTTTGCACGGAATACATAAATAACAGAATAACTACCTACATAATAGTGAGCTTATAAAATATAAGCACTCAAAATTCATAGAAATGGCTCAAAAACCATTTTTGTCAAAACATTCGAATTTCTCTCATAATTTTGAACCATTTTGAAAGGCAAAAAGATACTTTTTTTTTCAATTTCCGAAAATCAGAATCCAATTTCGAACATTTTTCAAAATTGCTCAATAAAAAGTAATTTTTGTCAAAATGTTTCATTTTTTTGCAAAATTTTAATCCATTTTGATAGGTCACTTGACACTTTTTCAAAAACTCCGCAAATTATGATCCATTGTTTGGATCAAAACGCATCAAAATAGCTCAAAAAACATTTTCGTCAAGATATTTGAACTTTTCGCGAAATTGCAATACATTTTGTAGTTATTTTGATGCATCAGCATGGGCTCAAATTTCGTTATAGTTGCTCAAAAATCATCTTTGTATAAATATTTGGATTTCTCAAGAAAATTCAACCAATTTTTCACGAGTCTATAGACGACACTTTTTCCGAAAATTCAGGAAATCGTGACTTTATTTCGGCTCAAAAATCATCAAAATTGCTCAAAAATCATTTTCGTAAAAATAATTTGAATTTCTTGCCAAAATTTAACCAATTTTCATGTGTCTCAAGACTTTCTTTTCAAAAATTCAGAAAATAATGACACAAAGTACTTGTTATTAGTCCGGCATATGACAATAGGAGTAATTGCACCCCCCCCCCCCCGATCCTCCGGGACAACTTTTTTCTCAAAGGGGACATCCTAAGGAGCATTTTAAAGCAAACTTGCCAAAAAAAAGTTGGCCTTACTTACAAAATGGCGGCCATTTTGATTGACAGGTCAGCCGAAATCGCAGATTTTGCGTTTTAACATAGGACTTGCACAAACTTTTTCAAACTCTACAAAGGTAGATCGAAAGATCATGCAAAAATTTATCACCTGTCAAAATTTCAAGTGCTAAAGTGCGTTTTTCGATTTTTGGTGAATTTTTGAAAATCGAATTTAGGCCAAAAATGAGGGAAAAATCAAAATTTTACCAAATTGACCGAGAAAGCTGAAATTTGGGATATACCCTATTTTCGACATGCCAAATCGATTGGAAATGGTTTCAACCCGTTTTGAGCAGTTCTGGAGTCTCCAGTCGATTTTTGAAACTCGAAATTCCCACAAAATTCCATCAAATTGGAGTTGTAAAGCTAAAATTTATTCTAAAAACTAATTTCAATACGCTACGAAGTACTGCAGGTGAATTTCAAGTCGTTTTGGAGCCTCCAGCAACTTTTTGAAAATTCCTGAAACCTCCTGCAGATTTTTGAAACTTTAAATTTTCACAAAATTTCATCAAATGGAGACGGAAAGCTGAAATTTACTCTACACTCCAATTTCAACACCCTTTGAAGACGACTTCAGGTGGGTTCGAGTCATTTTAGAGCCTCCAACGACTTTTTTGAAAATTACTGAAGCCTCCAGCAGATTTTTGTAGCTTTAAATTTTCACAAAATTTCGTCAAATGAAGACGGAAAGCTGAAATTTACTCTACACTCTAATTTCAACACCCTCTGAAGACGACTTCAGGTTGTTTCAAGTCATTTTAGGGCCTCTAGCGACTTTTTTGAAAAGTACTGGAGTCTCCAGTAGATTTTTGAAACTTGAAATTTCCCCAACATTAATTTATCAAATGGAGTTGGCAAGCTGAAATTTACTTCGCAGACTACATGGTGGTTTCAAAAATGGGTTTGAAGTTTCCAGCTACTTTTAGGAAATTTCAATTTTCCAAAAAAACATCATACAACCTTTCAAAAAGTTGCTGGAGGCTCCAAAACGACTTGAAATTCACCAGCAGTCAACTTCGTAGCGTATTGAAATTAGATTGCAGAATGAATTTCGACTTTCCATCTTAGTTTGATGAAATTTTGGGGAAATTTCAAGTTCCAAAAATGTACTGGAGGCTCCAGTAATTTTCAAAAAAGTCGTTGGAGGCTCTAAAATGACTCGAACCCACCTGAAGTCGTCTTCAGAGGGTGTTGAAATTGGAGTGTAGAGTAAATTTCAGCTTTCCATCTCCATTTGATGAAATTTTATAAAAATTTAAAGTTTCAAAAATCTGCTGGGGGCTTCAGGAATTTTCAATAAGTTGCTGGAGGCTCCAAAACGACTTGAAATTCACCTGCAGTACTTCGTAGCGTATTGAAATTAGTTTTTAGAATAAATTTTAGCTTTACAACTACAATTTGATGGAATTTTGTGGGAATTTCGAGTTTCAAAAATCGACTGGAGGCTCCAGAACTGCTCAAAACGGTTTGAAACCATTTCCAATCGATTTGGCATGTCGAAAATAGGGTATATCCCAAATTTCAGCTTTCTCGGTCAATTTGGTAACATTTTGATTTTTTCCCTCATTTTTGGCCTAAATTCGATTTTCAAAAATTCTCCAAAAATCGAGAAACGCACTTTAGGACTTGAAATTTTGACAGGTGATAAATTTTTGCATGATCTTTCGATCTACCTTTGTAGAGTTTGAAAAAGTTTGTGCAATTACTCCTATTGTCATATGCCGGACTATAATTATGTATTCCTTAAAACTGCACAAAAGCACTTTTGTAGAAATATTTGGATTTTTCATAGAATTTTAAAATATTTTGATTGGTCACAAGACACTTTTTTCAAAAATTTAAAACTTAATAACCGAATTTTGGACTCGAAATTTTTTAACAATTGCTCAAAAAACATTACTGTTGCAACATTCGAATTTTTCAAAAATTGATTGTTGACAGGCCACTTGTTCAAAAATTCGGAAAATCGTGACCAAATTAGAGACTCAAAATTACTCAAAATTTCTCAAAAATTATTTTAGTTGAACTATTTGAACTCAGACGAATTAATTAAAAGTTCCAAAAATCATGACCTGGTTTTGTTTGCTCAAAATTCTTCAAAATTGCCCGATAACCTCTTTCGTTGAATGAATTGAATTTTTTGTCAAATTTTAGCTCGTTGTGATCGATCACGAGGCTGTTTTACAAAAATCTAGAAAATCGTGACCAAATTATGGGCTTAAATTTTCAATGGAATTTCTCAAATATAATTTTCGTTGAAATATTTGAATATCTCATTCAATTTGAACCCTTTTTTATTGGCCTCAAGACCCTTCTTCAAAAATTCAAAATCTCATTTTTCAATTTTTGGACTCAAAATTTTTCAAAATTGATTGAAAATTGTTTTCGTTGAAATATTTGAATTTCTTACGAAATTTTAATTCATTTTGATAGGTCACACGACGCATTTATCGATAGTTCCAAAAATCATGATCCAGTTTTGGGGTGAAAATACTTCAAAAATTGGACAAAAATCATTTTCGTCGAAGTAATCGAATTTTTTGTCAAATTTTAGCCCATTCTGATTCGTCACGAGACTCTTTTTCAAAAAAACCATGAAAATCGTGACCAAATTTTGGGCTCAAAATTCCTTAAAATTTCTCCAAAATCATTTTCGTTGAAATTGAATATCTCGTTAAATAACCCATTTTTGTTGACCATAAGACACTTCTTCAAAAATTAAAAAATTCATTACCTGATTTTTGTGCTCAAAATTTTGTTAAATTGCTTGAAAATTATTTTCATATTTGAATTTTTTTAGAAATTTTAATTCATTTTGAGCGGTTACATGACGCATTAATCAAAAGTTCCAAAAATCATGACCCAGTTTTGGGGCTCAAAATTCTTTAAAATTGCCCAAAAATCATTTTCGTTGAAGTAAATTGAATTTTTTGTCAAATTTCAGCTCATTTTGATCCGCCACAAGTCTCTTTTTCAAAAACCCTGAAAATCGTGACTCAATTTTGGGCTCAAAACTCCTTGAAATTTCTTTAAAATTATTTTCGTTGAAATATTTGAGTATCTCATTGAATTCAAACCAATTTTTATTGGTCACAGAACACTTCTTCGAAAATTCAAAAATTCATTACCCAATTGTTGGGCTCAACATTTTTCAAAATTTCTCAAAAATCATTTTCGTTGAAATATTTTCAAGGTACGAGACACTTTTCTAAAATTCATAGAAATCATGACCAAATTATGGACTCAAATTCCTCGAAATTTCTCAAAAATCTTTTTCATCGAAAAGGTCTTTTGCTGAATTTAAATTTTCCAAAGGTTTTTGGACACATTTCATTCGAGTATTACGGACATAAAATTCGTATCAAGAATATGAAGGTAAGAGTTCAGATTTCTATGGTCAGGCTATTCTCTCATTTTAATGGATTAGGGACATGGTTTTTTCGAATAGGTACAATTTTTTTCATTTTTTTTATCTCAAAGTTTCCCTATCAATCACATAAGGCTATTCCTTGAAACCAATTTTTCAGTTGTAGTCATTTTTGACAGTGAAATTCGATATTTTTTTTCGAGCCCAAATTGAGAATGAATTGAAACTTTTGAGCTTAATTATTTTCCATCATCAGAGTCTGCTTATATTTTTCTCTGGGAAGCTTCAAGTTATCCAGCAAAAAACTAATTATAGGTTTTCTACTGGTAGGAAATTTCACATCCTACAATTTTTTTCCATGTCTTTCTCATCCCTGCGAATCTTTGTCCAACTAAAAAATCTCTACGTAAGATCTCATTCTTCAACCAAAACACAGCCATAATGATTCACCCAACTACTCAATCCAGACAGGTAACCAAAAAATAACCTCTCATACGACTTACGAGTCTATAAAGGAGCGATGTGTACCTCCCCAATAAATCTATCTATTACTTTACACACTCGTATATATAAAATTAAACTCACCTGTAAAATGGTAACTCCGATACTAGCATTTTCCGGTACAAACGCCGAATATTGTTTGGGATTGAATACCGGGCTATTATCATTCTCATCCAGCACCTTAACCAATAGCTCCATCTCGGTGTATCTGGACGGTTCTCCTCGATCTTTGGCTTTTACTTTCAACGTATAATTTGCTTTAGCTTCGCGGTCTAATTTACCATTTACGCGTAACAAACCGTCTGCACCGCCGAGCGTAAACATACCGGCGGCCGAATCGGGCAGAGAGTATTCCAAATAGCTATTACGACCTTCGTCTTTATCCACGGCCTTTATCACCGTTACCACCGTATTGATGGCGGTATTCTCCGCTACCGATGTTTCATTCGAGATCAAAAATTCCGGCGACATGTCATTGACGTCTTTTATCGTAATTGCAACCTGTAATTTAAACCAAAACATAAAACAACAAGGTAAAAATTAGCTCGATAATTAATCCTTTCCTTATAGTTATGTATGTACCTATTTATGTATGTATGTACTACCGAATACACATCATAGCCTATACTAACAAGTTAACAATGCTATACGTTTGTATAGGTTTAGGTACACCTGTGTAGGTGTAGATATGTGTATACGTACACAATGCAAATTATACTCTTATTTTACATGATTTAATGGTCCACTGATTACCGTACAAATATTTCATGTGTACTGAATAGTAACAGCTTCGTAAATGTTTAAATTACCTGTATCAAATTCCTCATCTTCAAGATGCCCGAGCTCATCGAGCAGTATCTAGCTATACTTTAAACGAGGCAAAGAACTAATTTAAAGTAGATTTGGTTTCGCACCCTCGGTTATTCCCCGTTCCCACTTCCCACTCTTTTACAGAATTCAACTTCCTCTTAGATGCTACGAAAAAAAAAACCTCGAGCTGTCCGAAGTTTAGAAACAGATAGAGGAAAATGAATGAGTACAAAGCAGTTCTTCCAGTGCTGAATTTTTTATTGAGAAAACTTTGCCAATTCGAATTCTGCAAAGCCACCTTCAAAAGATGTCATCAACGATTTCCTTCCACGATGGAAAAACAATTACTCCCCCCCCCGCCGTTACCAGCTGAATTTGAAATTCGAACTTTTCGATCTTAAGAAAAGAACAGAAGATAGATAAAAACAAGTGTTCCATTGATCATAAAAATGGATGAAATACGATCAAAAACACTAGTAAAAATATAATCTAAAAAGTGCTCAAAAAATTCCTAAAAGTACACTAAAAACGATCGAAAATTGAGAAAATAAATAAATAATGTTACAGATATGAAAAAATGCTGACCTGACGAAATTGCCTAAAATGATCATGAAGAAAAATGAAAGAAAAGTCGTTTGAAGATTCGACAAATGTGATAAAAATATAACAAAATAGGGCTCGTGTTCAATTTTTTCCAAAATAAAAAGTATCATAACCAAAAATTAACCAAAAATTCAAGTAAACGTGAGTAAAACATCTTGGAGCAGAAATTTAAAAGTTGAACTGTTCAAAACTTTTTGATAAAAAAGCCGGACTTTTCGACAAAAAAGTAAAAATCATCATACTAAGATCAAGTGACATTTAAAAAAAAACATCTTTCAAAAAGTAAAAATTTTTGCCATTTCTGGCAAAATAAAGCGAGACTATGACAACTTTAACAAAAGGAAGGACTTTTTGGCAATTCTGACAAAAACAATTTTTGAAAAAAAGTGAGAGCTTCTGGATTTTTGAGGAAAAAAAACAACGCTTTTTAGCAATTTTGTTAAAAAGCGAGAATTTTTCACAATTTTTTGCAAAATACGTAAAATTTTGACGATTTTAGCAAAAAGCTGCACTTTTGCGACGAAAATGATAAAAGAAGAAGTTTGACAATTTCTGGCAAGTTGGATGATTCTTGAAAAAAAAGTGAATATTTCTGGCAATTTCCCTAAAAATCAAGAACTTTTTAGGAAAAGCAAAAAATTGACAATTTTAAGCAAAAAGCAAAAAATTTTGGGAATCACTGGAAAATGTAGGATTACAGTTCTGTTTTTCGCAATTTTTTTTTCAAAAAGCGAGACTTTTTTACTCTTATGCAAAAAACCGACACTGGTATATTTTTTTAGGAGGAGGAGGAGGAGGAGGAGGAGGAGGAGGGGGAAGAGGGGGAGGGGAGGGGGATTTTAGGCAAAAAAACAAGACTTTTCAATTGTTAAAAAACTAAACTTTTTGACAAAAAGCAATATTTTTAGACAATTTTTGAAAAAAAGTAAAGCTTTTTTCAAAATAAAAAATGAAAATTGAAGAAACACAATTTTGGGCATCAATTGCTAAAAAACTTGCATTTTTTGCAGAAAGCAAGGTTTATAGACAACTTTTGGAATTTTTTCAACAAAAAAACAAAAAACTTTGTCAGTTGAAAACACAAGCATTTTTATACAATTTCGTGCATCAATAAATTGCTAAAAAAAAAGTAGAATTTTTGGCAAAAAGCAAGACTTTTGGACTGTTTTTGAAAAAATAATATTTTTTGGATTTTTTTTCAAAAAAAAAATAATTACATTAATAAAAAATTTCGTCAATTATTAAAGAAACAAGAATTTTTGACAATTTTGGGCAAAAAGCAAGACTGACAGTTTTAGAAATAAAAACATTTTTTTTGAGGAAATCATTGACAAAAAAATTATGACTTTTTCGCAATCTACGAGTACGTTGAAAACAGAAGACTTGAATTGCTGAAAAAAAAGGTTACATTTTTGGAAAAAAAGCAAGATTTTTGGAAAATTTTTAGGAAAAAAGTAAGTACCTACATAAAACTTTTTAGAATTTTTCAAAAAAACGAATTGTCAATCACCCAAAAAAACAAAAAAAAAAAAAAAAAATTGAAAAAACGAGAATTTTTGACAATTTTGGGCGAAAAGCAAAAAACGTGACAGTTTCAGCAAAAAGCAAGGAATTTTGGGAATAATTGGCAAAAAAATGATACTTTTTTGCAATTTTTGTTGAAAATGAGAGGCTTTTTTTGAATACTTGTTTCGATTTGAAAAGGGAGACTTTTTACCATTTTTTGGCAAAAAAAAGCGAGACTTTTGGGTAATTTTTGGAATTTTCAGCGAAAAATGGGAGACTTCAATTGCTAAAAAAAAAAAATAGAATTTTTGGAAAAAAAATTTTGAAGAATTTTTGGAAAAGAGTAGGTTAATTTTTTTTTAGATTTTTTCAAAAAAACGAAAACTTTGGTCAATTTTTAAAAAAGCAAGAATTTTTGATCATTTTGGGTGAAAAGCAAGACTGACAATTTCAGCAAAAAGCAGCACATTTTGAGAATAATTGGCAAAAAAAGTGTTACTTTTTCTGCAATTTTTGTTGAAAATGAGAGGCTTTTTTGAATACTCATTTCCATTAAAAAGGGAGACTTTTTACCATTTTTTGGCAAAAAAAAGCGAGACTTTTGGGTAATTTTTGGAATTTTCAGCGAAAAAGTCACAATTTTTAGCAACAAACGAGACTGGTTGGCAATTTTGACAAAAGGTCATTATTTAAAAGCAACAAAAAATGTGAAAAATTGGCAAAAAAGCGTTGAAAAATTATAAAAATTAAAGTTGAAAAATTACACGAACTGAATAGAAAATTGCTTAAAGTAGTCTGAGAAAAAAATAAACATAAATGAAAGAGAAATCAAAAAAATTCATTTTGAAAAGGTTGATAAGAGATGATAAAATGAGTATAAAAATGCACAAGGTTTACAAAATTTGAGAAAATTGTCTTATATTATCTCCTGTAAAATTGACGAACGGAAAATGATACGAAAGTTTCAAAAAGAGGCCACACGAGTAAAATTGTTCAAACGTAGTAATATTCCACGAAAGTGTTCAAAAAATTAGTAAAAAATTATCTGGATTAACACGAAAATTATTAAAAACGATTCCAAAAACCACAAAATATTTAATGAATTGACCAAATAAGATAAAATTAAGAATAACGATCAAGAAGTTAGCTATATTATCGAAATAAAAATCATGGTAATGCCAGAAAAATGTTCTAAAAAATTGCACAAAATATCTAACAAAATTCCTGAAACCTTCAAAAAATCAGGAAAATGCATAAAAATTCGAAAGTTGATGAAATATTGTCGAATCAGGGTAAAATGGTGATATTATTTTCCACAATTGGAAAATACCTATAAAAATAGCAAAAACAGCAAAAAATTTACCAAAAAATGTAAAAATCTGTTTAAAATGCCAAAAATATCGTACAAATTGTTCAAGATGTTTTAAAAAAGTACAAAATTTTTGAAATCACATCTCAATTTTCGAAATTTAAAACAAAAGCATAAAATAAAAAGTATATTTCAAGGGTCCTAACGCACCAATAAAAATAATACTTCAACGACCTATTTTCAGTTCAGAAGATCACAGCCTATTGCAATGATGGAATTCTTCGGGCAGAAAATTCGACGCCAGAATAAATTCAACAACGCGGATCTAGTTTTGGTAATTTGTTAACGAATGCTTCGCCTCCTGCCGCCAGCCTTATGGTTCGCCATAGTCAAGCAGAGGCACTGAGCACAGGCACAGGCAGAGGCAGAGATCTACACACGAGAGAATTAATCGAATGGGTGTGTCAGCGACGGCGACGACCGACGGTAAACGGTAGTTTATTTTCGAACAGATTTCCACCAAGTCACTACCTATTTAATATTTGATAATTCGTTGATAAAAACGGTTCGCACACGTAATATTTTTCCGTCTATTTCGCTTTAAAATGTTTACCTACATTGTTGAAAGAGTGCAACGACGACGACGGACGCAGTGTGTGACTAGTATGTAAATATTAGCTCAGCAACACTCTACAATGTAGCTAATATAAAGCAGCGTTGCTCCGCTGCTGGTACTATTTGTGTAAAAGAAAAGTAAATACGGTTACAGAATTTCTTTCACAAACTTCCACTTTGTTAGTGATTCGTAAAAATCAACCAGAGGGCGAAAAATCTCTCACTCGACCGTGTATTTTTTTTACGAATCACTAACACATACGTAGGTACGCGAACAACAGAGCAATGAATCAGGGGTTTCTTTTGCTTCAGCTCCAGCTCCAGCACACACACACTCACACTCTACAGCAATTCGAATTTTCAACGCTGCGTCTTTACTTTACCTATACGAGTATATATCGCCAACAAAAAGAAACTCATTTACATGAGCACAAGAAAGTCCTGCGTGTGATTTATATGTACTTTTTATACACTACATTCCACATAATTTCAAGTGGTCACTTGTTATGCCATAGATCTTACTCCTATATAATAATTTCAAAGCTTTACAATAACCGTTCAAATTATCTTCTATTCTATACAGATTTTTTTTTCAACTTCTTCTCTCAACCTATTCTGTTTGTTCGAATGCTTCGCCTCGCCTGGTTCTCTCTATCTTTCGCCTTTCTTTCCACATAAGCTCACCGAATAATAAAAATCGATTTTACTAATTGCTGACGATTCATCAACAAAAGCCCGAACACGTTTGTCGATTGGAGGCTTAGTCGTGGGACAATTGTGTCTTTTTTTTAAAACTCATGTCTTCGGTGACCCTGCTATGTGCTATGTGCACAGTTGTCCTCTCTGACTGAGGTAATTTATGTAACGTGTAATATGAATACGTAATTTCACGTTAATCGCTTTTTACCAAATATCAAAATATTTTCAATATTTATTTGTTATTTTGAACGTGAATAGATCTAAAATGAGTCTTTCAATATTTTTTTTTTTTCGTTTGTGAACACAGAAAGCAAAAGCTTTTATGAACGTTCAACTATTATTTTTTTTTGACAACATTTGACGACTTTTTTTAATGGTCTCGTCAACTTAATGGCCTAAAAATAAAAAATTATTGGATTTTAAAAAGCTGATTTTCGGTCTTTAATAATCAGAAAAGTAATTGCTTAAAGTAAATCAGATTCATTCTCATGTCAGGATCGAGCCCCTGGTTATGTAAAAAAAAGCTCCAATAGATTTTTACGACGCCTGAAATTGATTCGTTTTTATTTCAAATAAAAATTGAGAGAAAATTTACAGGAATTTTTAAAAAATTTACACTGGATTTCGAGTACAGTGTTTCTGAGACTTCTCCCCTCCCCACTTCCTCAAAAAACGCACTGTCAATATTTTTAATAACTTTTCAGATTTTATATACCTTTTTCTTCCAAAAATACACTCTCAAGATTTAGAAGCATTTTCAAGTTTCACACTATCATCCCATCTACCCAAAACACCCTCATGATTTCAAAAATTTTTGAGGTTTTTAGCCTCCTCTTCCCCTCAAAAATGATTTGGAAGGTATTTAAAAAAATTTTTTTCATGGAAGGACCTGAATCTTTAAAGCCAATTTTCAGAAAGTATTTTTTAGGATTTTTACCCCCCCCCCTCCTCCAAGTTTATTTTTCTAGCAATTTCTCAAAATGAAAACAACACTCTGACTCGAATTAACTGCTCCCTACTTCAAAAATGCATTATAAAGATTTTGAAGAATTTTTCAAATCTGGTCCATGATCCTCCTTTAAAAATGCACTTTTCAGATTTTGGATTACCTACTAGTATTTTTCGAATTTTACTTCCCCCTGCCCCCTTTTTTTTTGAAAATGTGATTTCAACATTTGGGAGGGGAAGTTTCTCCCTCTCTTCCTTAATTGCTTGAGCAATTACATAATTATTTTAAATAAGAACGACAGTGAATCATCAAAATGGGCATTTCGTTGCTCTTTTAGCATAAAACAGAAAACTGAATTTTACATAAAAAATGTACCATTTTTGAGAAAAATTCAAGATTTTTCAAGAATACTTTTTCGAGTTTTACTATCACGTTGTCAAATGCAAGACTTGAGCAACATTTGCAGAAATAGTGAGATTTATTGGACGAAAGGACGCAGAGAAGAAATTATCAGTCTGTACCTATTTTTAGACTACAAATTTTCAGGTTTCGTAAGTTAAAATCAATCATGTGCCTCAAAATTTGGAAACTGGCAATTTTTGGAACACTTTCTGAGAATAAAAAAGCATCCCAAATTTTTCTTCATAATGATTAAAAATAATAAAAATATATCTGAATGTAAAAATCTCAGTTGGAGAAATTTTAGAATTACTAATACTCAACTAAAAAATTCTCAATTTCACTTGGAAACAAAAATTTTGATTATCAAAACAATATTTTTATCATTTGAAAAAAAAAATGGAAATTCAGGGTGTCTAACAAACCTCTCAGACAAAATACTATGACTTTTTCATGACTTTTACAAGACCTATTTTTCACATTTTTACCCCATAAAAATACCCCAGCCCCCCTTAAAAAAATCAAATGACTTGAAACAACGAGGAAATTTTTCTAAATTTGTAGGTAAGTATAGGCAGGGCTTTTTTTGTGGGGGAGCCAAAGGAAAGTTCAAAAATAGCGAAAAATTGCCATAAAAACTAAAAAAGGAAAGAATTTGAAAAAAATGAAAAAATAAATAAATGGTAACTTTTTTGCAATTTGTTTGAACAATAAAAAATTAATTCGGGTGCTTCGATTTTTTTCTCAAAAGACAGGGGCGGGGGGGGGTGAAAATTATAGACTTTAGACTTCAAATTAGCATCCTCGTTAGGAAAGAAATACAAAAAAAGGTCCGAGTGTAGGTATTTCAGTTTTCTCGTTTTCTAATTTTTTAAACAATTTGTTGATTTTTTGATTTTTTTTCATTTTATGGGCTTTTAAAAGATTTTCAAACGTGTTTCGAGCAAAATTCATGACTTTTATGACTTTTATGACCGTTAGACACCCTGAAATTTCTCATTTAAAAAATCCCAGGAAATTTTTTGTTGAGTTATTATAAAAATCAAATTTCAGCAAAAAAAATCAAAAAAATCAAAATTTTACCAAATTGACTTAAAAAGCTTAAATTTGGTGTGTTTGCGATTTTTAATCAATCGAATCAATTGGAAACAATTTCAAACCATTTAGAGCAGTTCTAGAGCCCCACCAATTTTCGAAAGTTGAAAATTTCATGAACATTTTACCAAATGAAGTTGTACCTAAAGATCGATTGATGATAGTTTCAAGCTGATCTGGACTCCTCCTGAAGCTTCCAACCCAATGTTAAAAATTCCAGATTTTCAAAAAAAAAAAAAAAAAAAACTATAGAAATCCACTTTACATAAAATAGTAAGTAAATTTTGCTTCGCAACTTCATTCAGTAAAATTTTGAGGAATATTCAAATTTGAAAAATTTTCTGGAGGCTCCAGGACTTCTCAAAATGGTTCAAAACCGTTCCTAATCGGTTCGAGAGATCAAAAGTAGAGAATTTCTACAACAATTTGGTAGAATTTTGATTTTTTCACATTTTTAACCCTAATTTGATTTCCAAAAAATCAGAAAAATGCATTTCAGCACCTGAAATTTTGACTGTTGGAATTCCTGAAAGAAGTTCTACGTAAATTGAATTATTTTTCGAGATCAAAACACAAAAAAGGTACCTACCTAATTAATTCGAAACAATTTTTCATTTTTTTGAGGAAATTTTCAAACCTTTTCCTATTTTTTTTTAATCTAATGAAATTTTTCGATCACATGACCCTTTTTTCAACTTTTATAGTTCATAATTTTCAGCAAAAAAAAAAAACACGACTATTGCTTGATTGATTACACCTCCCCTCTCCCCTCCCAAAAAAAAAAAATAAATGAAAATTTCAATCATTCGAGTAAATGATGTATTTAGAGTCCTTTATCTTGTATCATCTCTTCATGACTTTCCATGATTTTTCATAAAACCATTTTCATGATCAGTTCAACACCAAGTTAGGTCTTCTGATGGCTTCTTTAGGGAAATTAAGAGAGGAGGGGAAAAGGAGGTGTTTAAAAAAATCCGCTACATGTCATCAAAACAAAGTATTAAAAATTTCAGATTTTTACTCGAGCTCAACTCCTTCCTCCAGTGAAGTTGAAAATTCTAAAATTTCGAACTAGAAAAAAAATTAAAAACATCATTCTTATAGCACAGTGAAATCTTTCCAGAGGGCCCTGTGTCTAATCAATTGATAAAGGCTGCAAATCGGCTAGAAAATTATTGCAATTGATTTTTGGGGGGGAGGGGGAGGAGTCGTCTTTTTATAAGATTATGAGATGAGAACATTTCAGCAGAAATGGGCGATTTTCCATTTTTCATAATATGAATTTTAACTTCTAAAAAAATAATTTCCCCAATCAATCGTCTTGGATCTCGAACACCTGCTCTAATCTACTTCCAGTGTTCAACTTGGTCAATTATTACGCCTTTTACAGCAATTTTAATGTACTGGAGAAACAAAAACTTTCGCCAGAGGCTACAGATTTTTTCGAAAGTGACTAAAATCGATCCAGAGACTCGCTTCTTTCATGATAAAAATCGATTTCGCGATATTCATTTTATTTACCAATTAATTTCGTCAAGAAATTTCATAAATTTACCAAAAATCGAAAAATCAACCAAGTCATCTCTAAATTTGATTCAGAAATGAGTTCGTTCCATCGTTCCAAAATTATTTTTTCTCCAGAATTCCTCGTTAAATATTTCAAACTTCGAGGTTCAGCTCATTTTCAAAATGATGATCAGATAAAAAGACCTGGAATTTTTACCAGATTCTTTTGTCGTCTATCACAATTTTTTTCAACTCCTATTTTCAACTTTTCAAAAAAAAAAATATATATATATTAATAAAAAAAGTCAACCCAATCAAACACTCTACCTCTCGATAATATTTCAACAAATCATTATTACAACACATCACCAAACACATTCACTCAACCACGTTACCAAAAAGTTTCACACACATCCTCATCTTACGACCTTTTCGTAGCCTTTGATCAAACATCCCAACACACTTTACCCAATATATACCCAATAAACCCATACACATCCCAAACGACCTACTAAACTAAACATCGACGTACATACCTGAACAGTAGCTGTCAATCTTTGCTGGGGTGGTTTAGCCTTATCTTTGGCCAGAATGGTCAAACTATAGACAGAATGCGTTTCCCTGTCCAGCATTCTGTTACTGTAAATGGTACCGTTTTTTGGATCGATAATAAAATCATTCTCTTTATCTTCGTTCACCATTTCGTACTCGATACGTCCATTGTCACCTGAACAAAATAAAAGAAAAAACACAATTTATTAAACACCATGTTGTATACCTAATACCTATTCACAATCACAACAATTTGAAAAAACGACAGTTTTACAATGCATAGAAAATACAACGTTGGAGTAATTCTTTTATTTTGGTTTCTTTTCACTCTAAACATCGTAAATAATCAACACACAACGACTTTTAAAGTCCGAGACACGAGTAAGAAAAAAAAACAGCTCGCCCACATTTCTATAAGAATACCCAAAAAAAAGTAGAGAAAAGGAGAGAAAAAAGGGTGAATAGATGGTATTATGTCAATATTACATTCGGACAAAAGCTATATAATCTCGTAGAACGACATCTCGGCCACTATCGTCCGCAGACAGGTTAAAAATAAAAATTTCTTTCAATTATACACACGTGAATTTTTCACCAAAGTGGAGAAAAAAACACTCGTAACTCAGACACTACGATGCTGCAGGTAAACACGTCAAACCATCATTGAGACGACCTGTGAGGAAAAAATTCTCTACTTTGGGTTCATCGTCGTCGTTGTCAGGGTTTAAAAATCCCATTTCATTGCCTACTGTTTCGTTGACTGGTTACCTAATTATGTAGTTTGACTTATTTAAAACTTTTTCCAACATCCAAAATGCAGACCTACTGCTGATTTCGTTCGAATATTATCTTACTACAGTATACACCTCATCGTATATATGATTTGGACAATTCAAAGACACGACGAAGACGACGATGGCCAAAGACGATTCGGCATTTTTTGAACGCATAAAAACGATAGAGATTATAAATACGAACCATCTCGTCCTCGTCCGACTGGTTTCCTATACGAAAATATCATCACATATATATAGACTACATATTCTATTTCTACAGTGGTAAGTAAATTTTTTTGTGCATTTTACACTCCGACTTGATTCGAGTATGATGAAAGGAGAGTTGGGAAAAAAAAACGCGTAAATTTCACACCTCACACGGCGTCTAAGGTGTATTAGTCATCACTGTTTAATAAGAAATTTACCTACCTGTTACATCAACACCACCACATCTCCGTATAGCTTTTCGTACCTCACACTCGTGTAAACAAATAAGATAACAATTCGATACAAAAAAAACGAATAATCGAGTATAGTAAGTAGATGAGGAGGGAAGATAGGTTAGGTGAGACGCGAATGAAGGAAACATTTCACATTAACATTCTTAATAGTATTTATTTTTAAAGCCGAGACATCCTATAGCAGTCGCAGAGGACGGACGACACAAGTACCTACTATAACATAAGTCGGGGATAAAGCGCCGAACCGCAGGAGATTCAGTTTAAAATCTCATAACATATGAAAAAAGATGAAAAAGCATTACAAATTAAAATCACGTCTGTGAAAGGTTTTCTACTTTACAAGACATCTAATTAGTTTCAAGGTTGAAAAAAATTATCTTTTTTAAATTCCAATTCACAAGTCCTGATCTTTCCACCATATATACCTACACATACGAGTAGAAATAGGTATATATATACTCTGTGTGTACTGATTAAAAAGATGTTTGATAAATATTATAATTATTATTATACTCCGGCTTTCCGCAACTAGACGCGCGTATCTAGTACTCACTTTACCTGGGTACACTTTTCATAGCTTTATTACTTTCTTACACTACTTGTGTAAATGTAATACGCGATTATTACCCATCGACGACGTAAGCTAGCTTCATATATTTTTTAAAATGAGCGAATGTGGCTTTTTATGCTTTATTTGGTCGCGTTTGTCGTACATTTTGAAAATAAAGAATCATTCAAAGTGATTAATTTCGCCAGCTTTGATGATTTAGGTCTACGTCAAATTCAGTGTTAGAAAACCTTCTTAAGACTACTCGTAACCTGCATCCATACTCCTCTTACCTCTGTCGTATCGCATCATAAGTCCTACTAGACATCATTCTTTTGCCAAGGACGAAACTCAGGGTGCGGGGGGGGGCGTTGACCCCTCAAAGTTGTCAAATTTCGAAAAAGTCGACAAATTTCAATAAAGCTGGCAAATTTTGACGAAGTTGTCAAATTTTAAACATTTTTAGACGTGATCATTGATCAAGAACATGGTGTTCAATACTTTTTCACGACCTTTTTTTCAACTAAATTTTCAAAAATCTTTTCACTCGACCCCCCCCCCCCTCCCAACACACAAAAAAATCAACGAAGTCGATCATTTTTCACAGGGAAATTTTCAAAAAAATTGAAATTGGAAGACATTTTTTGGATAGGTAACTACATACCTATGTACTTACTATTTTTTTGAATTTCAATCAATTTTTTTTTTAAACAATACAAAAAATGAACGCATTAATGATTTTTTTTCATTTTTTCACAACTTTTTTTGACACTTTCATTACTTGTTAGATATCTTGGAACTTCTGCAATAAAAAAAATTGGCAATTGTGCAAAAATATCCAATCGAACAAATTTTAGGCTATTTTGCCAAAACAGCGAAAGTTTTTGACGATCGTCTCAAAAAATCTAATCAAGCAAAATTCAGGCGATTCTGGCAAAAAAAAAGTACAGGATATCTAACGAAATTTCTCAGACAAAAATCACTACTTTTTCACTACCATTTAAAAAACCATTCCTAAATAATTTTTGCCCCCCAACAACATTTTCCAACATTTTTGGTGTCACTCGGAGAATATCACCTGATGTGGCATTTTTTAAATTTCAAAGCAATCAAGAATTTGAAAATTATTTTTTCATAAATTTCAATTTCGAACAAGAAAAAAAAATTAGCCTCAGCTAAGCGAAGGAAAGAATTTTTGAAAAAATTAATTAATCGAAAACTTAAAAATAGTAGGTAAGTATTATTTTTTATGCAGGAAGTCGATTTTGCTATTCTTTGGCATTTTATAAATTTAAACAGATTTTTTAAATTAGAACAAGAGTATTTTAGAAATTTAAATTCAGGAGCAAAAAAAATAAAACCTGAGCCCAGCGAGGTAGAAACTTTGGAAAATGTGGGATTCGAGAAGTACAACGATGACGTCATTTTCACGAGACAAATATTTTTTTTGAGCTATTGAAATTTGAGTCAGAAGCGTTATTTTCAAATTATATTTAAAGTAACCTGAAAGGGGAAAAAATTATGGCCAAGCGAAGCAAGGGGGGGGGGAAGAGTTTCAGACGTAGATATTCAAAGTTGAAATTATATTTTCCAAATTTTCGAAATCGCTACTTTTTCACTACGAGTACTTTCATTACCTGTTAGATACTCTGAAGAAGCTATTTCGTCGACTTCTTTGAAATCTGAATTACAAATTTTTGAAACCTTTTGCCCGAGCGACTGTTTCTGAGTTTCTGCTCATGGAAAATGGCTGTTCTTGAATTATGAATTTTTGAAAACATTCGGCCCTCGCTTCGCTCAGGCCTGTTGATTTTTCTTTTTCTAAATCAAACTTTCTAAAAATCTATTACCTATTCAGACTTAAAAAATGTTCAAATAAAAAATAAACGTTTTTTTCCAACTCTCAAAACTCACTTCGTTCGAATCTATTTGATTTTCTTTCTCGAGGTTGGAATTTCTACATAAAGAACCATCATTCAAATTTTAAAATTTCGAAACAGGGTGTTCAACAAAATTTTCAGGCAAAAAATTATGACCTTTTTCGTTACTTACCTGTTTTTTACATTTTTACCACATGAAAATACCTCCCTCCCTCCCTCCCTCCCTCCCTCCCAAAAAAATTAAATAACTCGAAACTGCGAGGAAATCGAACAGGGTTGCCATTTTTTACAGAATCAAAAATTAGGTAGGTATTTCAGTTTTTTATTTTTTTTTATTTTATTTTATTTTATGGGCTTTTTAAAAAAATTTTCAAGTGTGTTTCGAGCAAAATTCATGACTTTTTTCATCTCTTTTCATGGCTTTCATGACCGTTAGACAGCTAGACAGCCTGTGAAACCAAAAAAATCAAACTCCTCACATAAAAAATATTGCTTTTTCAGCTTGTTTGATTTCCTTTTTCAAAGTTCGAATTTCTAAAAATTCTCCATTAAAATTCTAAAATTTTGAAACCAAGAAAACCGAACTCCTGGCATAAAAAAACAAAGCCCTTTCAACTATCAAAATACGAATTTTCGAAAGCTCTTACCCTCAGTTCGTTAAGCCCTGTTTATTATTATTTTTCAAACTTGGAATTTCTAAAAAAATCACCATTCAAATTTTGAAACCGAGAAAATCAAACTCTTTACATAAAAAACATCCTATGTTTTCGCCTATCAAAATATGAATTTTTGGAAATTTTCTCTTTAACAAAACAAAAAATTCCACGTTTGAACAGGGAAAATGAAAATGTTTTAAAAGTTATGATAGGCTACGAGAAAGATCTACCTAAAATGTCAACTGGCAGAATTGTTTTATCTTTCGTTTTATTCGACAAAATTGTAATTGTTTTCGCATACTAGTCGATAAATCGTCGGTTGAAATCCCCCTTCCCCCACCAACTGAACCTTCAGTTTCGTCTCTGCTCTTCGTCGTGTAAATTCTACAAAAAATTATTACTTAAAAACTTTGAATACCTACTTAATTTGAATGATTAATTTACACATTTTTCTCATTTTATTTTTTTAAATTAAAATTTTATTCAATTATTTTAAATTCTTTTTTTTTTTTATTAAAATCTAATTATTAAATACCAAAATAAAAATTTTAATGTTGCAGGTTGCACCAAAGTGTTTAAACTTGCAAAGAAAATCATTTCCCTGACTTTTCTCAGTTTTTTATTTCTATGCGGATTTTCCCAATTTTCCAAACATTTCAAGTAAGTACAGGAAAAGAAGGTGGATGGAAGGAGGAAGATGTTAAATTTTTTCAAATATTAGCGACTAATTTCATCAAACAGAATGTTCATAAATCTATGATAGGGGGAGCAGGAGAAGGAGGGGGAAGGAAAAGGGGATGGCTCTCATTTCGAAAATTCGAATTTCAAACAGGAAAGCTGAAACCTAAGAAATGGAGGAAGGTATCCTGCGAATAGGCTTGGGCTTTTGAGATGAGTTGAGAGGTAGGAGAGTTGAATTCCTTCGGAATTTTGATAATATGCACTTAGGTAAGGTTATAGTAATTTTTGATCATTTCAGCACCATACTGACTTACCTATTCGAGCCAAAAACCAAAAAATACAAAAAAGTAAACGTCAGAGAGCCCATTTCTGAGGATTTGCGCGAACCAAAATTTTTAAAAAACAGTAAAAATTTTGATCAACATTTTTATTGATTTTGATTTACCTATCTGTATCAATTTCAAAATAATTGTTCTACTTTTAGAAGAGGTAGGTAGTTCTTTCTTAAACAGTAGGTTATTATTAGTAGGATTTTGACCAGAAAAAGAAAATTTTCAAAAAAATAATTATAAACCACTGAATTTGTTTTTGATTTTTTTTTCAAATCGAAACAGGCGTCATCGTCATATAAGGGGATCAACTGCAACATTGTTTGTGGGACCGAGACGTCATTTCTTTTAAAAAATTGAGCAACAAAAATACTCGTTTAATTTTTCATTAGCAGAATGGCTAGGTACACCAAACAATTTTTTTTTAATTTTCAATTTTTTTAGCAAGATTTTTGAGAACATGGAAAAATTCTTGAGGTTTGAACTTTCAGATTGAGTGACTACATGGAAAGGATGAGGAGTTGAACAAAGGATGCGTAGAATGAATTGTAATTGTCCATTTCTGAGAACTGAGGATTCACACAGCTGAATTTGAAAAAAAAAGGAAAAGTCAGAGGGGGAGAGCTAAAAAAAAGAAGAGGAAATAAAACATAAAAACTAGATCTGTTTTTGATCTCAGCATGAATTTTAATCTGCGTTGATTGGTCACACGATTAACTTAGGTGTTTGTTGGGGGGGGGGGGTGCGATAAGGTAACCCAAATCTAGATATGCATTTTTTACTAAAAAATTTAAAATTTATTCTGCTACCAAAAATTAAATTTTTTAGGTTGATTGAGAAGTAGGAGGGAGAGAGAGCAAGAAACCTAAAAAATTCAAGTTAAAAAAAAAATGTTTATCCAATTGGGTCAAAATGTATGAAATGGGATCCAAATTGAATACAATCGGTTTTAATCATAATTCCAATTGAATCCAATAACTTGATCCAAATATGATTCAATTTGCGTCAATTCGACCTCATTAATGAATTCTGATCCGTTCGGATAGACTGTTTTTTAATACCAGGATTAATTTGGATCCGAAACTTTTCCCCTGAGATTATCAAATATCAACGAACAATATTTTCCCAATTTTTTTTAATTTTTAAAAAACTTCCAACTTTTTTGAAATACACACCGAAACCGAGAGAATTTCGCCTTGAAATTTGAGAATTCGCTGACCTGTAGGTATAGAAATCCCAGTTCTGCTTTCGTGACTCTGACAGATTGATTGTTCGGCGAATTATTTAAATTTTTTAACGTCATTCTGTCAGACAGCTAAATCGATATGTTATAATGCATCTCAATTCTCAAACGTACTCGTACCTATACATATATCGAAAGAAAGAGAAAAAAATCTTAAATCCGCATCACTGCAGCGGGTCCATTAATTTACTAATAACAAGTACATACATTTAACCGCTTAATCCAACTCGCAGATCACAACAGTATGAATGTAGAATAGAATGCCGACCATGAGCAGAGAGAGAACGAATGAAAAAAAGCACATTTTTCTAATTTCCAGTTTTACATTCTAATTGTACAATAATTTTACAATGAGCATAATGCTATATACGTAACGTTTTATGGGTTTTATTAAGTAAAACCTATTAATACTGTTATTTGTATTTACGTATGTATTTTTTATTTGAGCACTCGGCGTATATGTATAGGTACCTCTAGTACCTACTATAAGACGTAACATTTTACAATAATTTAGCGCCTCGTTAATACTATATAGGTATTTGCCACGACGGTCGACGACGAGGGCCGAGGGGGTATAAGACGATAGAGATTCTAACACGCCTTATATTATTTGCTCGATGAGTATAAGTAAATGTGTTGCAGGCCGAATACGAATATAGAAATACTCGTAGCAATGATAAAACGTTGGCGACGACGTGAGAAAGAGAGGAGTAAAAAAGATTTTTAAATACTTAGAATATTTCAGTTTCAAGCAAATAGCAACACACAACACACTTTTGCTATTTTATTATTCAATTTCGCGCTGCAATAGCGATTTGCGAAACGTTGAGTTGGATTCGCCATTCGCGCCGCGCCGCCACGTTTAATTTATCGACACCTATGCTTTTTTCCTCTCATATTCCGCCTTTCCTTTTTGAGAACGACGTGTCAATATTTTAAAGATCCGAGAATCCGATAATTTCACTTATTACGCGCGTTTTTTTTTCCTTTCCTCCTCTCTAAGCTATGGTAAACTATATACCGAGCGAGCGTGTGAGCTGCTGCAACCTGTGGCTCAGCTTCTCCTCTGCCCAGTGCCCCTCGCTTTTATGTATTTCTATGTGTGTGTGTAAGAAAAGATCGCGTATAATGTCTCTATTTCAGTTTAGTATAATTGTGTTTTATCTACTTATATTTTTTTCCCTCTCGTTGCGGTTTATGTCATTACGCTTTATCACTAACTGAATCGGAAGCTTTAAAGTACTGCCAGTAAATAGCTACATAATTATACCGTCTTGACGGTTGCCATTTGTCAAACGATATATATGTACACGCATTTTGTAGCACTCATACATATGCAAAAAAAAAAAAGAAAAAAATACAGCACTATTTATACGAGTACTCTACATAGCATCAGGTTGAAGTTGCTGCGGAGAAATTCAATTTCTCTTCCCGTATGTGGGTGATGAAGAAATCCTCGAGTACCATTATCGTAAGGTAATTATAAAAATCACTGGTGACAGTTCGAAGCACCGTTGCGTTGCTATAAGGTCGTTTGAACTTTTATCGCCTTCTCTTCTATGTACATGTATAAGACTCATTGTGAGCGTGGGATCAACATGCAATGCAGGTTGTATTACGGGTAAAATTTCTTCTCTATTTTGACGAAGGAGATCTCGTCTTGATCACTCTGGTATCGATTTTGCTCCAGAGCATATTCTAGGAAAAATTTGAAGCTGTGCAAATAACTTGAAAAAATCCCCACCCTGTCTGACTCTTTGAGAGGGTGTTGGTGACCAAAATTTCGGTTTTCACTTTTTTTCAGATTAGTAGAGTAAAAATGTCTGAAAATTTCAAAAATCCCACCCCAGACCCTTATTTTGCCCCCTACCTACAAAAAAAAAGTTACAACTGTTTAAATTTGAATAATCCAATGATCTTGATCCAAAATTTGCGTGTGTCCAAATAATCAAGAGGCATGAAGAGGGATGAAAAAAGTCAAAAAAGTCGGATAAAGAACAAAAAGTTGCATAATAAAAATGAAAAAATCACCTAGGACAATTGGAAGGGACAACTCCATTTTTTTGGTGATTTCAGACCTGATTAAATCCAATATAGGGGAGACCGGATTGGATCATTCTCATTATATCTGAACAGATCTGATCAAACCCCATGATCACACAAAATTAGACCTGATCAAATTCGAAGGTTCCCAACATCCGATTAAATCTGATCAGACCTGATCAGGCTTGATAATAATTTTTGACAATTTCAACGATTTTCACGCTTTTACAGTATTTCTGTGACATTTTTAATTTTTGTATTTCATTTAATTTAACTTATATTTTTCGTCAACTTCTCACAACTTTCCACTATTCGTCAGATATTTGGGAAATTTTGGAATACAACTCAAATTTTACTAATTTTCGACTATTTTAATGACTTTTTACCAAAATAAGCAACTTTTGAAAAATTTGCTCATTTGTGCTGGTTTTTTCATCCATATAATTTTCAAAAACATATAAGAAATCAGTTTTGACAAATTTTCGTGCGATTTTGAAAATATGTATTAAATTATGTAATTTATATCAGTACATAATTCGATGGTGTTTTGGAAGAAGGGCCAAACTGCATTTTTCAAGATTTTTTTCACTCAGGGGAACAGTGCTATAACAGCCGGAGTTGGACAGATAAAAAGGGCCAAACTGTTTCAGAGCCAAGCTGCATCATTCAGTTTAGCTGTGAGACAGTTTCGCCCTTTTACCTTTCCATCTCCGGTTGTTAGAGCAGTGTTTCACCGAGAGAAAAAAATCTTGAAAAATGCAGTTTGGCCCTTCTTCCAAAACAGCGACTTTTGTAAGATTTTACTCGTACTTTGAGATATTTCATCGAGCTGTGGTAGTTTTTAGATTTTTTCATATCATTCAAACAAATTTTTAATGACTTTTTTTTTATATTTGAGCATTTTCAAGATACGTATTTTACACAATTTTAGAGACGTTTTATCGCACTTTTTTTCATTTTTGAGAAATCATAATTCAATTGTGAGAATTTTGGCCAATTTTTGATAATTTTCAATATTTTTAGCGCTTATGGTAAATTTTGCTCAAATTTTGAGAGATTCGGTCGTTTTCTAAAACTTATTTATTTCATCAATTTTTGCTGGCTGATTTTAGATTTTTATTGAGCAGTGATTCGTGATTCGAATCGTGACTGGATTTTAGTCAACTCCGACTTGGTAGTCTGAAATGAAAATTATCATTTACGTGCCCTAAATATTTAGGTTTTTTTTGACTTTTCGTTCCTATCTCCCTTTTTCAAGTTTTTATACATATGTATTTAGTTCATTAGGTTTTACATTGAATTTTCTTTTCAATTTTAAACAAATGAGAGGTAAACGTAAACCCAAAGTTGAAAAGTTGAAAATAGTTTTTGGAACTACGCGTTTTTTTAACTTTGCAAAATGTGCGAATTTTTAACATGCATTTTTATCCCTTCAAAAACTCGTAAAACTCTCTCGTCTGGCGAGTATTTTTTGAACAAAAAAAAGGGATCAAAAAGATCCGCCGAAGGCTCTAAAATGGCTCGTAACCATTTCATAATTGACCAGAAAGACCGAAAATATGATTTAAACTGAACTTTAGCCCTTCGGGATGAACACTTCACGAACGGCGATTTTTCATTATGTTATTTTTTCAAAAATATCTAATCGCAGAATAACATTTTGAGATAGAAAAAAAGCATATTACTCGTATCTTGTTGAGATTAAATCAATCTGGGAGGTCATAGGTGTTGAAATGGGCTTTTTTGTAAAGATTTTTTAAAAACTGAAAAATTCAAGAATCCTCTGGAAGCTCAAAAATGTCTCAAAACTACCGAAAATCGATTCTAGAAGTTGAAAAAATAGGGTATAAATAAAATTTCAGCTTTCTATTACTATTCGACCAAATTTTGATTTTTTTTTCAAATAGGAAAAATTTTAAATTTAAAATTACCCCAAAAATGGGAAAATCGACGTCACTTAGCCCGGTGGTGAATTTTTATGTGCTTATTCAATTTTTCTCTGCTGTGCTCGAAAATTCTTTAGAAAATTGGGACATCTCCCTCGTGAGGATAAAATGCAACACTTTATTTTCCAAAATCACACTCTCAGAAATTAAAAAAAATACTTCTGTAAAAATAATCAGGCCGGAGGAACGCCAAAGGCTCAAATCCAAAAAGTTCAAATTTGATACCCCTCGAGAGATACAGAAAGAGTTTTATTCAAAAAACAAATGAGCATTCTAACGGAACACTCGCTTAAGTGAAGCTAACAAACGACGCATTACTCGTTATAGTTAATGTTTTTGCTCCCAATTTGACCATGTGGGGGGGGGGAGACTGTTCAGAGTGATCAGATCGAAATAAAACCACACCAATATTCAACACTTCACATTAATTTTTTATTATCATTATTTTTGGAATTTGATAATCAAAATTTGCACTTTTTGTGACTCCTCCCCCCCCCCTTCTCCAAACAACAAAAGTGTCTATAGATCCTAGTTTGAAAATTCCACCTTAAAAATTCAATATCATAGAATAATTTTGAAAAATTTAAAAATCAATATAAAGGCACAGGAGTGCGGAGAGAGGGGGGGGGGTTGATTCGATGATATAAAAACATATTTTGTCACTTTGGAGAATTAATTTCCAAAAATTCATATCTGCATTGTAGAAAAGCATACGTTTCATTACATTTTTCGCAATTTTCAGCCCTTAAAACAATAAAATAAAAAAAAACAAAAATTAGGAAGATTTTACACAAAAAAATTTCTTGATCATTTTTAGGAAGTGATCTTTACTTTGTCTGGGTTCTCTACGTTCGAAAACTTCGAAATGAGAAAAATCCCATGAAAGTGTGAACCAAAAATGAAGAAGAAAATATGGTATTTTTGTGTGGGGGAGGGGGGTAGTTACAGAATTATTATACCCGTAGTGTGGAGTGTGGAGGTTTTAGATTTACTCTTCTAGAAGATGTAACTTCAATGAACATTTTTGTTCATTTTGACCAAAATTATTTCATTTTTTAAATAACTGAACTAAATGACTAAAAATACAGGAGGCTGAGCACAGAAGAGGAAGAAAGGGGGGGAGTCAAAAATGTCAGTGAAATTTTCTCTCATCCTTGAAACATTATCTGAGGCCATCAGTAATAAAATCAGAGCAGGGGCAAATTATACTTCAATTACTCAATCATATCCTTTACACAAATTTTAATTTCAATCCACGAATTAAAGTTCGAATAAACACATTTTGAAAAACATCTCGAACATAATATGTAGGTATAAATAAGTAGCTAGATACATAGGTAAAGGTAAAAGTACATACCGGAATCCAAATCTTTAGCCGTCACTGTCACTACAGGTGTACCGATGGTGACATTTTCCAATAATTCGGCTGTATACGAAGAGAACTCGAACACCGGTGGATTATCATTCAAATCAATCACGTTGAAGTAAACAGTAACCGTCGATGATAACACCGGTCTACCGTAATCTTGAGCTTGAACTGTAAATACGTAATGTTGAACCTGCGAACACAAACACACACACGCCATTAGTATTGTACAATAATGCATTTTCAAAAAAAAAAAAAAAAAACGTGCTCGTATATTCGAATTAATTTTTAAAAAGTAAACACTGTCTATGTAGATGCTATATAGGTACCTAAAAAAAATGATTGCTTCAATATATCGAAAAGGTAGGTATAACAAAACATTAAAAGGTAAATAAGATACCGTACGACTTTGGTCGTCTGGTGGTACCCCAAGTACCCAGGTACTTATTTTAACTAACACTTTTCTATTCCACATCCACTTCAGTCTAGGTACTCAATACTCATACCTGCCTAGTGCCTATCTTGAATATGAATTTTTTAACGTCGATAAATTTACATAAATGATCATTTTGAAAGGTTTACACGTCTTGTAAGTACGTACGTATGTTCACAATTTATCGTATATGGTGCCGGGTGTTTCCTTTTACCCCACAGAATGTAGAATAATTGATAGGGTCCCTCGAATATTAGAGTAACTATACAAAGCATAATGTGAAATGGTGACTTGAATTCGCTGGTGTACTTTTTTTTCTTCGAAGAATTGAATTTTAAGAGATATTTTTTAAAAATCAAATCAATTTGGATGTTTTTTTCAAATTTATAATTTTTTTCGAATTTTTAGAAAATCTCAAAAAGAAAATCCGTTTGGAAAAACATCTCCTATATTGCCTGATTTTTCCCCTCACAGCATTCCAAGTATCCGATACGTTTTGGATCGTTTCTCAAGATCGTGTATCCGATATTCTATAATACGTAATTCCATCACCAATTCACCATCATTGATTTCTCTCAAGTATCGTCTAAACACTAACAGATTACCGAGAATAATAATTGAAGGCCCTGTATGAACTCAGACTGGCGTGTAATTTTTTTTTCTAGCTTGATGTTTCGATTTCAAAGTTTTTTTTTCCCACTTTGACGAGGGTATCGGGTAGGTTAATTTCAATGTCTGTGAAACGTCCGAAATGTTAACGTGTGTATAGCTTTGACACGCCACGCATTTTATTATTACCAGCATCTAACTCTAAGCGCACCGGTGTGTTCGATATTTTAAGCGTATAATTTTCAGAAATATTTTATACAGTATACATAGGTAAGTATAAAATGCAGCCCTTATTAACATATCAGAATTTTGTCGGACGTAATTCTTTTCCTTATTCGTCTGGTTTTTTTGAATTCTGTACATATCGTGTGCTGATGGGAAGAAATTCATCTCGGTATACTAATTTTATGGATTAAGAAAGGATAAAGCGCAATTAACGCGATCGTTCGAGGTTTTTTTCTTTTTTCTGTATACTTTTATTTCATCAAATGACATAACTCGAGTGGTTAAACGGCGTCGTAAATACGTGAAAAGTGCGCGTGGTGTAAAATTTAATTAGAGTAATAGGTTTATGGGTGTACTTTCTAATTTCTTCGAGAATTTATATATCTACGAGTATCTAGACTGAGTAGTGAACATGATGTTTGTGACTGTAGCAAGGTCAGTGCGGTGAGAGGATCGAATTATCCTACACCAGCGTTCAAGTCTTCGGTTAACACGTTGTTGTTTTATGGGGTTTATATTTATATGTACTTTTACCTTGATACAGATGTTTCGAAGAGCAGGGATCTGATTTAACCAAATTGTATACGAGTTTGGTCACGAAGTAATATTTTTTGAGTACCTCATTTATCTAGGGTGGAAAAAAATTTTTCTTTTTTTTTGGCTTCCACCTCCTAAAGTTGTGGCTATACTCGGCGAGAATGTAGCCAAAGCTGAATAAAAATGGAGGGAAAATAAGCGAAAACTGGAATTTTGAAAAAATATAAGACTTTGAAGAAACTTGAATTCATTTTTTAAAACTTAAAAGCAACAAATTTTTCATATGCAAAGAAATAAAAAATAAATTGAGAAGAATGCAATTTCAAAAAATACACAGAAAAATGGGTTGAAAATTGATAAAATGGTACGATATTCTCACCAAAAAAAAAAAATGAAAAAATGGAGAATTTAATAGTAAAGCTGTTAAAAACTTGTTTTTTGATGTTTCACCAAAAAATCTTCATTTAAGAACTGAAAAATCGAAGTGTCAAAAAATTGAAGCATTTTATTTTCCTAGCCAAAAAAAAAGCAAAAACCCCACAAAGTAACTTTTTTTTTGAAAATCTCAATTAAGCAAGTATGGTATCTATTTTCTAATAATTCAACAAAAAATCAAAATCAAAGAGAAAAATCAATTCAAACGAAAATTTTGATAAAATAATAGGCATTTTTCAATACTTTAAATTGTCATTATGGAAAAAAAATACAAAATAAAATGAACAAAAAGGTGATGTGCCAATGTAATATTTTGAAGAAACATCAAAAATAAAGTAGGAAACTGTTTTTTTTTTTAGGTCAACGACACCCCCCTCCCCCCCCAAAAAAACTTGTCTGTCAAATGAAAAAAAAAAAAATGTTATGTTTTTTTTGCTAGATTTTATTTTTGTTCAAGAGAGCTATTTCATTGAAAAGGAGGGCAGGAGGAGGCCTGTAAATCACAAAGTTACCAACCAATTAACTCATCTACAAATGCCCAAGCTGCATTTTTTTTAAAACATACAAATCACAAGTTATTTTTATTTTCTTGATATTTTCAAAATCTTTAATTCTCAAAAACTTTAAAATTAAAAAAAAGAAAATCACATCAAACTCAAGCAGTAATTTTTGCCAATTTTCAGCCCAAAAAAAGCAAGTGCATTTTGATAATGGTGACAAAAAAGAATTAATAATAAAAATAAAATAAGGAATGGAAAGAGTCAGTCTTGATTTCATAATTCGATTAAATATGAATCGTCATTAAACGAATAAAGAAAATCACTTTCATTGTGGCTCAAAAAATTAGGAACCCTCCCCCCTTCCCCTGCTTAATCAACCAAAGACGCTAAATTTTGAATGGCACAGGTATTAGGTACTCGAGAAAAATATTAAAATCTTATTTAGAAATAAATTTAGCAAAATAGAAAAAAAAACTATGCTCATTTTTAACATTCCAAGGATTTTCTTTTCCTCTTACCCTCCCCTTCCCCCTCCACCAACTAAAATTGGAATTTCATCCAACACTGACCAGCATCTACTACAATTAGATATTTCAGGTACTTACCCAATAATCCAAATTTAAAATTCTACAAATTTTTGACGTTTTGATGCAGAATTTGCAAAAAAAAATTATAGAAAACGCTTCACCAGCCAATAGACAGTTTTTTCTAATCGTATTTATTAGTAGGTACTTGATTTTAGCAGTTTTTGAGGCTTATTTTCAATACATGGAGAGCAAGATGTCATTTTTGAGGTAAGTACCCTTTTTTTTAATTACTAATATTGCATGAAAAAATTATTTGACAAGTACATACATTTACCATAGAAATCATCTGTTTTAGACGCATTTTATTTTTCCAAAATTTCAAGATTCATTTTGGAAATTTATTAATTTTTTCAACAAAAAAAAAAATACAACTCAAAAATATAATTTTTGGCAAATTAAGTGAAAAATGAACTCTCAAAATATTTGAAACATTGTTTATAGTCGAGAAGCCCGCATGGCGCATAAGGATCTATTGCACCCCCCCCCCTTGATCCTCCGGGACAACTTTTTTCTGACAGGGGGAGTCCTAAGGAACATTTCTAGCCCTTGTCCTTAAAAAAAAGAGCGGTCCTACTTACAAAATGGCGGCCTAAATTTCCAAAAAGTAGCTGGAAGCTTCAAAATCATTTGAAACCATCATGCAGTCGACTTCATATCGTACCTATTGAAATTAGTTTGCGAAGTAGATTTCAGCTTGCTAACTCCCTTTTGATGAAATGTTGTGGGGATTTCAAGATTCAAAAATCTGGTGGAAACTCCAGTAGTTTTCAAAAAGTCGCTGGATGCTCCAAAACGACCTAAAATCCACCTGAAGTATCGACTTCGTAGCGTATTTAAATTAGTTTGCAGAATGAATTTCGGCTTTCCACCCCCATTTGATAAAATTTTGGGAAATTTCAAGTTTTAAAAATCTACTGGAGGCTCCAGTAATTTTCAAAAAGTCACTGGAGGCTCCAAAACGACTTAAAATTCACATGAAGTCGACTTCGTAGCGTATTGAAATTAGTTGGTAGAATGAATTTCGGCTTTCCAACTCCATTTGATAAAATATTGTGGGAATACCGAGTTTCAAAAATCTGCTGGAGGCTCCAGAACTGCTCAAAACGGTTTGAAACAGTTTCCAATCGATTTGGTATGTCAAAAATAGGTTATATCCCAAATTTCAGCTTTCCTGGTCAATCTGGTAAAATTTTGATTTTTTCCCTCATTTTTGGCTCAAAATTGATTTTCAAGAATTCACCAAAAATCGAAAAACGCACTTTCGCACTTGAAATTTTGACAGGTGATGAATTTCTGCCTGATCTTTCGACCTACCTGTGTACGGTTTAAAAAATTTCGTGCAAGTCCTATGTTGGAACGCAAAATTAGCGATTTCGGCTGACCTGTCCATCAAAATGGCCGCCATTTTGTAAGTAGGGCCACTTTTCTTTTTGAAGACAAGGGCTAGAAATGTTATTTAGGACTCCCCCTTCAAATAAAAAATTATGCAAGAGGATCGATGGGGGGATGCAATAGATCCTTAATTATGCGGGCTCCCTGACTATTAGACAAAATCAGTTATCACCCTTAGCCTCTTCTCGCATGAAAATTTATACTTTTTATAAAATTTTAATCTTCATCTCTAGACTTTTGAGAAAATGATCGGATATGATCAGATCAGGAAACTGACCACTGATTTGATGAGTGTTTACCTGTTTACCTATCTGAGCTGATGAAATTATACTCATCTTTCCAGCAGAAAGTCATTTCACTGTGATCAGATCTGATCAGATCATTATCAGGCGTGAATATATGTATTTTCTGGATCAAATTTTATCAAAGTTAGACACTTTTGGATCAAAGATCAAAATTTTGACCATTTATTAAATCTGTTCATAACGAACCTGATTAGATCCAATCATTTTCGCCAGATTTGGCTGATCGAAATTTCCACAGTCAAGTCTGGATTATTTTGGAACCTACTTACTTCAATTTCTCTCTCCATCCTCTCCCTCTTCCCCCCCCCAAAAAAAAATTTACTGAAATCCAAATATGAGCTTACTCGAGGGTTTTTGTAAATAAATACGAAACTTCGGAGTAACTTCATGACAGGAGGGGGAAGGGGACTGAAAAAAATAACACAAACCACCAAGATTCAAATTAAAAGCGGAAACATTGGTTTCCAAAATCACTCAACAGATAAATTTCGCCCCATCTACACCTATGTATGTCTTCCAAGTTGCATAAATTGACATTTTGCAACATCTCGTCGACTTTTCTCATTAGCAAAACGATGCCGAGAGAATCAGCCACTGACTCATGGCTTTTTACCGGTACGGTAGTTTTTATAGCTAGGTAAGTATACCATACCTACTCGTACTTAAAAAAGTCCATAAATTAATACCACTTTACGCGAGTAACTTTATAATAAGTATATAAATACCTCTTCGTAGTCGAGTTTTGCGGTCAACGTGAATATACCAGTTTGAGGATTTAATGAAAATATGTCGTTAGCCCAATCGGATATTACAGTGTAGGAGATCAATCCATTAACATTTTCGTCCTCGTCGGTCGCCGCAATTTGGCCGATTTTCGTACCTCTGCCGTCATTTTCGGCTACATCGAACGAGTACACGGATTCGGAAAATATAGGCGGATTGTCGTTCGTATCGGTTACCTGGAAAAATAGAAAAAAAAACATGAGCTTAAGCAGGTTTAAATACATTTATATAAATTCAATTCGTTCAACACGAGAGGCCATGAGTCGAGTAGGGGAAGGGGTTCTTCCTTCGAAAGGTAATTCATCCCTGGGCCATCAACATCCTGCAATTTACATTATTCGAGTTGGCTCGCGCCATCGCAACCAACTCAACAGGTGGACTTATGTACACTCTATACGAGTACTCGTATTTTAGAATCCGTTATTGTAAAAATAACCAACTCGTTAAACATTCGAAACGATTCACGATTTATCGTAGGTTTTAATGAAGTACAAAATATACAAATACACAAACCAAACCGAATAAAAAATTAATATAAACTTGCACCGCGAATCGTCGATCTAATTTCTTCTCATCGCGGATTATTTTTCCCATGTTTTTTTTTCTCCCTCGTATTTTTATTCGCGCACTGCACAGGTTATTCAACCTCTCGCTCTCGCCCACAAAAACGATAGCGATAGCAGCAAAATGCACGCTAATTGCATTTATAAATCAAACTAGTAGCATATCTCTCATTAAGAAAAATCTCAGCTACTTGTTTCGCTCAAATAAAATGTTCTAATACGACTTATACATATATACTCGTACTACATACCTTATGATAGGAAAATATGTATTAAAAATATTTTTCTCGTATAAATTGTACGACCGAAGACGTTGCGATCTGCTACTCTTCTTTCTCGCGCCGCGGATAAATTTATATTAAACGTTCGCATTTCACCACATCTCACTCTACTCTTTTCCTTTCCTAATAGATGTAGGATATATTCGCATGTATATTCAGACTATATAAAGACTCGTATAGGTAGTAAAAGGTACTAATACGTCTAGCAGATATACATTTTAATTCAGCGTGAAATGATACGATAAGATATTAATTGCTCGTATTATAAGAATTAGCTATATACGAGCTATAGTGACATCGTATTACACGGTTAATCGCCATTTAAAGTACCCGACGAAATGTTGCTGTTTTTTTTTTTACTATTTTTTTATTTTTTTAAATTAATTTTCTATAACGACTTATATAAATGTATTATGTACAGTAAATACAGACGAATAACACGTATCTATCTATACAACTGCAGCTTGGTATTCGAATTAATGAAGCATTCGAGTGACAACGCGCACCTATCACCAAAGTTGTAGCCTCAGCCTTACCTAACCTAACCAACCAACACTGTGGAGTGTGGATTTTTTTCTCACTTCGATGAGATTCCTTCTTTTCATTATTTCCTGTCTCTATACCGCGCCGAGTTCTGACATAAAACTAATTATTAGGATATGAAGAGTAACCGGAATGAATTTATTTTTATAAATATGAATCGAAAATATTTCTAAAATATCGAGACTGAGACTGGCTATGGCTGCGTTTCAACCGCTTTGATTTGTTTTCTCGTTTTGATTCATATTTTATAGGTATAGTATAACGTTCTATTTCGTGATTAATTAGGAAACGAGTGAAGGAAAGGGAGATGAAATTCGTGAAAAAAATATCTACACAAAGAAGTACATACATAACATAAGTTCGAGTTTGGATGATTTTTTTTCCATACGAATGTGTCTGTGAGCTGAGAACTATAATTCTTCTCTTCTATTCCCACATCCAATAAAATGGACCCTTTTTCAAAACTGTTTATTTCAAAGGTGGAATGGGTGACATTTTCTGAAATGGAAACTGTCTCAATTTCATCAATTTCCAAATAATCGTTCAATTTGTGATATTTCAACAGAATTTTTAAAAATATTGTTTCTAATTCAAATTTTCAAAGGAATAAAATTTTCTGAATTTCGAATTAGGGAAATTTTTAAAAAATACATTTTTTATGAAATGATTCGTGTTTTTGGACAGGAAGGGATGAAGGGAGAGGGGTTCATTTTAAACAAGTTTAACAAATCGATCGATTGAAAAATCATACAAAATGAATTTTCTCACTTGTAAATAACCTTTCTATTTTTAGGTTAGGAACAAAAACAAATGGTAAAAAAAAACTTAAATAAGGTCGTGGTGAGTGGGGGGGAGGGAGGACGCAAAACCAGGGCAGTCAAGAGAGGGAAGCACAGGTGACAGTTTGTCCCAAACCCACGCTTTCTGGAGGTCTCGGAAAAAAGGGACTGTGATGAAAAAAAACTGTTTTTTTTTACCTTCTCAAAAAAACAAATTTTTGAAATTGCTTCCCAGTAAGCATGCTGTGACATTAATATCACAGTGATGTCATTTTGTGATGTGCATATGTGACATTTTTGCAACATTGCTTTGGAATGGTAAAAGAAATATTTGGCCGCAATGTCTCAAAAACATAACTTTGATGATATCACACAGACATCACTAAAAGATGTTATAGTGACATTTTTGTCTCAAACTATACCATTTTTACTTCTCGCAGATACAGTATGTTGACAATTAGTATATAAGGAAGATTTGCCGAATGTGGTGGAGTCATCGGCATCAAATCTCAACTCCAAACTTCAGGAGTTGAGAGAAGAGAATATTTTTGCAGAAAATACATGATATTATTTTATTACATCACTCTCAATTTGCTGAACTAAAAGGTACCCTATCACTTTATGATTTTAATTTTTTTTTCAGATATTTCAGTGTAATATTTATGTGACATTGCAAAAATGTCACTACACTGGTGTGAGTGATGTCTTGGTGACCATTTTGATGGGTACATTTTATATCACCAGGAAGTCACAGAACATCACAATGCAATATTACATATCTCCTCAGTGATATTGCATGATGTTATAGTGACATTGCAATGCTTACTGGGTTGTTTTCTTTTCATTCTCCGTATTGAAATTTCTAAAAAAAAAAAAATAGCATTCAACTTTTAAAGCTTTAAAGTGTTAAAATAAGCATCTCGCATTAAAAGCATCGTTTTTATGTCTCTCAAAATACAAATTTTCAAGAGCTTTCGCCCTCACTTGAGCCGGTTTTGCTGAGAAAAAACACCATTTACTGCACGAACTTTTCAATAAAAAAATGTTGACAACACTTGAAAAAGTTCGTGCAGTAAAAGGTGTTTTCTCTCAGTAATTGGTGATCAAAAATACATGAAAAAAATGAGCCTGTTTTCTTTTTTATTTTTCAAAATAATTAACATCCTAAAAAAAATCTTTCAAATTCTACAATTTTTAAAGCCCGAAAAAAACTCCTTGCATAACAAAACATTATTTTTAGTATTCTCAAAGTACAAATTTTCAACAGTTTTCGCCCTAGCTTTGATTGGGCCAATTTCACATACAGGAATCACATTTCCATTTTTATGTAATCTGGTAACCATGACTGTTGGTATTTGAAGGAGCTCCAGCTCTGATTTAATAGCAGCCTCAATGCTTCATCTATTGTAGTTGGCAGTCTTTTTATTACAACTGATGATTTGTTTTCTTGAGAATTTCTGAACGCATAATATTTCTTACAAAGCTGATCATACTGTCGCATTAAATTGCGGAAGTCGTCTATGTTGGTGAGGCAGATTCAAATTAGCTTGTTCAGCAGTTTTATCTCGAAGTCATTAACAACAATACGCTTAATCACAGTTAACTCATGAATATAATCGGAGTATTCAGTAAGAAATACATATTGGCGGAATTTTCTCTTTAACTTCTTCAATTACATAAAACTGGATTAGGGTTATTGTCCAGAATGTCAGCAACTTGTATTGTACTAAATTTATTTTTGATAATGATTGGCTTTTGTCTTCTTTGATGGAACTAGAAATTTTAACAGCTTTCTTAGGTTTACAAAAACCTCCAGCTAGGACATCCTTGAGCTCAGTCATCATTTCAGCCTTCTTCTTTTTAACAATTTCGTGAATTTCATCTTTACCAGGCATAATAATAAAAAATCAGAGTAGTTTTTGAAGGCTCGCAAACTGTTGTTAAAAAATAAGAAAATTCACATTTGGGCCCCCAAAAATTCAACACAGAAAATGTTTATAAGTCATTAAAATTGGTATTTTCCCCCTATACAAAATCGCACCTCCTCTCCCTTCCCTTCTCAAAAAACATTTATATAGTTTCATCCCTAGAAATGGGGCCAAATTATGAGATGCCAATTTTTCGCTTTCTCAATGTCTTTTGACGTTTCAAGATATTTTTTCGAAGAGAAAGGGAGGGAAGAGGTGTTAAAAATACCTTTCCTACTTCAATGTTTCATTATCAGGATGATTTGCAAACTTTTCACGACATTTTTAGGAGTGAGAGGGAAAGGGAGGGATCCAGGAAGGGAAGGGAAAGAGGGAGAAGACATTTTTACAAAGAAATTTATCACTTTCCCAACGTCTTCGGACATTTTTAATTTTTTTTTTGGATTGGTGGGAGGGTGAAGGGTGTTAACAATACCCTTAACATTTCAATTTTTTTACAACTTTTGAGCCTTTTTTATAAAATTTTTGTTGTTTTTTTCAACATAAATATCTGTTTAAAAAAAATGCAAATTACTCAATTCTTTGAAAATTATTTTTGAAAAAGGAAAGAGAACATTTTTGGAAAATTTTTCGATTCTTACATCAAAATGTTTATTCGCCTACTTATTTAATTGGTATCTGATTGTCTATCTGTGGTTTATACATTTTGCTCTTTTGAGTCACTATATTATTATTATATGTAAAAAATTTTGTAAATGAACTGTGGACGCTAAAAGGCCTAGATTCTAAGGCGTCCTTATATAAAGATTTATTCAATTCAAGAGCTTCAATCATATTTTTTTCAAAGGATTCATTTTTCAAAATATTTATAAGCAAAAAAAAGAAATGAGGGGGGGGGGATTTTCTGAAAATTCTTGCACTTTTTCATTCGTTAAACGGAAAGTTCTAAAATTTGACAAATTTTGAATTTTGAGTTGCGAGTTTCTTGGCAAATGGAGAATTTTGTAATACCTGAATGTTTTTCAAAATTCTACAAAAAGAGCTAAAAGTATAAATTGAAAATCTGTGCAAAAATTTACAATAAACAAGTTGAAAATGGAATAAATGAATGTGTTGGCATCAAAATGAGATTTAAAAAAACATTTAAAAATGTCAACTTTTAAAATGATTTATATCTACTAATAGGCAAAAAAAAGAACAAAACTTGAAAAAACCAAAATTAATTTTCAAAAAATGAATAAAAAACAGAAATTATTTTTGGATTTCATAAGAATTTAAAAATTTAAAGCATCTTGCTATAAATATTGAAAAAACATGAAAAAAAACTCATCAAATTGGCGGAAATAATTCATGTTTAAAATAAAAAACTAAAAAAAACGAAGATGGTTGATAATCTTGAAATTTTAAGAGAACAACAATAAAAAAAAATATTTTTCAAAATAAGATATAGAAAAAATATGACGCAAAACTGATAAAAAAAAAACGTGAAAATTATATTTTTTTTTCAAAAATGTAAATGCCTAATTTACGAACGTTTTCTATGAGTTTTTGAAAATATTTTTTTCATATCTTTTGAAAAATATTAAATTTTTTTTGGTGTTTTTACTTAAAATATAAAGATCACCAACATTTTTTCGTTCAAAACATGAATTTCCACACAAAGTCCGATTTTATAAGTTTTTTCTACCTCTTGTTTCAATTTTATTCAATTTTATGGCAGAGTTCAGCATATTTCAATATATCCGTGATAATGTAAAAAAAAACTAGACCATTCCTTTTTTAAGAAAAAATTTAAAAACAAAACATGAAAAAGATTACAATTAATATTTACATAAAAGTACCATCAAGGAAATCAAAAGCAAAAAAAAATTATTTCAAACAATATTTTATTTGAAAAAAAAAAAAGAAATTATGAACAAGAACAATTTAGAGACACAAAATTCGTTTCCGATTCAAAAAATTCAACTTGCATGGCATTATAAATTTGGAGCTGATATTTTTCGTTAAATTTAACAACCTTTATTTTGGCATTATTTTGAACCCGATGATCATTTATCAGACAGTTCTGGTATAATACAAAATTTTATGATGACAACACTGATTCTATGTTAGAATTCATCTTCAGGATTTTCATAAAATGACATTATTTTCAAATCAAAAAATGTTGGCCAACTTGATTTTTCACTTTATTATTCAGCTAAATACATACGATTTATGGCTTCAACATTTCAAAGTTCAACTTTCGATATTTTCTAATTAATTAGGTACTGAACCTAACTAATCCCCTTGCAAGTCAACCTCATACCCTCCTCCTCACCCCACCAAAGGTAATGTATATCTCTGCATTCCCCTTTTCCAGCACTTCTGCCAAAATATTTTTTTTTAATTCTTACAACCCCATACAATGAGGTAGAAATTAAGCAACCAAAAAATCCTCGAATACATCACGATAAACGATCGACAAAATTTCGCAATAAATCTCCCCCAAAATTAACACATACATCAACCATTTTACACGCCATTCAAATCCTACCAAAGCGAATAATTTCATTTTCGCAAAATTATATTATCCGATAATATCGCAGAATACGAGTGCGCGATCAATGACCATAAATCTCCTTTGATTATCATTCGAATTCCATAATCCGCATCCGAGAGTTATCTTTGGCGTGAATTTACACGTTTCTATTATTCAAACAATATCCCTTCTCGAAATATACTTACAAAAATATCTCTAAAATGCGAAAAATCTGCACCAAACCTATACCTAATCCTCTTTACCCCAGCTCATTGACACCACACACACTGCAGGTGAAAAAGCGCGGTATTCCTTTGCGGAAAAAAAATAGTTACAACTACCCCTCATTCCATCTGCTCGGAACATCTCACCCTATAGGTAGAGATCCAGGTATGGTACTGTAATAAAACAACCCCCTCGAGCAGTCCTATAACAATTGGCTCAGATTAGCAAAAAAAAAAACCCTCCCGGCGACCTTTTCATTTTTATATTGATTTTTAAACGCGTAAATGTATTTATTAATAAGCTCGTGTTTCACGAAGCAAGCACACATAAGTACTCGTACATACAAATACGAATAATTTTCGAGGGAGATGGTGAAGGGTGCAGATTTACCTTCGCAGAATACCTATTGTCGTACGACATGGATGTTGCACAGCTGGCTTGTTTCAGTTCGACAATAGGGTCAGACAGAAAGATGGGTGAAAAGGTAATATACTCGTAGGTAAGGTAAGTAATCGAAAAGTCGTACGTAAAAATTAATTACAACGATGGCGTGTGCTGAGGGGGTTAGAATGACTGTGTGGTTGTAGAAAATGCTATTGGTGAAATATTTTGTTACCCAAAAATAAATTACTATGGAAGGTCTTCTTGGTTGCTGTGGCACATACGAGTGTATATATAGGTACTCTACGTACACATACAACGTTCACATACATACAAACTGGTTCAGATGTTACGGCTCGGAGATCACGTATAAGTGATTTATATTTTCCATAGTCTCATCTCTGTTTAGTATTTTTTTCCTCTCTATTACTCTCTTCTCGCTCTTCTTTAGGTACTTTTCACATAGAGATACACTCTCTCTCTAAGGTCTTGTGTACGAGTATATGCCAACCAGCAACGAGTACACACCGTGGATGAATAGTACTATAAGGTATATATAAGATTTTTTTCAATATAGAGAATTCAACTTACCGTAATGGTAAACGTTGCCTCAGTTTTTTGAATTCCATCATTAGCCTGTACGATGAGTTTATGTTTGGATTTGGTTTCTCGATCTAATAAATCCGTCAAGCTGAGCACTCCGGTATCGGCATCCAAGTGAAATTTTTCTCGATCGCCGGCAATTAATGAAAACGTAATACGCGTAGGTGTATCGGGATCGGTTACTTTGACCGTAGTCACGACATGACCAATTGGTACATCTTCCGAGACCGAAAATTCCGTAGGCATATCGCTAAACGATGGCGGACTGTCGTTTTTATCCAATACATTGATATGTACCTGAAACCAGAAACACAAAATTAGTTAAACGTTTATTTTATTAATCGTTTCTATACTCTCTTTAAAATGTACTCGGATATTTCAAGATCTCCCTTCATCATACCCCCGCATCAGCCAAACCCCAGAACACGTTTACGAAAAAGAAATACCGAAAATAGAGACGAATAAACTATATGGTAAGAGTACAAAAAGGAAGAAACCTCATTCCTGGCAAATCCTTCTCAAAATCAACGCGTAACAATAAAAATCTCCCACGTGTGGGTTCCAAGTTAGTTGTATATCTCTGTCTCTAGATACCTTTTACACACACACATTTATAATAAATTCTTTCAATCTATAGGTAAACCTCTGAAGGGCGAATTTTTTCGCCAGATACCTAAGCCTTCTTTTCATATATGCTCATTTAACCGGTTTCTATGTATTTTGTGTACGAGATACCGCGTCCAAACCATGAATTAGGGTAAAACGGAAATATTCACAATGGGACATTTCATTCGAATGTATCGATCGATAGTATTATCGGTAGTATTGTCACACAATGCACCCAAATTCATCAATAGGCGCAACCTTTAGAGAAAGACGAGCTATACGAGTAGTTCATGCAGGTTTGAAGGTTACCTACATTGATTGATATCAATCTTTGTCGAATTTTCCAACAGTTGGCTGTTTTTCGTGTCGGAATCGTCACCGTCGTAATAACATAAGCTTACAATAACATTTACCTATACGACGAATACGATGTATTTCTCAAGTAAACAGAGTTTAGAATTGAATGGATGGGTAGGTGAATATTCTATTATTAGGTTATAAATGCATATTGTACTTTTATGACAACGATAATGTGACAAATTTTTATAACATTTTCGCAAGGGTTTCGAATCAGACCAACTTATAACCTAAACATTTGGCAAGTAATTCAATTCTTTTGCATCAGGGGCAAAAGCAGTATTAGGTACCTATCCTTATAAGATGGATTTTACAAAAGATTCGTGAAATTGACAACAAAAAAAAAAAACAAAAAATGATTCCAGCTCAAAACCAATTAAAATTTTCATTTTTTTATTTATCACTATATAATGCAAGTAGCCTGTATTTTCTGATTTTTAAAAGAATTTCAGGAAAATCCAAACTTAAAAAAAATTGCTGATGGTTCTGCAAGTCTTGAAAGAGTTTTTATTGTACCTACTCCAAAGTTCAATGCCCCTTACTGTCTTACTATACACCAATTTTTGAAAATTTCAGTTCAAAATGAAATTGGTCCTTTGATTGTTGGTAAATTTTTGAGATTTCATAGAAATTACTGGAGAAAAACTTCTGAAAAATTTTTTCTTCGTTCACTTTCAAGTCAATCTGAAGCTTTCAGCAAGAGCAAAATAGAGGTTTTTTGGAGCATGGGAGGGGGGGTGATTTTGGGAGCTTGTGGAAGTTTGCAGGGATATTCTGTATAAATACACGTAGGTACCTAATCATGAAATTTTAGAATTTTTGGAATTTTTTTTTTCACACTAATCTTATTTTGAACAAAAGCTTGAACCTTATAGGGCAGAAATTGGAGTTCAAGTAGAAGATCTGAAATCTTTTTTTTTCAACCATCGCAACTGACTAGAATTTCGGATCAAAAATCGATCACGATCGATTAGAAAATCGATTGGTTGAATGCCAAAAATCGATTCTTTTGAGATTTTGGATCTCATACAATGTATCATGTGAAGTGTGAAAAATCAATTTCAAATTTCAAAATAAGCTTTGGGATCAAAAATCGATTAATCGAATCCAAAAAAATCGATTCATTTGCGATTTTCAATTTCATGTGATCAATTACATGTTCGAAATAAAGAATCAATTTTAGCATCAAAATTGGTGCTTCGGAAATTCGAGATCAAAAATCGATCATGACTAAAAATCGATTAATCGAATCCGAAAAATCGATTTATTCGCAACTTTTAATTTCACGTGATCAATTATGTTCAAAATAAAGAATCAATTTCAGCATCAAAATTAGTACTTCGAGATCAAAAATCGATTACAATTGAAAATCGATAGATCGAATCCAAAAAATCGATTCATTTGCGATTTTCAATTTCACATGATCAATTATTTGTTCGATATAAAAAATCAATTTTAGCATCAAAATTGGTGCTTCGGAAATTCGGGATCAAAAATCGATTAATTGAATCCGAAAAATTGATTAATCAAATCCAAGAAATCGATTTATTTTCGATTTTTAATATCACGTGATCAATTATGTTCAAAATAAAGAATCAATTTCAGCATCAAAATTAGTACTTCGAGATCAAAAATCGATTACAATTAAAAATCGATAGATCGAATCCAAAAAATCGATTCATTTGCGATTTTCAATTTCACATGATCAATTATTTGTTCGATATAAAAAATCAATTTTAGCATCAAAATTGGTGCTTCGGAAATTCGGGATCAAAAATCGATTAATTGAATCAGAAAAATCGATTAATCAAATCCAAGAAATCGATTTATTTTCGATTTTTAATTTCACGTGATCAATTATGTTCAAAATAAAGAATCAATTTCAGCATCAAAATTAGTACTTCGAGATCAAAAATCGATTACAATTAAAAATCGATAGATCGAATCCAAAAAATCGATTCATTTGCGATTTTCAATTCCATGTGATCAATTATTTTCAAAATGAAGAATTAATTTTAGCATCAAAATGAGTACTTCCGGGTCAAAAATCGATCATGACTATGAAAATCGATTAATCGAATCACAAAAATCGATTTATTTGCGATTTTCAATTTCACGTGATGAATTATGTTCAAAATAAAGAATAAATTCTAGCATCAAAATCAGTACTATCGAATCAAAAATCGATCTTGATCTAAAATCGATTACGCGAATCCCAAACATCGATTCACTCGCGGTTTTTAATCCCATATCAGAAAAGAAAAACCAATTAAACCTCTAAAGCGAAAGCGATACCTCGCGATTGAAAATCGATCGACGATCATGATCGACAATTAATCGATGGAATCCCAAAAACTCGACTCCCTTAAGCGATTTTAGATCACATATGATCAAAATAAAAAATTAATTCTACCCCTAAAAAATTAAAAATCGATCGATCTAATCAAAGGAATCGATTCATTTAGGATTCTTCAACCTATATGCCTGAAATTGAAAATCAATTTCGAACTTCCAGATCAAAAATTCAAACATTGATCACGATCGAAAATCAATCAATCGAATCCCAAATATCGATTCCTAAGAAATTTAGATTTTCAAATTTCACGATGAAAAAATCAATTTTAGTCTCAAAAACGAACCTAACGATGAAAAAATCGACTAATTGAACGCCAAAAATCGATTGGTTTTATCGATAATGCTAAAAATGATCCTTTTTCTTAATATCTACCGTTTCGTTTCATTTTTTTATTTGTTTGGCAAAAATTGACAAAAATTGTTTATCTTTTCAAAAAACGATTTTAAAGATTGTTGATATTTTTAAACTTTGCAAACAATCGATATTTCTGATCGATCGATTCACGATTCTCAATTTTGATCGTGGAAGATCTTCTCAAGAACGATCGTAAAAAGTCATAAAAAAACATTAAGAAACCATAGCTCAAAATATTGTTCTCTGGAAATCGAAGTAAATAAAAATACCTAGCCAGAAAAACCCATTAAATGGGATGGCTAATTGGCTACCAGTCGATGAATCGAATTTTAGGAGCTAAAAAATTATCAAAAATTGAGAAAAACATGTTTCAGAACTTAAGCTGAAAATACGAGTATCAAATGGGACATTTTAAACAATCTAAATTTGGTGGGTTATGAAGGTTCCCTTTTCAGGAGTTGTTAAAATACGTAATATTGACTTATTTTGTAAAATTATTATTGTTTAATAAGATACTGTTTGTTTTATTTTTCAAAGGTAAACGAAACGTTCGACAGAGAAGATTATTTTATACCCCATTTAAACCCCCCCCCCAAATATCCAAACAGTCAACAGGTGAAGTATTTAACAGATATCTTGCGTCAAGTTGTAATTTTTCAGCAATAGGGCTGAAAAATTCATAGAGTAATGTTGATCATATAATTGAACAAAAAATTTAGATCCGGACAACTGAGCTTTTAGAAGAGGAAAAAGACACGATTGAGTCAGACGTAGGAGGGGGGAGGGTGTGCAGAAGGATAAAATGGGCACAAATCCGCAGCATTGTAATTTTTTTTCAATTTTTCCACAATTTGGAGACGTACTACGAACATAAAAACTGCTATCATTGCAAATTTTATTCGCTTCTGCTTCGTTATACTCATTCAAACTCATCGATATAGGTAATGAAACGCACGTTCCCTCAACATACGAGATTCCCATCTGGCTACTCAAACGTCGTTTCATATTGAGATTTAATTTCTGTACTCGATCGTTTGTCATTTCGTTGAACTTGAAAATCCAATACACACGATAAAGCAAAGCAAACGCCAAGTGAAGGACGATGGCTGTAATGATTTTTTTTTTCGAGGGCGTTATAGCGCGCGATGTACGCGATGGTGGAAAATAATCGGCTTAGAATTGCGGTATTGTGATGTAAAAAATTCTACCGGCTGTTGATCTATATTCCAACAGCGTTCCTTGGAAAGATGGACATGAGCAAAGAAACCAGCATCGCAGGAAAAAAAATCTCGGTGCTTGTTATAACCTCCTCTCCTTACAACTGCTGCGCTGTTCGGTATTTCGATTCGTTGTCACTAACATGAACAAAGAGAATTTACTTTGACAAGTTTCCATAAACGATGATTATTGGTATCTATGATACAACTGCTCTCGTAGGATATGTATGTATCCGATAGGCCTAAGTGATTTTTATATAAAGATGTAGCCAACTGCGAGTCAATAATTATAGGGTGATTGAAAAGGTACCATACACGTTACAGAGTGATGGCAATTTTTCGTCATAAGCAATTTTTAAATTGGTTCCTAACAGCGTCATCGTTCGGTGATTGATCTACAAGAGTATATCTCCAAGAAATGAGTATAAAATGGACAGGACTTGGAAAAATAAACTCGGATTTCCGAATAGGTGAACAAATTTCCCCATCTGTGCGTGTGTGTGGTATTCAATATGTAAAAATATTGGACCTCTTGTGTACCTACATTTCTGGTGCATATATGTGCGTGGAAAATAAGTTCGAAACCGAATATACATAGGATATCTGACAGCTGATGAAGCGAATCAGGTTGAAGCGCTGCCGCTGGATGCCAGTACACATAATATTAGGCACACTGCTGTTTCGATGGAATGCTGTACAAAACCTTCTCTCTCTCGGCTTGTATCTTTCTTTTCGTTACTGACGTTTGTACTCCCTCTGGGCATGCCAACGTGACCATTAATATTCTAATAATTTATTCTTGCGCGTTTTAATCCGTCCTATACAAAGAATCGAACGGTTTTTCTCTACGTACTCTTCCGCTGCTGCCCCCTATCAACCAGACCAAAACGTTTAAGTTTACGTTTTGGTATCAATTGAAAATTTTCACTGGTTTTGGTGGGAATTTCCTGCTTTTGGGTTTCGATCAATCGATTTTAAATCGTGAGATATGTTTGTGAGGCTAAATTTGATTTTAAGCTCGACCATATGAGATCAAACAGCGCAAATGAGTCGATTTTTTGGGATAAATTGTTTGATTTTGGATCCAGAGGCCTGTTTTTGGAGGTTAAGATTGATTTTTCATTTCAGACATGATCGATCACCTGGGATCGAATTTTGATCGTGAGGTCTGTATTCGAGGCTAAAATTTGATGTTTCACTTGGCATACGTTCGATCATGTTATGAGATCAAAAATCACCAATGAATCGATTTTTGAGTTCGATTACTCGATTTTCGATCATGACCAATTTTCAAACCCCAAAAGTCCTTTTTCAAGGCGAAAATTGATTTTCTATTTCGAACATGTTTGATCAAAATGAGATCGATTTTTGATATTCGATCAATCGATTTTCCATAATGATCGACTTCTGATCTGAAAGTTTATTTTAAAGGATAAAATGGATTTTTCATTTTCAAAAATGCCAGCTAGATCATATAAAATCAAAATTTGTGAATAAATCGATTTTTTGAGTTCGATTATTCGATTTTCGATCATGATCAACTTTTTTATCTAAAAGTTCACTTTCAAAGATGAAATTCCTTTTTTATTTCGAACGTGTTCGATCAAAATAAAATCGATTTTTGGCATTCGATCAGTCGATTTTTCATCATGATCGACTTCTGATCTGAAAAATTATTTCAAAGGATAAAATGGATTTTTCATTATTAAGCTCCACTATTACAACAGTCGATTAAAGTTGACGGACTGTTCAAATTTAATCGGCTGTTGTAATAGTGGACCTTAAAATGTTAGATCATGAAATCGAAAATTGTGAATAAATCGATTTTTGAGTTCGATTATTCGATTTTCGATCATGATCGATTTTTCGACCCCAAAAGTCCACTTTAAAGGCTTAAATTGCTGTTTTATTTCGAACATGTTCGATCAAAATGAGATCGAGTTTTGGTATTCGATCAATCGATTTTCTATCATGATCGACTTTTGATCCGCAAGTTTATTTCAAATAAATCAAATGGATTTTTCATTTTCAAAAATGTCAGATCATGAAATCGAAAATTGAGAATAAATCGATTTTTGAATTTGATTATTCGATTTTCGATCATGGCCAATTTTTTGATCTGAAGCAATAAATTGAATTTGATTGATTGATTGACATTCAAGGCTAAAACTTTTTTTTTCATTTCGAACATTTTTGATCAAAATGGGATCGATGTTTGGCATTCGATCAATCGATCTTCCATCAAGATCGACTTTTGATCCAAAAGTTCATTTTCAAGAATAAAATGGGTTTTTTCTTTTCAAAAATATCGGATCATGAAATCGAAAATTGCGAATAAATCGATTTGTGAGTTAGATTATTCGATTTTCGATCATGGCCAATTTTTCGATCTGAAGCAATAAATTGAATTTTATTGATTGATTGACTTTCAAGGCTGAAACCTATTTTTTCATTTCGAACATGTTCGATCAAAATGGGATCGATGTTTGGCATTCGATCAATCGATCTTCCATCAAGATCGACTTTTGATCCAAAAGTTCATTTTCAAGAATAAAATGGGTTTTTTCTTTTCAAAAATATCGGATCATGAAATCGAAAATTGCGAATAAATCGATTTTTGAGTTAGATAATTCGATTTTCGATCATGGCCAATTTTTCGATCTGAAGCAATAAATTGAATTTTATTGATTGATTGACTTTCAAGGCTGAAATCTATTTTTTCATTTCGAACATGTTCGATCAAAATGGGATCGATTTTTGGCATTCGATCAATCGATCTTCCATCAAGATCGACTTTTGATCCAAAAGTTCATTTTCAAGAATAAAATGGATTTTTTCCCTCAAAAATATCGGATCATGAAATCGAAAATTGCGAATAAATCGATTTTCGAGTTCGATTATCTACTCGATTTTCGATCATGATCAATTATTTACCCGAAAATTCATGTTTAAGGCTTAAAGTGATTTTTTATTTTCAACATGTTCGATCAAAATGAGATCGATTTTTGGCATTCGGTCAATCGATTTCTATCATGATCGAATTTTGATCCGCAAGTTTATTTCAAAGATTAATATGGATTTTTCAGTTTCAAAAATTTCAGATCATGAAATCTAAAATTGCGAATAAATCGATTTTTTGAGTTCGATTATTCGATTTTTGATCATGATCAATTTTTCGACCATGAAAGATCACTTTCAAAACGAAAATTGATTTTTTATTTCGAACATGTTCGATCGAAATGAGATCGATTTTGTGACATTCGATCAATCGATCTTCCATCATGATCGATTTTCGATTCAAACGTTTATTGTAAAGGACAAAATGGATTTTTCATTTTCAAAAATGTCAAAATCATAAAATCGAAAATTGCCACTAAATCGATTAGTCGAAAGTTCGTGTTTAAGGCTAAAATTGATTATTTATTTCGATCATGTTCGATTAAAATGAGATGAAAAATCTCAAAAGAATCGATTTTTGGATACAATAAATCGATTTTTGATCATGATCGATTTTCAATCGAGATGTTTGAATGTCAGTTAAAAATTTTATTCAAAAAGAAAGAAAAAAAACTCATTGCAAGGATTCATTTTGATGTAAAATGATCCCTGGCCATTTTTTTGAACCTTGTTCAAACTATCTTCAGCTTGGCAATCTTCAAAATGATTGGATCAAATCAGGTCTGAACATATCTATAATTCGATTAAAGCTCAAATTTGAGTAGATTTGGTCAAATATAAATTGATCTGGGAAATGACCAAATCTAATCACATCTGATCATATCCCTTCAGATCTAATAAGGGCCAATCAGATCTCTCTCATTAGATCTGATCTGGTCTAAACAAATGATCAAAACTTTGATCTGGTCAAATCTAATTAGATTTGGATCCAATCCGAAGAATATCCGGACCTGATCAAGTGTGATTTGTTTTGATCAAATCAGATCTGGTTCAATCAGGCCATCTCTTGGGGATCTAATCAGACCTAAACATATCTAATCCAATCAAAACTTTGACCTGATTAGATCTGGATAGATCTGGACAGGTCAAATTGGATCCACGAAACGTTCAAATCTGATCAAATCCGTTCACTTTCGCCATACTTTCAGCCTTTTCAAACCTCACCATCCATCTTTGATGCATCCCAAAAACCATTGTTAAAAGAAAAAGACCAACCCAAACTAAATAATATTTATCTGCTGTCTCGTTGAGATTTTTTTTGTTGAACATCCTGCCTAATTGAACATCATTAATGTCAAACCAATAAACAGCGGGTTAAACGACGAAGAAAAATAATAAGGAAATCATGTTCAAACAAAAAATTCCAATATCATTTCCGCCATTACTAGAGGCTTTTTAGTATTATTATTCGTATAAGGCTCGCGTATACCTATTCTCGTGCTCCGTAGAACATTTCAATCTCAGTTCATAGCCAGTTAGCCACTTAGGAACGTCAAACGCTTTACATAAATTAAGTACCAAGAAAAACATCAACCAATACACCACCGCATCTCTCTTTCCATTGTAGCTGAGAAGAATTTACCACTTAAAAATCATATTACATAAACGACATACGTATACTAAGCTGACGTATGGAATATGATAAATACCAACGAATTATAGAAACACCTATCGACCTGCGCGTTTAATAAATCGAATCTTCGACGTTGTACAATTTCAAACACACCCGCACTAATAACTCGACCATCACCTGAGTGTCACATACACTACGACCGAATTAATTAGTCGATTTCTACGAAACATCGGCACATTGAGGCTTTAAAAAGAAAAAAAAAAAGACTAAAAGAAAAAGTTGAAACTTGGTCATAAAGTGGTTTTTTTCTCTATCTTCTTTTTAGTTTGATTCTGGTAGTAGAACTCGTAATATGCAACGTGTATGACATTTATATGAATCGGATACGTGAAAATAGTATAGAAAATTCAAACGAGTAAGATTTTTACTTTCCGGTATGTGCGAATTCTCAGTAAAAAAGTAATAATTATCGTAGACGGTCTGATTAGGGTTTGGCGGCTTAGAAAACTGGTCATGGTCCAGGTACAGTCCTTCGATTAATATTAAAATCATAAATTTCTTACTTTACGTTATATAGGTACACATTCGCTTTTTAAAATAACCTGAACTCGAGTCTCGAACCCAAACCCAATTGGCCATTTTTTTTCAATAGCGTTACGCGATTTCTTCGAGAATTTAGTTATTTTAATTTTATAGTATTATATACCTGCTCTTGAACAAAAACAATAGCCATGATTAATACGTTGAGTCGTTCGTATCATCAAGTAGCTCATACCTGAATTGTGTATTAGGGCGTCTTTTATCTTCTGATATCGCGGGTTGATGTGCGAATAATTCTGCATGCTAATTACTACTCTATTTATAATTACCGCGAATTTATGATTTATTTTTCCAACTACCGCGGTTACGAGCTACCGCACTTCTTGATAAATAATATTTTAATCGTCGTGACTGGCATCAATTTACCAAATTGGTTGATCGTCTTATTTTAGCATCGGGTGTTGGTGTCTTCCATTACAAATTCAGAAATAAGGGGGAGACGAGGAGATGAATGGTGGAAGACCCGATGAATATGAAGGAACTTGATCCCAAAAATTTCAGAATTTAAAGCTAAAAAGTCCGGATTTGGAGTTGGAGTAAAATATGTAATTGAACTCAAAAAATCGATTCATTCGCATTTGTTAAAACATCCAGAAAATATTGGTTCTTGCTCGAACTGTCTGAAAAGTCCTGTTTTTTGCCAAAATTAACTCAAAAAATAATTCAACTTTTTGCCAAAATTGTCAAAAAGATCTTTTTTTTTGTCAAGATGTGAGAAAATGTTACTTATCTTTACCAAAACCGTCAGAAAGTACCAAAAATGTCAAAAAGTGTTATTAAAAAAAAAAAAAAAAAACTGAAAATTAATCACACTTTACCAAAATTGTTTAAACGTTTCAACTTGTGTCAAAATTCTCAAAAAAATTCCTGTTTTTCGTCAAAATGATCAGAAAGTGCCTTTTTTGCTGAAAATGTCATAAGGTTTCATTTATGCCAATTTTTACCCAAAATTGTCAAAAAAATCCACATTTTTTATCTAACTGAAGTTTAAAACAGTCGCCCTTTTTACAAAAATGGTCAAAATATTCTAATTTTTGTCAAAATTGCCCAAAAAGAACTTTTTTAGGAAACTGCCAAGAAAAAGATCCTGTCTTCTTGTCAAAATTGTGTGAAAGTCTCATTTTTGCCAAAAATGTCAAGAAGTCCCTATTCTTTCCAAAGTTGTCAAAAGGTCTGATTTTTGCCAAAATTCCTGAGAAATTCTTACATTTATGTTAAAACATCCAAAAAATATTGGTACTTGCTCCAACTTTCTAAAAAGTCCTGTTTTTTTTGATTTGCTAAAATTTCCTCAAAAAATGATCTAATTTTTTTTTTTTTTGGTCAAGGTGTAAGAAAATCTAATTTTTGCCAAATCTTAAGAATGTGCCAGAATTGTCAAACAGTTCTAAAAACTACGAAAAAGTTGCACAACACCGAAATCGTTCAAATGTTCCAAATTGTGTCAAAATCGCGAAAAAATTCCTGTTTTTTCTCCAGAGTTGTCAGAAAATCCTTTCTGTGCTGAAAATGTCAGAAAAGGTTTCATTTGTTGCCAAATCGTCCTAATTTTTACCAAAATTGATGAAAAATCCCCATTTTTTTGCCAAAACATCCTAAAAAGTATTGATTCTTGTCTTTGCACTGTCTAAAAAATCCTGTCCTTTTATTTTCAAAATTGCTGAATAAAAATTTTAATTTTTGCCAAAACTTCCGAAGTTGGCTAAAAAAAAGAATTCTTTTATTTGATAAAAACACCATAAAACATGTTTTTTAAAATCAAACTTGCCGCCCTGTTTTTTTGTCAAAATTGTCAGAAAATGTTTGTTTAAAGTCCTTATTTTTGAATAAAAATTTCCATTTTTGCCCGAATTTTCAAAGATTACTAAAAGAAGATTTTTTGGCAAAAACACTGTAAATCATTGTTTTTTTTTCATTAAATCGCCAAAAAGACCTCATTTTTTGTCAAATTTGTCCAAAAAGTTTGTTTTTTGTAACAATTGCTTAAAAAAACCCTGTTTTTTTTGTCAAAATTGTCAGAAAGATTTATTTTTTGCCAAACTCATTTTTTTCAAGTCCTAATTTTCGCCAAGATTCTTAAAAAATCCGATTCCTGCTTTTTTGCCAAAAAATATCGATTTTTCCCTTCGACTGTCTGAAAAACGCCCTGTTTTTTTGCGTAGATTAACGTAAATAGTCCTGCTTTGTATCTGATGTCAAAAAAGCTCGAATTTTTCTCATTTCTGCCGAATTTATTTTTTTTTATTTCTTCAATCAAACTCGGTACCTACTTATTTACCACAATTCTGATTTTTTTTTTCATTTTTTAAATAAACAACAACAACAACAAAATTCTTTTCGTGAGGCACCCTGACCCCAAAAATGTCTGATTTTAACACTTCTCTCCTCCAAATTGAAACTTTCGAAAAAATATCACCAGGAATTGGAATTTAAGCAAAATTTAGTGAAAATTACGTAGCTAATAAAATACTCGTATTTTCTGTAAAATTGATCAAATCTCATCAAAATGGAATGAAATCTACAAAATTTAATTCTGATTTCTGAGGAACGGGTATAACAATGACATGCTCTTTCAGACTTCAATATGGGCCAAATTTCAACTCAATTAGATCTGACGTGTAAAAACCTCCTATTAAGGCAATAAAATCGCTTATTCAACAATTTCAAAATAACATCCGAAAAAAATCACATCCTCTCATAGATAAATACTTTGCTCAACATGGTTATTATGTAGTTATATGCATACGCTCATAGGTGTTTTTCCATTCGCTTACATCGCGATTCGCTTACACATAACTCACCCCATCTAAAACACGTTCGGGTTCGGTTATTTATTTGTATTTTATGTAAGTCTCCGCCATTGTCAACAGTTGAAGAACGGTAAAAAGGATGAAGAAAAAAATGAATTAACATATACTTTACGATTTGATAAAAATAAAAAAAAAAATTACCTTATAATAAATCAAAATGCCTTCGCTTATATTATTACGTATGTAATAAAAATATACCACCGCAATAATATATAACTTCGATACACAATGATTCCTTATTATCATACAGTGTTTTGATTACACTAATCGTTCAACAAACCTTAATGCCCGAGCCCAAGCCCGAGCTCGAGACTTATAACGCGAAAAATTATAATTCATGTCAATGCGTGGTGGATATAGTATAGAGGTGCTTCAGCTCATCACCGCGAACCTTGCACCTTGCATTTGTAGGCTGCACTTTAATAAATACCTTTCGATGTACGAGGTACTAACCTTCGATATTTTATAGAAAACTTTATCACTTTGTAAACAATAGACAGACCCACCATAATGCTATAATCAATGCGAGATTTCGCCTTCGATAAACCAGCGAATCAATTTTAAATCGGAGTCATTTTGGAATATGAATGTATTATGTACTCGTACATAGTTGGCCCAAAAAAAAGAAATGAGAATGTGAAAAGAATAAGGAGGAATAACGTGATTGTTAAGTACATATTTCATAAACATAAAAATGTGTATAAAGATAGCATGTACCAGTATTAAGGAAGAAGAAAAAAATCGCGTAAACCACCGTTATGGCCCAGGGGTTAGATTAAAATCGCTATACTCGTACCATTGTTGCCGAAGAATAAAAAATGGGTAAATTTTTAACCGGCCAATTGTATAGATAGGTATTTAAAATATATATATACGATATTAATTACGAATCACGATTCGGGCTCTGGCATTGCCGCCGTCGGTCGCCGCAGTATCATGCAAATCAGTCGAGCTATAAAACGCCGCACTGGGGGCCAATGCGAGGACCGGGGCGGGGGCGGGGTGCGGGGCGCGGGCACGCGTGCTCATAAACAATCCGCATCCGTTGAAAAAAAATTCGTCTCAATAAATCCGCCATATATAGATATACCACATACATGCTGGCTCACATGCACCTTATCGTACCTCGTCGTACCTATGAGCAGAGGGACCAAGAGAACGTACCTAGAGACCAAATGGGCAACCTTATAACAAGCAGCAGAGATCACGGTGCATATTTCTCTCTATATGTATACTTATGTAGATATGCAGCTCGAGAACCATAAGCTATATACCAATCTCCAACAGTTACTACACCAGAATCTCAGCCAGAGTACACCCTACTGGTTCGTTTCGTGTTACAATCCTTCAAATTAATTTAAACGTAACAGCGATAATCAAAAATAGAAAAAAACCTCGCGTATCGAGCCACAGCAGCGACGGCGGTGGCTGCCGCATCATTTGGGCGTGTTTTTTGTTTTTTTTTTAGAAAAAAATATGTGTAGTACGCAGCATTCGCCAACCGGTTGGCCGCCGTCGCCGGTCCAGCTCCAAACAATGAGTCGTTTGTCCCGATATCCGAACTTGTAAATTTTCAAAGCCCTCCATGAGGTGGTCCCTCATCGCGTCCACGCACATTCGTACACTCTTTACTCTCAGCTATACCCATTATAATACATATAAACCTACATGACAATTATTATTATTTTCTATATTATCGAGACCATACAGCTCACCGAGCATCCTAAAAAAAAATACCCAGCGCCGGCATGAATTTGTATAATTTACTCGTACACATAATTCCTCCGCTTCGGCCAAGTTCGCCCCTTCAACTGTGTGTGTAAGATGATTTATTCGACTATGGTATATTCTACTCGCTGGCCACCGCGATTAACGCCAGACCATAATGTACCTACATATCTCTCTATACTAACAGTACAAGCAATATGTTGCTGAAATTCTTGCTCACTTAGAATGTACCTATATACGAGTACCAGTGTAGAGCTTATAGTACACCGATGGAGTACTACTCGTATTTTCCCATCCTCGTTATACCAATCAATACACATCTATTCTTATGGACTTGTGTGTTGTCATGTTCGCGTACAATTTATTGCAATGAACGTATACGTACATGATGATTATGCAATGTCTCACTAATCTACCACGTCATATATACCTTGACCTCGTCGTAATTGGGTTTACACACCACGATATGACCAATATTCGCCGAGTTGTTGAATAAATCTTTGCAAAGGCATATGTACCTACTGCTGAATACAGTGAATACTGCGAACAGCATTGATTGCAATGAACGAACAACGAGATGGCTCAGAATGACGTGTGTATTTCGCAAGTGGCCCGATGCTGTATCGTTTCAAGAGCTAAAAGGTCGCTGAAATTGAATAATATTTGAATCACAGAGAGAACTCATTTGAAAAATCCACCATAATGAAGTTCATGATTGATGGGTCATTTCACCTCAACTCAACTCAATCAACATTTTTGAGTCGTCCACGGCCCCCAGCACCTCCTCAAAGGTGGTAACAGTCAAAAAAATGGTTTCATTCGTGTGACACATGAAATAAGTAGAATGTTTTCGATATCGCTGAACACGAATATATAGCCTCAATTTTTCAAATTGACCTCATCCATGGCCCCAGAACCTCCCCAAATGGGTAAAATTCCAAAAAAAAATTGTTTAATTTGTTTTGGGGGTCGTGGATGGGACCCAATCAAAAATCTGACGTCATATTCGTTTTCAGCGTCACCAAAAACATACTATTTCATGTGTCACACGAAAAAACACTTTTTTGAACTTTTACCCCATTTGGGGAGGAGCTGGGGGCCATGGATGAGGTCAAATCAAAATTCTGACGTCATATTCGTGTTCAGCGTCACCAAAAACATAGAATTTGATATATCACACGCCCCACATTTTTTTTGAAAGTTTTGCCCTAATTTGGGGGGGGGGGAGGGTACTCTCTTTTAATTGAAAGATCCCATCTCGAAAATTGAATACAACGAAAAAGCATCAAAAGGTTCTTATATGGAAAATTTTTTCAGAATTTTTAATGGTTGCTTAACCTTTTAATTTGAAAGTTCAACTTTCAACTTTTGAAGATTTCAAAATACTTAAAAAGTTTAAAATTCAATACAACGTTGGCAAAAAATTAAACCTTCTGAAATTTTCAGCACAGAAGGGATTTTCTGACAACTCTGGAAAAAAAACAGGAATTTTTTCACAATTTTGGTGAAATGTGACTTTTTTGTATTTTTTAGAAAAAAAGGATCTTTAATATTGGCAAAAAATTATACCACTTTTTGAGGTAATTTTTTTGTAAAAAAAAAAACAAAAAAACCAGGACTTTTCAGAAAGTTGAAGCAAGATTTTTTGGATGTTTAAACAAAAATGCAAGCATTTCTCAAGAATTTTGGCAAAAATCAGGACTTTCTGACAACTTTGAAAAAAATAACTTTTTGAGGGACTTTTTCACAATTTTGTCAAGAAAACCGGATCTTTTGTTGGCAGTTTCAACAATAGAACATTCCACAATTTTGGAAAAAAGTAGATAACTTTTTTTACAGTTTTGGAAAAATGTGACTTTTTTGACATTTTGAAAAAAAAACATAGGTAATCCTTTTTGACAAGTTTGGCAAAAAATGAAGTTTTTACATACAATTTTGACGAGAAAAAAATAATTTTTTCTTGGCAATTTTAACAAAAAACAGAACATTTCCACAATTTTTTAAAAAATGCACATTTTTACAATTTTGGAAAAAATTTAGACTTTCGTGACCATTTTGGTAAAAATAGAACTTCAGACACTTGAAAAAATGATCCTTTTGACAAATTTGGCAAAAAATAAAGGGTTTCAGACATCTTTAGCACAAATGGAATTCATCGCACAGACAATTTTGACAATACACGATAAGTTCTTTTGAACAATTTTAATCAAAATTAGAACATTTTCACCGTTTTTTCAGAAAATGTGACAGCTTTAAGCTTCAGTTTTTTAAAAAAAATGGAGACTTTTTGACCGAAACAAAAATGTATTAGAGAAACGGAGTTTTTATTCTGCAATTTTTATTTTTAAGAAAACAGGACTACTTTTCAGATATTTTGGCAAAAAGCAGGAATTTATTCTCAGAGATTTAAGCAAAAATTAGGACTTTCTGACTGCATATTTTCAGGCATCGTACCCAGATTTTTCTAAAAAAAAGTGACTATAGTGACTTTCATCAGTGAAAAAAGTGACCAAAAAAGTGACCAAATTCTTTTAAATTCCAGCGTTCAGGAGAGCAAAAAATCGAAAAACAAAAGCAAAAAAACGTTCAATATCTCACCTAAGAACTATTACTTTATTCTCCAGTCTAGCCCCACCGGAAAATCCGGTTTTTTTTTAATGTGAGAACAAGTATTTAGCTCATTTTTTTATTTTTAAAATTTTAGAATTTGAATGATGTTTTTCTGAAGGAAGTTGATTTTGAAAATGAAAAAAGACAGGCCTAATCAAGGGCGAAGCTCTTGAAAATTTGTATTTTGAGAGGCATAAAAACTATGTTTTTTTGTGAGAATTTTGTTTTTTGGCTTTAGTACTTGATTTAAAAAAAAAATAAATTTTCATCTTTACTTTGAAAAAGAAAAGAAAACAAGCCCGAGCGAAGCGAGGGCAAAAGCTTTCGAAAATTGATGTTTCGAAAAGTAAAAATTTGTGTTTTTAATATTCTGAAATTGTTTAATAAAGAAAATTTGCATAAAACCCTTCGAAAATGAATAAAAAAAAGATAATTTGGATTAAAAACGTTTTTTTTTGTTTAAAAAACGAAAAAAAAATCAAAAAAGTGACTTTTTTGGAAGAAAGGTGACCAATAGTGACTTTTTGATGAAAAAAGTAACCAAAAGTGACTTTTCGTGAAAAAAGTGACCCAGTTAAGATGCCTGTATATTTTGGAAACAAATAATTGATACTTTTGGAACTTTTTGACAAAAATGGAATTTTTATACAATTTTGACAGAACTTTTTTTTTGATAATTTTACTTTGGCAAAAAATTGGATCAATTTTTAGAAACTTTGTCAATTTTAGTGAAAATTATCATTTTTTGACAACGTTGAGAAAAATTGAAACTTTTCTGACATTTCTAGGGAAAATGAAACTTCACACAATTTTGACAAGAAAACAGGTCTTTTTTTTTAGCAATTTTGACAAAAGTTAGAACATTTCGACAATTTTGGCAAAAAGTGAGTTTTTTACAATTTTAGAAAAAATTAGGGCTTTTTGATTATTTTTGGCAAAAAATAAGATCATTTTTTGGAAGCAAGTAAACTGAAAACAAGCATTGAAATCAGTGTAGATTTACAAAAATAAAATAAAACTTTAGCAAAATTTGACAAAATTAAAAAAAAACAGTGTTAAAAGCTTTGAAAAAAAAAATTCCAAAAGTACGTCAAAAAAGAAAAGCATTAAAATTGCACCCATAAGTCAACAAAAAATGCTGAAATTTCATCAAAATCGCACAAAATTCAGCAAAAATTGCATCAAGAGCATTGAAAACACTATCGAAAAAAGGTAAAACTTTAGCAAAACTTCTCAAAAACCATGAAAAACTGTTTTAAAAAAAGCATCAAAATTACCCAGAAAGAAAGAAAAAATAATGAAATTTTATTTAAAAAATTCACAGAAAATGCGTGAAAATCACTCTTAATTAACGAAAAAAAAAATCATGAAATTTCTGCAAACTGTGAGAAAATTTGGCAAAGTTGCATGAAACTTCGTTTGAACGTTTCCAAAGCACGAATTTTGACACGATTGTTTATATTCGATAATGTTATTACCTATGCATCATTCTTCACCCCAAAGATGTTAAACGATTGACAGTTTTGTCATTTTGACATGCCTGACTTGCCAACATTAACGGTGACGAGCAATTATAAACTTCTACTCTAATTACTACGTACTCGTACAACCGACGACGTCGGTATCTTTTCAAAAAGATCAATAGCCCAGTTCTTGGTCCATTTTCATGTGTTTTTTTTTCACTCGTCTTTCTTCCCCAAATAAAAGATGAAATTAGGTAAAAAAAAAAGACGAATAAATAAATTATCCGCGAAAGTAAAAACTGTTAACGTCCAAATAGCCCCTGGCTATCAAGGTCATTGTTACAAACAAAGGAAAAAAATCTCTTCGTTTTTTTCTTCTCTTACAAATTAGACGTCGCAGACATTGTCCTTGCGGTACAATGTATCGATGTGCGGTACGATTTTCATATGTACGATGACTCGAGTTAGCAACAGTACGAGTATTTACCATTACGAAAGTTTTTCTCGATCGTGACATTCCTTCGGAAGCAATGGAGGCGTTCGGCCGCAGCGGCCGGTTCGCTGGTGCTGATTTTTATCTATTATTTACTTATTTGTTTCGCAGTTGAACGAAAACTTGGTCTTGGCGGCAAATAATACTATTTTATTCAGCGCCATTCGACTAATTAAGATGTTTAGGTAATGTTATCTAATTACACGAAAGTTTGTATGTGTTTGCTTGCTGGCTTGCTGGCGTTGCGAGTTGGTCTAATTTATCTTTATCGTTAACGAATACGAGTACACGAGGGGCTGATGAACTAGAGGTAATGAATATATATCTTATACATATAAGTTATATGTTCACGCATTCTGTTCGTTTCAACAGCATGCGTGGTGGTATTAATTAAAATATATATCATTAATCCGTTGCTGGATAGTGGATGGCGGTGAGAAACCGACAAATAACACGACGAGTGTTGGAATTCGCGTATAAATAAGTTGAAGGATTATAGTACGAGAAGAGTAGGCATGTTCACTGTTCAGTTTGCCCTGCTACTATTGGTGACCTCGCATTTGAAATTATTTTCGTTCGAGGTACGAGAGATCTGGATGTGCTGGAAAAACTTGTGGCCACAAGTGTCAAAAACGTGGTCATTAAGGTAGGAAAATCAGCAGAAGTTGAAATTAATTGGACGTATTAATATTTAGTAATTCAGAGTGGAATTCATTATTTTCATTTTTTTTTTGTTTGGTAGGATTTCATAATATTAATGGACTTTTTTGCTGGCCCTACCCCCCTCCCTTCACTCTCACCACTCTCCTTTCTCGTGGCAAATCTACCTACTGTGCTTGGAAAATAGAAATATTTTCGAATTTGATCGTTTAGGCACCTCGAAAATTGTATTTTATGAAATAAATTCATTCGAGAACGACGACTCCGACTTCACGAATTTGATATTCCTCTCCTTTCGACCTTCTCACAAACGTATAGGGTACGTCTACGTATATACTTCACACTACGTAATACTTATAGCTATTCTAGGCTCTGGTGGAAACATATACGTATCCACATGCAGTCAACTTTTCAAAACCTTTCATAGTGGTCTACAATTAAAACCTTATACTGTATACGAGTATATACCACCCCATCTGTTATTCTTTTAATTGAATGCTTTAGTCGAAAACAATTCATAAATTATAGAGGTTGCAAAGCGTCGATAAAATCCCATGAGCCCGCAGCCGCTCGCCATCCTAAATCATTCGATTCACGTTATTTTGACAAGATGGCAGTCGGTAGGTAGTTTATATACGCGGTGTTTTCAGCGCGCCAGCCTAGACCATCTTCGTCTATGGTATAACGTCGTGTAGACGAGAATGTAAACTATGAACTGAAAAAGAAAAACGCAAAAAAAAACCAACAACCAACCCGTTATAAAATACTAGATATTTTGAAAAATGACTAAAACCTCTTATCTTATAGTATTATGAATGTGCGTACGAGTAGAATTGTCGATGTACTTATGCAGAGTGCATTCTCATTGAGGATACAAGGATGAAGAAAAAATACATATATCATCATCGGATTACGAATCATTGATGGTTTGGTACGAGGAAAATATTTATGCGAAAAAAATAGCAATATTTATCATTTTAGGAGTTTTTTTTTTTCGTTCTATCATAGAGTGTTTAACAACAATCCTGTTCAACCCTTTGCCACCAAAAAAAGTCTTGTATTCTGCCAGAAATGTCCAAAAAAGTTCTGTTTTTTGTATTAAAATATCAAAAAGTCAACATTTTTTCCAAAATTTTCAAAAAGTCCAAATTTTTTTTTTTAAATTATGAAAAAGTCATATTTTTTTGCAAAAATTGTCAAAATTGCCAAAAAGTCTTGTTTTTTTTTTACAAAACAGTCAAAAAATTTCATTTTTGTTGGAAATATCAGAAAATTTCAATTTTTTGCCAAAAATTATCAAAAAGCCCCAATTTTTTCTAAAATTACAAAAAAATCACACTTTTTGGCATTGCCAAAAAAAGTCCTGTTTTCTTGTCAAAATTGAGTAAAATTTCATTTTTGCTAGAAAAATGTCAGAAAACTTCCATTTTTTGTCAACGTTGTCAATAGAAATATTTTTCACGAAAATTGCGTTGGGAGATTAATACTTGCCTTAGCTGTAAAAAAAAGTACGTTTTTTACAAATTACGAAAAAGAAAATCTTTTTATTTGCTAAAATTGCCAACATTTCCAAAAAATGATCCAATTTTTTACCAAAATCATCAAAAAGCCCCAATTTTTTCTAGAATTACAAAAAACTCACACTTTTTGACAAAATTATTGAAACGTTCCAACTTTTTGTCAAAATTGCCAAAAAAAAGTTTTGTTAAAATTGTGTAATTCAAGTTCCATGTTTGCCAAAAATGTTTAAAAAGTCAAAATTGTTGCCAAAATTGCTGAGAAATCCATGTTTTTATTTTTGCCAAAATATATGAAATGTAGTAATGCCTGCTTTTATAGCTGTTTAAAAATTTCGACTGCAGAATAAAAAATTTTCTGTTTTTCTGAAACTTTTTTCGTTTTGGTCAAAAAGTCAGAGAGTCTCATCCCCCCCCCCCAATTATAGAAACGTATTTCTTTAATGTAAAATTGTCAAAAAGATCCCATTTTTTTCCAAATTGAAGTTTAAAGCAGTCACCTTTTTTTCAAAAACGGTCAAAATGTTCTAATTTTCGTTGAAATTGCCCAAAAAGAACCTATTGTGTTTTGTCAAAATTGTCAGTGAGTTCTGTTTATGCTAAAGATGTCAAAAAGCCTATTTTTTTGCCAAATGTGTCAAGAGAATTTTTTTTTGTCAAAATATCAAAAAGTTTTACTTTTGCTAAAATTGTCGAGAAAGTCACACATTTTTGCAAATGTAAAAAACATTTTTTTTAAAAAGAAATTTGAGAAAAATTTCTGTTTTTTGTTAAAACTTCCGAGAAAAAGGACCTGCTTTCTTGTCACAATTCATTGTGTAATAGTCTCATTTTCGCTAAAAATGTCAAATAATCTCACTTTTTTTCAAAGTTGGTAAAAAAGTACTAGATAATTTTTGGAAAAACATTGAAAAATCCTGCGTTTTTTCAAAATTATCAAATTGAAATTCTGTGTGTTTTTTTTTTTGACAAAATTGCTTCAGAAGGTAATCCAATTTTTGGCCACAATTGTTAAAAGGTGCTGTTTTTATTTTTTCGAAGTGTAAAAAAGTCTCATTTTTGTCAAAATCGTCAAAAAAAAAGTGCCAGAATTTTTATTTAAATTGTGAAAAAATCACACTTCACTAAAACCGTTCAAATCTTTCAACTTTGTCAAAATCGTCAAAAAATTCCTGTGTTTTCCCTAAAATTGACAGAAAATCCTTTTTTTTGTTAAAAATGTCAGAAGGATTCGTTTTTTGCCAATTTTGTAAAAATAACGTTCTAATTTTTATCAAAATTTCTGAGAAATTCCCATTTTTTCGCTTTATTTTCGTTCAAAATTCCTGAACAAAAATTTCCATTTCTGCCAAAAAAAAATGCCCTAAATCTATATTTTTTTTTTTTGTTATCGAAATCGCCAAAAAGGTCTCATTTTTTGTCAAAGTAGTCCAAAAGTCTGTTTTTTATAACAATTGCTGAAAAAGTCTTGTTTTTTTATCAAAATTGTCAGAAAAGCCTATTTTTTGGCGTAACTTTCTTAGAGTCTCATTTTTTTCAAGTTTTAATTTTTGCCAGAATGCTTAAAAAATTCGATTCCAGTTTTTTTGGCAAAAAATGTTGATTTTCCCTTTGGCTGCTTGAGAGACTCCTGTTTCGTATCTGTATCAAAAAAGCTGCGGTTTTTTTTTTTGCAAAATTGTCGCAGAATTTTTTTTTCATTTCTTTAAGCAAACTTTGTACATTAAAATCATCTATTCTATTTTCAAACAATTCTGAATTTTTTTCAATTTTTTAAAATTCTCTTCGTGAAACATTCTGACCCCAAAAAATTCTGATTTTAAATCTCCTAAAGAAGGCTGATTTTTCATGAGTAAAAAAGTTGAAACCTGTCAATGGTCATTTAAAAATTTAAAAACGGCAGAAATGTTTCTTTACTACCTATATTGTGGTTTTTAACAAGCTAATTTTCAATTTATCCAAACATTCTTGAGGGCATAATGCTGACAATTTCAATCAAAATTTTTTAGAGTGGTATATTTGTATTGGAACAATATTGATTCATTTTTTGGATCTGGCTTATATCAACTCCCCTGCCCCCCCCCCCCACCATTCTAACAGTACCCCCAAAAATTCGACGGTCCCAAGTTCAAGTTTAGTACTCGCTTTAGCGAATTTGGTCACACTTTGAATCACATTTCTCGTTTCATACCACCCTACACGCCAGCAAAGATCAAAATGTAGGTAAACTGCACCTAAAAACTGGACGAGGCAAGCCGAAAATAATCGTGAACCGTGGTCTTAGCTTAAGGTAAAACTCGAATGCACGATCGCGACCGGTCGCGTTCGAAAAGAATCAATCGTTTATTTCCATCCTATTATTACCTCTCCAGTCTCCATACACTATACGACGAGTATTTACTTTACGAGCGCCTTAAATTGGCCACTTTGCTCGCGACTTGAAAATCACAAAATGAAAAGTTTATTTACCCTCGTCCATCATATAAGCTTTAGCCTTTCAAGTTCTAACTCTTTGTCGTCATCGCGGTGGTATTGGTAGGTAAGGTACCTCGAGTACTGATATTCATCTGCTGCAGCATTCAATTCACAAAAAAAAAAAATGAAAATCACCTCGAGCTCGCGAGTTTGCTGATGGTCGTATCTGTTTCACGATTCGCCGGACTTTTATTTTTCTCTCTCGTATTCGAAAAAAAAAAACCTTTTGTTTTAAGCAACCAAAACAAAAAGAAGCCAGAGAGTATAAGTAGTGAGGAGAAAACCGTACACACTAAAAAATCCTAAAGAGAAACGAAGCTGAAGCCTGCAGGCTGAATCGGTTTATTTTGTAATTACTCGTTGTGTACGTATAATGAAAAAGATAACGCCACGACCGACCGAACGTATCATCTTAGTGTCAGCTAACAGGCCTTTTAAATAATTTACCTCAGCATTCGAAACACTCCATCTTACACCACACGTTACCTACCTATTCCTCTTCCTCTAGTTGCAGTACAATTTCAAATGACCTGCCGCTCGTATCTACTTTTTTTTTCCTTCTTCGTCTCGCGTCTGATTTTTTTCTCTCATCTGTACCACTTCCTCTCTTCTGCATGTGTATTGAGTATGCACACGCGCTTGTGTTTCAATTTCAACTGCATCCTCGTTGTTTGCAAGTTACTCTAGTAAGCAAGGCTGTGGCGCTGTGCAGTGTGCATCGGACTTGGATGCTGCGCTCTGCGCTCGTCATAAGAATGTTGGAAAGAAGAAATTGGTACCCTAGTCCGTATAGTATAAATATTGGTACACGCCTATAATTAAGCTATTACCGAGCCGAGCAAACGTAGCAATAATCCGCAGTCAAAATCTACCATCTACCGTCCAGATAGATACGTACGATTGAAATCGTATTTAAAACTAGAGCTATATATCTCGGTGCCCGCCGGTAACTGTCATATTTTTTTCTTTTTTACATAAAAAAAAAAGTAAAGAAGAGGAGGTATAAAAAAAACTGAGGGGTAAATTACAACTGTGTTCCTTGCGCAGTCTCTGCAGGCCATTCTTAAAACAAGCATTAATAAAATACCTAAACGGAACGTCGTAAACTTACCGGTTCGAGAAATAACATATATATGTAATTAGCACCTGAACACAACACTACGCGCGCTTATAAACTTTTCTACCAAGGTGCAGAACCACCTCGTGCGATCGTCTCTCTTTCTACCATACTTTGCTTCATTTCAATGATAAAATTATTGACAAATAAATCTTTTAATTTCATAGAAATTAACCTCGCGCCACAGCGCCGTTTTAGATTATCTCGTCAATAAATACATAGGAAGGTATACGGGAATCGCACCAGAGTCTATATTTTCCACCAAGAGGTACTCGAAGATCTACGTCGATGTAGTCGAGTCGTATATTTTTCTCCATCCGGGCGTAATTCGCCGGATTAATTTATTAGGGAGGAAATTTCCTCGCAACTTTGACCTCATAATGCAATCCATCAAAATGATTTTCATCGTGCAGGATTGCAGGTGCACGAAACGACGATGCTTTTCAACACCCACACTACCTATGCCCATGAGAAAGAGTGACTTTGAGTCGAGTACATCGAGAATATCGATAGCTATAAGTTAGTATTCTTTGCAGTGACTGTAGCATCGTCGCTGTGAATTTCGAATAGAGAAATATTCTTATGCCAACTATAAGTATGTAGTTAGCTTGGACATTCACTTTTTCTCACATTTGCCCTGGTCAGACTTTACCTATCTATGTAAGTATTCGATACTGTGACTAATGAATGAACGAAAGAGGAAAAGTATTCGAGTTTCGTCACCGTATAACGCCTCGCATCAACGAGCTCTATGTATTCTATGTAAACGAAATTACATACTTTCAATCGTACAAAGTCGTATATGGCAAAGTGAAAATGACCTTTGAAATTTATTCTGTCAAGGAGAAAGAAATCGTCCTCGGAGCTTTCGTTTCGATATAATAATTGCTGAAAATTCGAGTGTATTTTTTCGTCAGCGATCACCTGGCTCGTACCCGTTTCCCTCCTAGATTTTCAATTTTGGAAAAAATTCACAGATTCGAATTATATTTACCTTCAGTGATCTCGAATCAGTGGGAATCAACGAGTCACACCACATTTTCACATTTGCACGATTTTACAATTTTTTTTTTCAAAATTAGGAAACTAAAGGGGCACTGAGGGTTCATATTAGAAAAAAAAAAAATTCTGACTCGACTCCCTCAAAAATCTCTAATCGATCGCTGAGCCGATCTGAAGCCTCATCAAATTTTTAAAAAATCCCTAACTTTCAATTTTTCAGAAACGAAAATGATTCAAAACTTCCTCAAACCTCTAAAATTACCTTTTCTTGAACGATTGCAACCACTTTCGAGCCAATTAGGAGCTTTCAGAAAAAGTTATAGACAGTCTCAAGCAACTAAAAAATTCACCATTCCGGAATTTTTCTCAAAACTTGAGATTTTCAATTTGCAAAAAAATACATTGGAAACAGATTTACTCAAAGTTGAAGCAGGCTCGAGGAGTCGAGGTAGGAGCCTTTAAATGTTTAGGATTTTCTTGAGAAAATGAGAAAGATCTAATTAAGAATGCAAGAAAATTACAAAACTTGCTTCTGCCTCTCCCACCCCCCCCCCCCCCCTAGTTTGGACGTAAAAATTTATCAATAATTGTAAACGTCTTGACCTTCTTCATTGGAAATTCAATTTTTCCTATTTTTTCCAACTCGACTGTTCAAGGCTTTCACATTTTCTGGAATGAAGGTAAGTAGTTAATTCTCAAAATTTTTCCACGATTTTTTCTCATTAAATATATCAATTAGAAAAAGAGGGGCTAGTAAGAATTTGCTGACCTCAGTACTTGGAATTTTCATTTTGTGTGGTCCAGTGACCAATTTTTTAATGCTTTATTATTTTTTTTTTTTAAATCCTAATTCGAAATGTTTGACCTGATGAGAATACTTCCCTTATTAAAGTGTCCTTTAATTTAAAAAATTTGAAGCACATCCTCGAAATTTTTCAGATGTTTCTTATTTATTTCACATTTTCTAAAAACCAGTTCTAAAATACCCTCCCCCTCCCACTCTTCCTAAGTATAAAATGGTGAGATTTTAAATTTTTCGATCCAATTTTCTCCTCTTCAGATGCTCCAAGTTATCAAAATTTTGAAAAAAATGTTTTTTTGTAATTTTCATTTTCGAACATATTGATTTTGAAATGAAATTACTTTATTACAAAAAAAAAAATCATTGATACAATTTTAATTTCACTTCATCAAAAAGGAGCGAAATGAGGGTAGGAGTTGATAAAAATTATTCAAGTATCCTATTACATAGTATTTTTTTTACAATATTTGAAATGACGGATGAAAAAATTTTCTAGAACAAAAATGGCGGATAAAGTTTCCTCTCCATTCACAAGAGATGAATATTGGGTTTTTTCCTGAAACTTGATTACGAAATGTGCTAAAATGGTGTTCGAAAACATAATCAAATAATAAGCAGTGGAAATCACTCTAAATCCGCCAAAAATGGTCAAATTCGGTTGAATTTTTTCAAAAATAAATGAGAAGTTTTGAATGTAAAGACACTAAAAAAAAAGTGCTAAAATCAATGAAATTTTAGAAAAATTTGTGGAAAATGCAATTTTTATTATTACTGGGTGAAAGTAGGGTACTATGAAATACTACCAAAAAACCTAAAAATCAATCAAATCCATTTTTGGACGTTCAAGTAGCCTACTTGGTCTCATCCGGTGTCACATTTTGAGCTTCTCAAGTCAATATTCAATCCTATTCTATTTCTAAAAACTTTAAAGTTTTGAATTTTAAAATTTGTTTTCAATTTTTTATCAATACCTAGTCACCTACCTACATATAAAAAACTAGAAATTAATCATTTGGGGAGAAAAGAGGAAGACAGGGAGAGGGGAAGGGAGGAAAATTCATTGAAAATTCAATTTATCGCTATTCTTGTCGAATTTCCAAAATGACGAGTAAAAAATTCAACTCGAATAATTTCATGAAGTAGTTTCTATCCCAACATAATTTTTAGTGGATGTCTGCATTATCTTTTCACATGAATTCGTTTTCATTTTCTTCCAAAGAAGGAGAAGAGTTTGCTAGAGCGTAGGAAAATTTTCCAGAAATCCAAAAATAATCCATTTGGCATCTCCCCAAAGAAAGGATGACACTGAGAATAAATTGAAAAGAATTAAAGAATTCAAGGAATTTTTTTTTACTCCGAAAAAAACTTTGAAACAGGTAGGTACTTACCTACTGAGCTTTTTTTTTTTTTTTGATAAATCAACATTAAGGTATTGATATCATTTGGTCCCATTTTTAGGGACGAAACTATATAGAGATTTTTTGAGAGGGGGAGGGAGGAGGGGATTCGACGGTAAGTTTGCTGACTGATATAGAGAGAAAATATGTACAAATTTAGCCTATTGATATCATGTTTATGACTCATAAAAATTTTCATTCTCTGGTTTGGATTTTTGAGGGCCCAAATGTGATTTTTTTTATCCTAAAACAAGAAACAAATTAGCTCGAGCGAAGCAAGGGCGAAAGTTTTTGAATATTTGATTTCGCGAGGGGACTTAAAATTTAGGAAGTAGATTTTGAAAAAAAAGAGAACATGCCAGAGCGAAATTTTTGAAAATTTGTATTTTGAGACGACTAAATAAAACGATGTTTTTTGATGCAAAGAATTTATTATTTGTTTTTTAAAATTTTAGAATTTGAAAGATTTTTTTTAGGATGTGAATTTTGAACAAGAATAGTAAACAAGCCCGAGTGAAGCGAGTGCAAAAGCTTTCGAAAATTTGTATTTTGATAAGTAAAAAAACAGGAGTTTCTTTCATCACAGGTCCTTCTTTTGTCAGACCCCAGATAATCTGCCCCCCTTGCTCCCCCTGCCTATCTTATCCACAATCTGAATCCAAATGCAAGATTTCCTATGATTGATTAGATTAGATGAAAATGATAAACATTTTAGATTTCTTCTAGTCAGTGAGAGGCTAAAAAATACAATTCAATAAAAATTCGCAAAAAAAATTCTGAACCCCCCCCCCCAAACTATACACAAATGAGTTTCATCAGATTTAAACTCAAAATTTAGAATTTGGCTAAAATTTCTCAGTTCAACTTTTATGAATATGTAGCTGCAAAATAGGTCACAAAAATGTGCAACATTTTTGCATATTAAAAACCTCAAATTTTTTTTAAAAGTTTGGAAAACTTGTGAACATTTAAAAACTTGAGAAATGAGCGCTCAGGTACCTATTTAAAGTTTTTGCTAATTTCAAGAAAATATGAAGAAAACGTTCTACGAAAAAATCCACATGAATAAAGTTGTAAAACGTGAAACTTGCTATTGTTTGCGGTAAGCCAGAAGTACTCTAGGTGGCCCAGATCCCAATTTAAATTCGACTATCTTGATTGAAAAATTTTACAGCGTCATTTTCGATTTCTGATGGAACTTTCATAGGACTTTTTTCAGCTTGGATTAAATTTTTGAACCCTGTTTTCAACTTGGACTATATAAATGTAGATTTCAAAAAAAAAAAAAATCGATCAACAAGTTGAGATTAACGCAAAAAAGAGTTCAAACACCATTTTTGCTCATTTTTCAAAAAATATACTCTTCACAGAATTGTACCTAAGACCCCAATCAACACTTCCAAAAACACAAAAAAACACAACCTCCACACCCATCATCGGCATCCAAATACCCCATAATCATCCGTTGAAACATCTCACTGTAAAAATAATCCCACATACCAACATATCTATCGGTCTCGTCCTCGTCGGCCGGTCAAATATCCAAGTACACGTGAATTGAACGAAAAAAAAACCAACCAGAGAAAAACAAAAAACAAAAAAACGTTTCGAAATTTCCTCACTTGTAACCATGTTCGGTTACAGGAAGTACGACGATTTCCATTGTGAATGAATACACGTTCAAAAAAAAAAAAAAGGATTACATCAGTGCGCGGAGGGTAAGTACGTACGTAAAAGAAGCAGATGCGTGTGAAGAATTCGGTACCTCTGTATACCTATGTCAGAAGAGTCGAGTCGAGAACCTATGAAGAGAACCTGCGCCGATGAGCAAAGAGACAGGTACCATTATAAACAATGAAAAAAGAATAAAGTGTGGAAAATTGAAAACTGGTAAAATGTACTGAAGCGAGACAAAGATAAATGGAAAAATGTAGATGACTCTTTGGAAACAGTATGTCTAGCAATGAGAGAGTATAGCTACGAGTATAGATAGACCCAGACCGTGCTTTGGGGTAGCATAGCTCATCTCTTACCTACATATACGTGTAATATGTTAGGTCTACTGGGCACATTATTGTAGACGTATTAATTCGGCGTTACTAAAGGTTTCTCGACAAAACAGATGTATTTTCCGAATAAAAAACAAGTACACGTCTATCTCTACATATAGCTATTCTTCTTAGCAGTGCCTTGTGCCTATAATAGTATAAGACAATTCCAAAATGATTAATTTGGTCGATTTCAATTTACCTAATACACATTATAAGCGAAGATGCGAAGACAGGAAACCAGAAATTTCCAATCAGCTTGATGCCCAGCAATGCCACCGAAATTAGATTACATTAGCGTAACACCGGCAGTCGTTATCAATGAATTAAAACGCTGCCTTGCGCCAGTACTACATTTAAATAGATACCCTTTTTTTCTTCTTCTCATTCTCGACTCTCATACTCGTGTTGTCGCGTCTCTTTCTCATCTTATGGTTGGCCGTTTGTTGTTGTATATACAGCAGAAGAACGCCATCGGCTATCTATTCTCTGTATAGCTAGGCTGTTAATAAAAAGCAATCTATTCCAACCTGTTGTAATAGAGCCGAACCTAGGTTTACATGTATAAATACAACACACCAGCACAACATATACAGCCTCATCCTCTCCTCTACACCTTTTTTCAATAAACATTTACCTTCTTCCAATATATTTCCATTCACGTATCTGCGCCTTATATAGCAAAAAAAAGCAAAATGCCAACGTACAAACGCCATCGTCTTCATCTCTCTCACTCTCTTTTATTTATACTTTGTCTTTCAACCATCATCACAATCATCTCACATCTGCATAAATGGCTTCGATGTCACAAAATACACCATACTCATCCATCTCCACCATCTAAGGTATACCTTTATTTCGTAATATTTAGCTTTTTTTCTCGCTTCTGTAACGTTGATTTCATTCACATTTCACACACACACCAAAGAGTAATTAACGCTTAAAGGGTAAAGCGGCGAAATTAAATTTGAACGACCTTCTTGAAACCATTTTCAATTAGTTTACAAGCCAGTGCAGCGTACGTACGCGCACACAGTACATAGGTACAAATATACGCACGAAACCAGTTTTCAAAGACCTATTATTCATTTTTTTCGTATACCTTTTTTTTTTTTTTCATTTTGGCAGTAGGCTTGTTTCGATGGGTCTCTAATATACCTACTCGAGTACACATATGAAAAGATTACACACTCGTACGAATGCAAAACTCAGCCTGATCGACCACGAGTCGAAAAAATCTCATTCTCCGAAGGAATGCTTATACAATTAAATGCACGCCTATGACCTCACAACAAATCTTCGAGATATCTTTCATAACATAGTACATAAGGTACCTACTACCTATACTCAAATTCACGCGCCAAAAATCCGAGGCGGTCGACGCCAAGTTTCCATTAAGGATAACACACGACAGTCGTGTTTTTTTTTTCTTGAATATATTATAGTAGATATTTCGTTACCTAATAATTTTTACCCCCGAAAGGAAATCACGACTGGTGAGAGTTTTGGCCGTCTCAAAAATTATTCAATTTCCTTATTTTCGAAACGACTGTATTATAGTTCACACAAACAACTACACCTAGAGGGGAACAAGGCGAGGAGAGGGAGAGGGGAACGAAAAGCTTCCTCGATGTGTCAAAAATTTGAATTATTAATCGAGTTTGTGATTTTAAGGCGGTATTGGTCAACGAATTAGTAACCTATTCTTTCACTACACGTAGTAGATATGTAGTATGGTGATTTTATTTTGAACGAGCACTACCCCCCCCTCCTACCTCTAACTATTCTTTCCTCATTCTTCATTGCTTCAAAATCAGATACTGGCCACAATGTATGTTTTTTTGAATTTTTAGAGGCGGGTATGCTGGAGAGATTGGAGGTGGAGGGAGCTGATTAGATCGAAAAATAAATCCGAAGCTCGGGATTAGCGTCTCTGCAAAACCCCAAAAAACCTATTCCATACGAATTTGTTCAATTTTTTTGAAATTTCGAGCTCATTGCAAGCTTTAGGAATCTCATACCCAAAAATTGAGTCAAAATTTGGACTCAGCGCCTTCAAAACTCTAACAAACCATAGGTCACACGAATTTTTCAAAAAAATTTCAAATGGAGGGGGGCGGGGCTTGAATCGAAAAATTGAGCCAATTTAGGCATGTTTTTTTAATGTTTCAACAGTGGGTGTGCATGAGAGGTGGAGAGAGAGCTGATTAGATCGAAAAATAAATCCGAAGCTCGGGATTAGCGTCTCAGAAACCCCAAAAACAATATGCCATACGAATTTTTCAATTTTTTTGAAATTTCGAGCTCATCACGAGGTTTAGGGACCTCATAACCAAAAATTGAGTCAAAATTCGGACTCAGCGCCTTTAAAACTCTAACAAACCATAGGTCACACGAATTTTTCAATTTTTTTCAAATGGGATGGGGTGGGAGGCGGGAGGGGGGGGACTTGCATTGAAAAACTAAGTTGAAATTCAAAATCAGCGCTATCGAAAACATAACAGGCGATATATCACACGATTTTCATTTTTTTTCAAGAGTTGACCAAAATGGGGGGGGAGGGGAAGACTTCAAAAGTGCGCCGAGATCCTACAATGAAGCATACCTATTCAGATCCATTGAGTGTGAAAAGATCCATTTATGCTCTGAATTATTTCCAAATTTCAAATGGTAGAGTTTGGATTTTGCAAACATTTAAAAATTGAGCTTTTGCAAACAACTTGGGACCTCCAAAATTTCCAAAAAATGATTTTTGAATCTTGTTTCAAAACTTTTCAAAACTTTGTGAAGAAGTTTTCTCCAATTTCGAGCAATTTTATTTTACAGGGGGTCCAAATTTGAATGCTGAAACGAAAAATTGGAACTTCACAAAAATATTTGACACCCCCCCCCCCAAACTCCCGAAAGGATTCACTCATGGGATGAAATGGGCGATTCTCAAACCCAAACTCGAGTATTTAGGAAGTGAATACCACAAGAAAATTCATGCCAAAATCAAAAAAGGGGGGCTGAAAAAATTTGCTCCAGCGTGGTCCCCCCCCCATACACAAAAAAAAAACAATGTGAACAATTTTTCTCCAATTTTGAGCTATTTTATTTTTCAGGGCTCCAAATTTCAGCACTGAAACAAAAAATTTCAACTTCACAGAAATATTTGAGACCTCCCCCCTCTCCTCCTCAACCTTCAAAAGGATTCAGTTATGGAGTGAAATGATGACGATTCTCAAACCAACTCGTATCTACTCGTAGGAAAAGAATATCACAAAAAAATTGCGAGTAAAATCAAAAAATTTTGGGATCAGAAATAATTATCGTCTTAGTGTAAAATGGTCTCTGCTCCCCCTCCCTCCCCAAAACAAAAATAATAAAATATAAACCCCCAAAAAATGTTCAGCTATTCTTCTATTTCATTCTCAACGAACAAACTGTTCAACTTATGCAATTATTTTCAGCAAAATTCGTCGATAAAACGTAAAATTACTCACTTTTCTGCTACGTTTAGAACCACTATAGGTATACCTAGTCACTATTGCGATGAAAATTGGTACTCACCTGAAACAAACATAAAATTATACATTATATGTAATTTGTACATTTTCAACATTTTGTTTTACAATTAAAATTAAAAAAATTAAAAATATTCTAGAAAATGATTAGCGAAGCTTTTTAAAAAATTCATTCGAAATATTTCGAGAAACACTTGGATCGAATTATCGTACACCATCGTTCAAGTCTCCGGATAATGTACCTTGTTTATTCGTGGTTTTAATATTCATTCATACGGTTACATTCGAGTTCGAGCACAAAGATCTAATTTTGACAAATGTTGAGACTCTTAATCATCGCAGAACATCCCTCATCCCTCTCTCTCCCCCCTCCCTCTTCACCCACAAGAAAAAGTACAACTTTTACAATAATAATGATATTTTTTCAGCTGACGAAGAAATAGTCAGACATGATCATCGTCGATCAGAACAAAAAATATGACTCATAATTGGATTGTTTTACATTTTTCTTTTCGAATTTTGAAAAAATATAGGATCTCAATGGTGCAGGCTAAATGGACTTAAAATAAAAATGAAGAAAATTACATGAATCCAAACTTTCAAAATATACGATCAGGGAGTTTCAAATTTTCAAAAAGTTGTCAAGTTTTAATTTTTTGATTTTTTTTTTGATAGAAATTGCTCAACAGTCCTCACAAAAATAAAAAGCACCGAAATACTTCAAAAAACTACTTTCAGTGGTTCCAAAAAATATATCCAAATGACTTACCCTAAAATACAGCAATTTTTCGGATTTTTTCAGTCTTTTTTATATTTTTAAGGGATGGAAAGTGATTTTTATTCATTTAAACCCCAAATACCTATAACTTGAAAATTGAAAAATAATACATTGGTAAATGGGAAAGTGTTTTAAAAAATTTTTCACGGCGTTGCATCAACTCAAATTCGTTGAAACTTTTATGATATTTCAGACTAAATGATACTTTTATTTTAAAAATGGCGACTGTACCTCAGAAACTTTTTTACAAAATGGCCACTCAAAATTTTCAAAACGCCATAATTTAATGAAAAATGATTCAAAAATTTTTAAAAAATTTCAGGGGCTTCCCCCCCCTCAATCTTAATAATCGATAAAAAAAGCAAAATTTTTATCCACAGTTGGCAAAAAACTAGAAAATAAATTTTGAAAAGCGCATTTTGGCCCCTCCCACCTGAAAAATTGCGCTGGCTAGGGGTCTATATATACATTTTGTCAGCGTATTTTCTCATCATGGGTCACCTTTGGGGTGAGTTTCGTCGAAATCCATCTCTGGACTCAAAACCCTTCAGTATCCTCCTACATCCTGTTTGACTCAAACTGTAAACAGGCTAATAATTTTCCAATCATGAAACCTGGTACAACTTTGCAAATTAATTAAAGAGGATTTTCTGCCAAAATGGCTCACCAAGTCACCATTTAAATCAAAAAGGTTCTAAAATAATGATAAAAAAAATTCCATAAATTCCGATTTTTCGAAAAATTGTCCAGGTGAATGTTACTTTAAAGAAAACCCATTCATGCCACCCAGGCCTTTTTTTGTGAGGGAGCGAGAGGAGACGCAGTTCCCCCAAAGAAAAGTTCGAAAATATCAAAAATTTGAAATAAAAACTAAAAAATGAAAGAATTTGAAAAAAATTAATTAATTTTTGTAACTTTTTCAAAAAAATTTGAATTTTGTTTTGGGTCAAAATTATCAAAATTCAAAATCTATAGGTTGCCACATTGAAATTTTTGAACTATGGAACATTATTACTAGGAGAGCAAAAAAAAAGGTGATCAAAATTTTCTATTTAAAAAAGGTTCAAAATGAAGTAAGTTAATAAATATCTTAAAGTGCGAAAACGAGATCAGAATTACGACGAAAATTTGGAAATTGCTCTAAATCTAAAATTTAGCATTCAAGTTTGTACCTTAGTACTTAGTTACTTACCTTGTACTTGAATTAAAACGAAAGTCTGTTGCTTTTATATGTTTCCAAAAACATTTTTATTTCAAACAATAAAAAAATAATTTTGATACTATTTGTAATTTTTTCTAAAAACGCAGTGGTGGGGGTTGATGGAAAATAGGGACGTGCAACTTCAATTTATCCCCCCCCCTCCCTCCAAGAAAGGAAATACAAAAAAGAGGACTGATGCCACCTGCTTTCATTAACATACAATTATAAAAATTCCAGTTATTTTTCGCCTACGTCGGAGTCTGTTTTACGCAGAATTTTCCCTGATGCCTCGTAAAAAGCCACCGAGTATGAGGTCACATTTGAATAGTTGGGCTTTTGCTGAATTAACTCGAATCAAACAGGTACACCAATTTCAAAACATGGATGTTCACTGTTCAGGTTGCATATCCGCAGATCCAACTACTGGATCGAAGTGTTTAGATCGAAGTACGATACGATATTCATATTCGTCAGCAGATCGCGCCAAGTGAAAGTATTTACGCATCCCGGAATACGGCGCGAGATATGTACGGTGCGGCGCTTAATTATATCAAGATGAAGGGGAGAAATAGTACCTCTACCTATGTATAGGAAACAGCGTCTTGAACTTGACTGGGCGCGCAGTGATTACACGTTTCATAACTTAGTTAGCAACCAATTATTAACCGTTTAATGCGAGAGAGAGCCAATCGAGTCTTGTGAAAAATTTAAATTACACATGATTTGGATTCTATAATATAGCAACACCAGCCAGCAACGATAGACCAACCAGCATCCAACACACAGATGGAGATGGTGAAGAAGAAACTGCACAACAGTGTTAGTGCAGGTAAGAATGATTCATCCGCGTGATCCGTGATGCTTCTCTTGTACCAGTCAGGCTCGGGTTAAACGTTGATTATATTGGAAAAATGCGAATGCTAGTGCCAGGCTTTCGATTGTTTATAGGTTTGGATGCGTTTAGGAGACGCAGATGAACGGCGTGTACTCGTATATACGCGCCTCGACGGATATATGGGTATAATTTCGTGAAGTTGGGTCGAAGTTTATTTATTATCAAAGATGTAGCTTCCTGCCGAACGCATAGAACTGGTTCTGTGGGATAATAGCGTTTAAAAAATTTTTAATGTATGTTCTACAAACCCTTCTATTCTACGTTACCGTGTATAGGTACTTGTGCCTATCATACTTGTACTTGTACAATGGCAAAGAAACGCGTCTTCTAATTGTATAAGTATTATATTTAAAAAATTACCTACCATTTGTAAAGCTAATTAAGCCAACGGAGTGCGGCTCATCGACAATGTGCAAATCTTATCTCGTATTATGGTTATAAATTGATTGCATCTTCTCATCTGCACTATCTTTCATGAAATTACGAGACGATAAAAAATACTTATAAATGTGGCGACCGCGGGTACCCGGTAGCTCTCTTAAAGCAAATTACTACACAAATGCGGAAATGCAAAAATGTTTTCCAGATTTTTACGTTCACTATTTTTTATTACGTTTAGCGGCGATTTTTTTCATATACAAATGGGTCTCATCCTATACGCTAACAGGCAACAGTTCGCATTACTCGCTTTTATAATCCTACGCCGAAAAAACTCTAAAGGTATACGAGTAATTAAACGCTGCTGATGTGCAACCGGATACGGTAGTCGTTAATTTTGGATTAGATGTACGCGAAATTTTCACGTTGAAATTTGACTCTTTCAATGTATCGTCGAGTTGATACGCCTGGTTGAGGATCTCGGATTGTTTAGATAAGGATTGCGTTGTGTATGTGTAAGAGCAAGTATGTAGGAAAAAGAGGATTAAAAAGCACGCGAAATGCGTTAAAAAATGACATTAAACCGCCCAAATGCATAAATTAATGTCACCGGTGCACTTTTTTTTTTGGAAGAATTTGAGATCTGGGAAGAGTTTATAATATTACAATGTAAGTGCTACGTGTGTTGTGTGTTTTCACGATTTAAAATCAGCTGCTTTGGGAAATAGATGTGCTTTTTTTTATCGTTATGCCCTATGCTGGGTTGACGAGCAAGGGATCTAAAATGTTGGTCGCTGATTCAAAGTGGTACCCTAAAATTTAGGAACAAATTATTTTAACAATTTTGATGAAAAAAAATCGCAATTTTGATGCATTCGATGCATTTGAGTGTTCTTTTTTTTCAAAATCTGAATTTGGTTTAAGCGTTTTTTCCAAAAACTGAAAAATTCGAAAATCCGCTGGAGGCTCCAGAACAGTTCGAAACCATCAGCAATAAACTTGAAAGGTCGAAAATAGAGTGTAAACCAAATTTCAGCTTTTTACGTCCATTTTGTAAAATTTTGATTTTTTCTCATTTTTTGCCGAAATTTATAATATTTTTGAAAATTCGAAGTATGAATTTCAGTACCTGAAATTTTAGAAATTCCCTTGAAATTTCATCAATTTTTGATTTTTTTTCATCAACTTTATTAGTTTCTGGTGATTTACATTGATTTTCATGTTTTTTTTTCGTGTTTTTAACTTTTTTTCGTGCTTACTTGCAGAAATTATTTGTTGATACTTTTCATTGATTTTAAATGTTGTTTTTATTCTGAGATTTTACATCATTTTTGTACGTTTCTAACACTGTTTCGTGCATTTTTGAAAAATGTTACTAAAATTGCATCAATTTTGGATGATTTACAGTAGAATTTCAAAGAAATTCGGCAAAAATTGCATGATGATGTGCTAAACATATATGAAATTATGTTGAAAATCCACTGAAACCAATGCAAATTACTGGAAACTACTGCTGTTTTAGAAAAACTGTTAAAAATTGACTAAAAGATTATTGAAACTCTTTTAGAATGATATTTAATAAAAACAGAAAAAAAAAATTGTATTTCGGAAGGATCTGACAGAAGTTCTGGGTTCAGAAAGATGAGTAGGGGAAGGGGGGGGGGGTCAGAGAGATCGAATCGAAAAATACGTAGTTGAGTATTCGAGCTTATATGTAGCACGTCTTTGAATTGATTACACAACAAGCAATGCTTACTTCATTTTTGAATTATTTCTCTGAAATTTTGACCATAATTGGAAGCTCCAGTGCCTCCAAAGAATGCTCGACTATTTATGTCTATCACAGAAAGTTGAGCTTTCATTTTGAAAGTTAAAATTTCAGCTTCTTAAATTTTAATGACGACCTTAAGAATTCCTATTTATTTTTTTTTTTGAAGCTCCGTAAACAATTAATTTGCTGTAAGTTTAACCTATTTAAAGATGTAAGTTTCAAATTTTTCCAGTTTCGCAAAAAATTAGAAGTTCTTAAAAATTTACAGGACCACTCCCCCCACCTTTCAAACACTTGGCGAACACGCCGGAAATTATGGTGGTTACTTTCCTAGTCCTTCCAGAGCCTCGTAAAAAACTTGAAAAAAGACGGTAGTTGACCACCGCCAAAGTGAATCTTTGAGACCGAATTATCGTATACTAACGTTCAAGTCTCCGGTTAACATATTATGCAGTATTCAAAGTTCATGCATCCTATTTCAGAGCTCTGAGAACTAAAGTCGGTTTAACTTGGAGTAAATTTGTTTGATAAATTTTGAAGATATGGTTTTGAAAAAATTCAAACTTCTTCCCCCCACCCAATTTTTATCAAATTTTTAAAAAAATGCAAAAATCATGTGACATATGGTTTGTTACATTTTAGATGGCTCTGATTTCAAATATCAACTTACTTTTTCGATATAAACCCTCTGAGCCTCGTAATAAGCCCCTCAGTTTTCTGACGGGATATTTCTGCCCCTCCCCCTTAATTTTGGTCAAATTTTGAAAAAAATGTAAAAAATCATGTGACATATCGTTTGTTACAGTTTCGATGGCTCTAATTTCGAATTTCAACTTACTTTTTGGATTTAAGACCTCTGAGCCTCACAATAAGCCCTAAATTCCAAACAAAAAATTGAAAAAGTCGTGTGACCTGTGGTTTGTTAGGTTTTCAGTTATGCTGATTCCGAATTTTGACCTTTTTTCTCGATACAAGGCTTTCGAGCCACTCAATAGCTCCTCTAATTTTTAATATATTGGAAAATTTCGTGTCGTAGTTTTCCAAGTTTTCATACGTACCTAATACTGATTCCGAATTTTGACCCACTTTTTTGATACGAGTCTCCTAGACTCTACAATTAGTGAGTCTAGTAAATGACATAGAATAGAATTCAAAAAGTACTTTTCATTTCGTATTGTCTTATTTTAATCTCACGACATGACACCTTGTCTAATCGTGACAATATGCAAATACGAGTCATAAACTCCAATCAATATCTGTGCAGAAAAGTGATAGGTGCCTAGGTGGCCTATCCGAAGTGAACCTTGAAAGAATCATAAAACCAAGGTTTCTGTGGACGTTGAGTGGATTTTTTCTTTTTTGAAAATATCACCGACCTTACAATACCACAGCCAACGTCCAACGTCTTCCGAAAATCTGAGTCTGTAGTACTTGCTTTCGTATAAGCTAACACCGACTCAAAAATAAACAACTCGTTAATATTCGATCGATATAGCACTTGAGATGTTTTCGTAAGTCGTCATTATTATACGTACTGAAATGGCTATGATGAGATTGTGATAGACATTACTTGTACCATAAGTTGCAACGTACCCATTTTGAGTAAACACAAATGAACTCACTGTAATGGATATGTAGATAGAAACAAGCTACGTACACGTGACAAATCCTTGAAACGCCAGTCCACCGTAAGGTAGTGATTGGCCTGGCATACGAGTAGAGAGGTAAATGATACACAAGTCAGATTTAGAATTACATCTCGCTAGACAGAGACGCACGCGGTAACAAACATGGAAATACGATTACAATAAAAGTATCTAGTATTTCGCAACTTTACTTTCCGCTTTGAAAATAATTGAAAATTTTTTAATTATCTCGTCTCTATACACGATTGAAGCATCGTCGTGTATATCGGCTTGTACATAGCATACTGTGTACCGGGCTCGGGCTCCATGCTCCATGCTCCGCGCCAATATAAATAAGCAGATCCACTATTCACATTCATTCTATGCCACTATCAAACAAAGGAATATACCATACAAGTTGAAAAAAATTAAAAGAAAGCAATACCACAGTGATAGCCTTCGGCTGCAGTGTATGATCATACAACACAGTTCGTTCTCACAATCGTACATTACTCATTTTTCAACCAACAATACACTATTTTTTATGAGGAGTAGAGGCGAAAATATCTCGTACAAGAGCTCCGACATCAATGTGTCGTACAATTTGCCAATATCGTAATTTTAATTATAACGCTATGCGCTTGAGAATTGATCGAAATAGCCGATCGAGTCGGACATAGCTTTATAAAAAATGGCTAACTGGCAAGCTAGATGGTTTATATTTTAATTACAGTCGCTGGTTCGTAGACAGTTTTGTGTGAAGGTACAATAGGAGTACGTAATATTTAGTTATTTGATGAAAACCGCTATATGTACCTATCATTTGAGGATGACACATGAATCAGGTGTTCGAGTGAGACAGGGACATACGAGGTACTAAACACGCGACCAAGGTTCGGGGTCATTGTTCGAGTCCCTTCACACGTGTGACTCGAGCTGCTGGAAAAAAAGGGGTCGAGGGATGAATTCTAATTAGAGGCAGGTCGAGTCAAGTGTAAATACAAACATGGTGGATTGGTGGGGTTTATTCAGATCCAAGATACCGAGTACTTCGTGGATCTGGTCGTGAAATCCACCAAGATTAATAGTAGTCCGGCATATGACAATAGGAGTAATTGCACCCCCCCCCCCGCCGATCCTCCGGGACAACTTTTTTCTTAAAGGGGACATCCTGAGGAACATTTTGAAGCAAAGTTGCCAAAAAAAAAGTTGGCCTTACTTACAAAATGGCGGCCATTTTGATTGACAGGTCAGCCGAAATCGCAGATTTTGCGTTGTTAACATAGGACTTGCACGAACTTTTTCAAACTTTACAAAGGTAGATCGAAAGATAATGCAAAAATTTATCACCTGTCAAAATGTCAAGTGCTAAAGTGCGTTTTTCGATTTTTGGTGAATTTTTGAAAATCAAATTTAGGACAAAAATAAGGGAAAAAATCAAAATTTCACCAAATTGACCAAGAAAGCTGAAATTTGGGATATACCCTATTTTCGACATGCCAAATCGATTGGAAACGGTTTCTACCCGTTTTGAGCAGTTCTGGAGCCTCCAGCAAATTTTTGAAACTCGACATTCCCACAAAATTTCATCAAGTTGGAGTTGTAAAGCTAAAATTTATTCTAAAAACTAATTTCAATACGCTACGAAGTACTGCAGGTGAATTTCAAGTCGTTTTGGATCCTCCAGTGACTTTTTGAAAATTTCTGAAGCCTCCAGCAGATTTTTGAAATTTTGAATTTTCACAAAATTTCATCAAATGGAGATGGAAAGCTGAAATTTACTGTACACTCCAATTTTAAGACCCTCTGAAGACGACTTCAGGTGAGTTCAAGTAATTTTAGAGCCTCCAGCGACGTTTCCTGAAAATTACTGGAGCCTCCAGCAGATTTTTGAAACTTTAAATTTTCACAAAATTTCATCAAATGGAGATGGAAAGCTGAAAACTCTACACTCCAATTTTAACACCCTCTGGAGACGACTTCAGGTGAGTTCAAGTCATTTTAGGGCCTCCAGCGACTTTTTTGAAAATTACTGGAGCCTCCAGTAGATTTTTGAAACTTGAAATTTCCCCAACATCAATTTATCAAATGGAGTTGGCACGCTGAAATTTACTTCGCAGACTACATGGTGGTTTCAAATGGTTTTAAAGCTTCCAACTACTTTTAGGAAATTTAAATTTTCCAAAAAAACGTCATACAATTTTCAAAAAGTTGCTGGAGGCTCCAAAACGACTTGAAATTCACCAGCAGTCAACTTTGTAGCGTATTGAAATTAGTTTGCAGAATGAATTTCGACTGTCCATCTTGGTTTGAAAAAATTTTGGGGAAATTTCCAATTTCAAAAATCTACTGGAGGCTCCAGTAATGTTCAAAAAAATCGTTGGAGGCTCTAAAATGACTTGAAATCCACCCGAAGTCGTTTTCAGAGGGTCTTAAAATTGAAGTGTACAGTAAATTTCAGCTTTACATCTCTATTTGATGAAATTTTGTGAAAATTCAAAATTTCAAAAATCTGTTGGAGGCTTCAGAAATTTTCAAAAAGTCACTGGAGGATCCAAAACGACTTGAAATTCACCTGCAGTACTTCGTCTACTGGAGGCTCCAGAACTGCTCAAAACGGGTAGAAACCGTTTCCAATCGATTTGGCATGTCGAAAATAGGGTATATCCCAAATTTCAGCTTTCTTGGTCAATTTGGTGAAATTTTGATTTTTTCCCTTATTTTTGTCCTAAATTTGATTTTCAAAAATTCACCAAAAATCGAAAAACGCACTTTAGCACTTGACATTTTGACAGGTGATAAATTTTTGCATTATCTTTCGATCTACCTTTGTAAAGTTTGAAAAAGTTCGTGCAAGTCCTATGTTAACAACGCAAAATCTGCGATTTCGGCTGACCTGTCAATCAAAATGGCCACCATTTTGTAAGTAAGGCCAACTTCTTTTTTGGCAACTTTGCTTTAAAATGTTCCTTAGGATGTCCCCTTTAAGAAAAAAGTTGTCCCGGAGGATCGGCGAGGGGGTGCAATTACTCCTATTGTCATATGCCGGACTATAGTATCAAAGATGAGCAAAAATGATCTTTTCTGAGATTTTTAGATCCTTCATGAAAATTTTTCACTACCAGAGACATTGGTCGATAATTTTTTAAACGTAAAACACACCCATTTTACAATACGTTGCCAAGATTGGCAATTTCTTTTACAAAACGCGCACATAAAACCGTAGCAAGAAGAATACGTAGAGAGACGAACAAAAATAATAAATTTTCACCAATTGATGACCACCATCATTTAAAGTGATCACGAAGACACGACCAAGACGACGTTGCTCGTCGCAAATTTGTACTCGTAATATGCATAATTTAAAGGCGAAAACGAGAAACGACCGATTATGATGGAAAACAAGGTGGCATGCGAATCAGCTCGAATGCTTTCTCTATGACCATTTACTCGAATAGTTACTTACAGAGATTGCGCGCTGTGAAGAAAGTTATTTGTTGACCTTGCTGTTTTAACCATTGACCGCGGAAGCGCGATCAGCCGATCACCCGCACGAATACGAGCGACGCGACGCGGCGTTTAGCTGACCAGAATGGAGAAAAAAATCCAAGGCGAACGGTATTGTAGATAGGGGAGGGTGACTGACGAGTAGTGGTGCGATTATGATGCAAAAAGTAATCTTTATGATTGATTTGTAATCCAGATTGGATAACCATTGTTGTAAGGCGACTCGAATGTATTTTTATGACGATCAATTTCAACTTCCTACAAGATAATACTCCATGCCCACATTTCCGAAATGGAATTATAGAGTCAAACATCACAAATGCTTCTAATTGCTGCGAAATTTTCAAAAGTCCTTCTTTACCAGCAAATTCCTCCAAATTGAAGAGAGGCATGGAAAAATTTTTCAAATGAAATTGGATCCAACTTGATCATCGTTTTAAAAACATGTTTATGCAGTTGCATAAAAATATACACATAATGGGATCCAATGGGGTCAAATTTTAGGCAAATTAATCGATGTATTTAAAAAAATGTTTATTCAATCTCTTTTTTTTGCCATGAAATAGCGTCAGAAAGTATCTTTTTGCCAATACTTATTTCCCAAAAAGTCCTACTTTTTGCTAAAATTGTCGGTCTTGCTTTTTAACAAAAATTTTCGCTTTTAAAAATCAACAAAAATTTATCATTTTTTGGCAAAACATTCTTAAAAGTCTCACTTTTTTCCAAAAATTGTTCAAAAGTCTCGCTTATTTGCTGGCAACTGTGAAAAAAAAAACTCTCGTCTTTTTCGACAAAAATAACGAAAAAGCATGATTTTTTGCCAGTAATTCAAGTAATCGCCAAAGTCTTGCTTTTTGTCAAAATTGTCTATGTCATGTTTTTTTTTTCAAAAAATTGAACCAAATTCTTGCTTTTTTAAGAAGGTTTCTGAAAATTGTAGTAATTTGTCGAAAATTTCCAAAAAGTTTTGTTTAAATCATTAAAAAAGTCAAAGTCTTGCTTTTTTCCAAGAACTGACAAAAATTTTTGTTTTTAAAAAAATTGACAAGAATTCATGCTTGTTTGGCAAAATTCCTCGAATACTCGATTGTGCATGTTTTTTCAATTCGACTTCTCTGAGCCCCCCCCCCCTCCACTTTCATTCCGTTTTCAAACCGGTTCAATACCCCTTCAACTCTGCTTTCACCAATTTCGCAAAAAATGTTGAAAGGCAATTTTTACCAAACACCGTAAATCGTCGAAAATTGGCGAAATTTCAGTAAACAATTTCTTTAAAAAATGTTGAAAACGTGCTGAAATGAAGTACCAGTAAAATTTGGCAAATGAGCATGAAAAATGATTAAAAACATGTCCAAATATGAAATAAAAACATGAAAAAAACAATCAAAGTCACCGTAAATCATCAGAAACTAATAAAGTTGATGAAATACTTTTCAGAAATGCATGAAAAAGTGTCGAAAAACAAGTTAAAAATGGGGCAAAAATGTGAATAAAAATCATTAAAATCAATTTTAGTTAGGTACCAAAAATGATGAAATTTTCAGGAAATTTGACAAAGTGTGGCCAAAATAGCATAATATAATAGTTGAAGCCTTTTCTTAACACGAGTTGAATCATTCAAGACACATCAAGAAACCATGAAAAAATGATCAATTTCAGAAGTAATATTGGGGAAAATTGGAAGAAAAGACGTATAAAAGTGATTCAAAAACCGTGAAAAAACAACATTAAAAATCACTGATAGTGATCAATATCAACAATTAATAAAATTTCAGTGAAGTTAAAAAACTGGCAATTGCAAAACATTTTAAGAATGTTTTATGCAATTTTTGCTCAATTTCGTAAAATAGTTTCATCACTTTTTGGTAAATTACATTTTTTCATGACCATTTCTTGGGTTGGGGGAGGGGGGGAGGGGTTCAACGATATTTGTGCTATTTTCGCTACATTTTTAGCCAAATTTTTGTGGAAAATGATGGCTATTGCAGTGAACCAAACATTTAAATATTTATAAGTTTCAGCACCACATTTTATGACCTGGAACCTGTTCTTATTGGTCGAATAAAATCAAACTTGAGAAACAGGGTTTTCTCGCGAGGTTAATTTGACCCCTGGAGTTGGGAGGGTCAAAGTTGAAAATTACAGAAATGTCATTTTTTTGGAGAATCATAATTTCGCCCCAAATTGATGAAAAGGGTCCAAAATCATACCATTGGTGAGTACCGCCATTGTGATCAACATATCCAAATTTCAGATTCCTAGGCCATCCCCACCCCCATTTAAGGTGGAATTTTAGCCTTATTTTACTCTATTTTTGACCACACCCCACCCCTAAAATTGACCTAAGGAGCCCCAGTGACCAGCCTACAATGGGATGGTGCCACTTGAGTGCTTTTTGCTGGTTTCGACCTTCCAGCCCCATTTGACTTTTTTCCAGGGTAAAAAAAGGTGGATTTTTCGGCTATTTTCTCGTGTTTTTCGACTTTTAGAACAGCCTGTAGCCCTTCCAAATTGACCTGGAGGGTTCAAATTTTCACAGTACAATGGGAGGATGTACCTCAAGTGCCTTTTGCAAGTTTCGACCTGCCAACCCGATCTGACCCCATTCTATGGTGAGAAAAGTGGATTTTTCGCCCATTTTCAAGTGTTTTCTGTCATTTTTATAGAACTTTAAGCACTTGTGTTTCCCAGATGTTCCCTATTTCCCTCAAAAACACTATCTACAGAATATGTCAAGATTTTATTTCTTCCATCAGAATTTCTCTGTCAACATTTATGATGTTTTCCGGGTTTTCAACCCCCTCCCCCTCCATCTATCAAGAAATTCTGGTGACTATGCAGTTTCATCAATAAATTTCGTCAACTTTATTTGGTTTTTCTAAACGTTATTTTTATATTTAAAAAAATTATGATTTTTCAAACTTGAAAAAATAGGTAAATATCAAAATAACACCTCTATCTCTCCCTTTTCATTCCTATCATTTCCTTTACAAAACTCGTATCTATAAAAAAAAAAACTCATGAAAATGATCACTCGTTCGCTGTGTGGTTGATTTCTAATTCTAAATCTCACAATTTCATAAATTTTCAACTTCAGTACATTAATTACTCTAACAAATGAAGCATGATTGAGCATAAAAACAGACTAATTTGCAAATACACCACACCCTACGGTGTGACACGAGGATTTCCACCGATTCGAGGTCGCTGAGCTCGACTTGTCAAAACATTTTTTCAAATTCTAGTCCTCGGTAACCCCCTATAATCTCCGAGTTTTATCAAAATAGGGCACAAATGCCAATCATTCAACAGAAAATTTCAACCTCCTGCATCATTTGAGACTACTCGTCAATCAGTTCGATGCTTAATTCCATCCCATGTTTTCAGCCATCATTTACCACACACCTGACCATTGAGACCAGGGTTCAGTAGCTTTTCGCTGGTCCTGGTCTATCGATAGTTTCGGTATACCTATACGTCGACGTCGTTCAAATCACCAAATACGGTATTCGGAGGACAATTAGCCGAGCAAAACGTGCAAGGCGCCGTGTTCATACATTGTGCGCGCACATTATTTAGCCAAATCTGAAAATGATACGTTTGGTAAACCGGTTAACCGTTCGTATATACCGGTCAACTAGTTTAGGCCTCCGGAATCACCGCGACGACTACGACGACCATCGACCGCTGCTCGTACAAATATGTAAACCTTTCCAACACACAGCTTTTCTCTACACAATTTACTTCTATATACCTACCTATAACCGCGTACTATAAGAAGGCATCTCTCTCTCTGTAAAGTACCATACCATCGGATCCTCTCTAAAATCTGAAGCTGAATAAGCCAATGCACACCGATGTACGATATTTCATAAATTCAACGCGACCAAAATCGTCACCTAAATGATACAGCCGCTTGTACAAACGTTCTATAGGCGCACTGGCCCTCAACATAAAGCGCTCACAATGTGGCTTCTTTACTTCTTCGACGTGAATTTCATCACAGAGGCGGAATGCAGAAAAACAAGTTTCTAGGAAATACACAATCAGATTCAAGTCATTTCTGGTCAATCATCAACACATATACGTTTGTGCGTTTGTGTACCTTCTCCTCCTACTCCTGTTGCTATTTTTCTCTTCAGACTTGTTCGGTCTCATACATAGGTAAACCTAATACAGATATTAAACCATACCATTCCCACATGAAAAATCTACTATACACAACGAGCTTTCACAATCAAATTTTTAACCTACCCAGAGATCAAGTCTCTAAGGCAAAAAAAAACCTACCAAACCCTCATCGTGCGCTAAAATTCCAACATTATAAGAAAATTTCCAACTAGTCGAAATCTTTGCATACTCGAGACGAGGAGACGCGAAATTCGGTATTCTTAAATATTCTTTTCGTCATTTCCAGGAAATCCGCGTTCGTATATAAAAGTCATTCTCTCAAGCATTACCAGACAATTAGAAATGAAGCTCGATCAACAGAAGGAGAAAAAAAAACACCATCGCATTCCTTTACATGGTGAAAAAAAAGACTAGTTTTTCCTCTCCGCTTCGCTATGTGTAATGAAGATCGAACTATCGATTTGATACTTTTTTTTACTGTCTTTCATGCTTCTGCTCTCGGTTGGACCTTTTTTCTTCGTCTGCGTCGTAATTACGTGGATTAGATACAAATTACCGCCGCCGCGACTCGTTAATTAGAAAAAAAAATCATCCGATAAAGAATTTCTTCTCGTAGTAATCGACTTCGTTGCGTAATGTAAGTCTCATTTTTTTACCTCCTGCAGTATATTCCGTCCGAAGAAAATTTGAATCTGGAATATGTTTTCGATGCAAAAAAATCCATACGTTTAGGTATTTCAATTGAGTCGAACGTGACATAGACTAGTACATCTCGAAGGGAAAAAAATACCTCGGATTTGTCTCCAGTCTGCAGCGTGCAGTTCATGGTTGCGAAAAAATAGTCAATTTTGAACAACTGAATGTAACCAGGAAGTACATTATGAGCTCCATGTTGGCGATTCAGATAGACTAATGCCCTCTGAACTATTCTCAAAAAAGGAGAGGGAGATCGATTCGATGTCTTCTGATCTATTCAGCGAAGGGGAGAAAGATTGACACTGATTATTTTCTAAACGAATCTGCAATAATTTCTCAAAATTTGCCATGAAAATTTAATAAAGATACATCGAATCATATTTAATAATTTATTTCACCAAATTCCCCATTAATTATACCCCTCTCTCTTCCCACTCCGAAAAACTCAATTTATTCGAGTTCATTAGACACATTTTTCTCCATCAAAATACTTAGTATGTAATCAACCCGCAGAATTTGAAAATGGGTGTGAACTATGCAGGAAATTTCTACCAATTCTTTTCCCACCTAATGTAAGAAGACCCATGATCACTGCAGCACTTGGCGTTTAACCAGATTCGTCGTTATAATTCTTACACCACCGAGTTAGTAGGTAGGGTATTTAAAACGAATAAAACATGGCCATTGGATCGTATAATAAGAATTATTGAGCTATACAACATTAAACGAATAGCATCTGTGCCATTGTCGCATCTATATAGTCGTGCCGACCTCACAATGTAATCAAATATCGCATTCTCATGTTCAAAGCTGTGCCGAGAGAGAGAGAGATGAGCAACTTGGTCATAATGAATAACGTGGGTATATAGGAGAAAAAATATTAACGACGACGGATTTTCATAAATTTAAATTTTTTACTTCGATATACACATGATACCTATACTATATTTCGTGAAGTTGTGGATATTTTGTAATGGATGAAGAAGAAAAAAAAATGTGACGCAAGTTTACGATCTCGCGTATTACGGATTTTTTTTTCTTCTAGTTGTCTTCGGTGGTATTCTTGTAATACTTGTATTTTCGCTTTTGGCGGTAATGTAGTGGAGAATTTTTCATTTTGTTGAAAAAATTATCAACTTTTAGCCTATGATTTATACTTATTTTTAATACTAATAAATGTTTAGAGTGTATTTTATTACGCTGATTATATACTGAAAACGTGTACGAGAATTACATTTTTTTTATGATTGTAAAATATGAAAGCAGGTGGCATCGATGGGTTTTCTTTGAAGTGAAATAGCTAATTTTTTTTCTCGATTCATTTTGCAATCGTTATCGAGCTCAAATAATTATATATTTAATTATGCTGGTCAATTGATAAAAATTATCAAGTGACTCAAAAAATTTAAAAAAACTTTATGAACGTAAAAATTGAGAAAAAAATTCTTTACGCACTCCTTTCCATAAAATGTTCACCTCAAGACTTGGAAACTGAATGAAAAAACCATCTTTGCAGTTTTCCTAACTCAATCTCCAATAAAACACTAAGGAAAAATCATTTATTAAAAATTTCGTGACCCCTAAATTTTCCTTTCATAAATATTTCATGTTCAAAAAAAATTTTGAAACAGGAAAAAACCATCGGTTTTACCATTGCTTAGACTAATTCTTTAATTCCCTATTTCCACTCAGAAAATACAGACCTGTACAATACAATTTCAATAGATTGCCTCCTGTGAGCCCTTTTTTTTCAAATACTTTCCCTACTTCCCCTTCAATCACCACAAAACCTATATAATGAATCGAGGACGGAAGGAGGAGGGAGAGAGCTCCAAAAGTTCTGAAAAGTGAAATAAAATGAAATATAAAGTGGACATCAGACCTCCCTATCACTTTTGAAAAGATCGATCTCTTCTTAAGATCAAAATTGAAAATAAAAATATATTTCGATCAGAAAATTACAAATTTTTGGGGGAAAAAAATACAACTTCGGTCAATTTTCTCAGAAAAAAACAAAACGAAATTTTAAAATAGCAAAAACCAAAAAACCGATTTTTTAGAAAAAAAAACACAAAATTGATTGTTCATTTTTAACGTGATCGATCATATTATTAGTAAGTAGATTAAAAATCGATTTTTAATCGTGAGGTCTGTTTTTGAGGCAACAATTGATTTTTGATTTCGAACATGATTATTAGGTGATCGAAAATCGCAAATAAATCGATTTTTTCGATTATGGTCGATTTCTGATAGTGAGGTCCTTTTTTTAAGGTTGAAATTGATTTTTCATTTCGAACATGATTGATCATTATGTGGTCGAAAATCGCAAAAAATCGATTTCAGAGTTCGATTAATCGATATTTTTTCGATTTTTGATAATGAAGTCTTTTTTTGAGGCTGAAATTAATTTTTCATTTTGAACATGATTGATCATTATGTGGTCGAAAATCGCAAATAAATCTATGTTAGAGTTCGATTAATCGATATTTTTTCGATTTTTGATAATGAGGTCTTTTTTTGAGGCTGAAATTGATTTTTGATTTTGAACATGATTGATCATTATGTGGTCGAAAATCGAAAAAATCGATTTCAGAGTTCGATTAATCGATATTTTTTCGATTTTTGATAATGAAGTCTTTTTTTGAGGCTGAAATTGATTTTTCATTTCGAACATGATTGAGTCATTATGTGGTCGAAAATTGCAAATAAATCGATTTTATCGATTGTGATCGATTTTAGATAATGAGGTCTTTTTTGAGGCTGAAATTGATTTTTCATTTCAAACAGGATTGATCACTATGAGGTCGAAAATTGCAAATTAAGTAATCGTTTTCAAGATTCGATTAATTGATTTCTTTCAGTTAAGGTCGATTTTTGATTATGAGGTCAATCATCATGTTAGTAGTCGAAAATCGCAAAAAATCTATTTCCAAGATTCAATTAATCGTTTTTATCGATTATGATCGATTTTTGATAATGAGGTCTTTTTTTGAGGCTGAAATTGATTTTTCATTTTGATCACGATTGATCACTATGTGGTCGAAAATCGCAAATAAATCGATTTTAGAGTTCGATTAATCGATATTTTTTCGATTTTTGATAACGAGGTCTTTTTTGAGGCTGAAATTGATTTTTCATTTTGAACACGATTGATCATTTTGTGGTCGAAAATCGCAAATAAATCGATTTCCAAGATTCGATTAATCGATTTTATCGATTATGATCGATTTCAGATACTGAGGTCTGTTTTATGAGGCTGAAATTGATTTTTCATTTTGAACATGATTGATCATGATGTGGTCGAAAATTGCAAATGAATTGATTTTCAAGATTCGATTATTCGATTTCTTTCGATTATGATCGATTTTTGACTATATGTATAAGGTCTTTTTTTGAGGGTGAAATTGATTTTTCATTTTAAACTTGATTGATCATTACTATAGTCAAAAATCGCAAATGAATTGGTTTTCAAGATTTGATTAATCGATTTCTTTCGATTGTGATCGATTTTAGATAGATGAGGTCTGATCTTGAGGCTGAAATTAATTTTTCATTTCAAACATGATTGCTCATTATGCGATCAAAAATCGCTAATAAATCGATTTTTAGGATTCCATTGATCGATTTTCGGGTTTGATTATTCGATATTTTTTAAAATATTGATCGTAAAGTCTGTTTTATCGATTGTAATCGATTTTCAATTGTGAGGTCTCTTTTCAAAGTTAACATGTACGATATGAGATAAAAAAATCGCAATTGAGGGAAACAACACGGAAACAATTTTACTTCAACGGATTGAAAGGTATGAGTCTCAACAAAATCTTCAAGTTACTTTCGCTGACCTTTTGTGGAATTTTTTCCAAAATTTTTACACAACTTTTAGGTATTATAAAGTATTCCTAAGATCTCATTTCTCCTTCTCAGAAAATGCACTCTCAATATTTCAAAATACTCCTCCTGTAACCAACCACCTCCTAAAAAATAGGCTCTCAACGTTTGAGTGTTTTGCTGATTCTATTCTCTCTTTCTCTCTCTCCCTCCTTGCATCGTAACTGTTTCAACTTTCTTAGCACTAAATACGATTTCTTTCAACATGAACAATGAATGGAGGAGAGATGAATTTTAAAATGAATTTTCAATAAAAAATTCAAGACAAAGTCAAATGCAGATTTTTTCAGTTTCGTTTTCAGGGTGTCTAACAGAACTCCCAGACAAAAAAATCATGACTATTTCATGACTTTTTCAAGAACTATTTTTTCACATTTTTACCGCTTAAAAATACCCCCCTCTCCCCCCAAAAAATAATTAAATCACTTGAAACTGCGAGGAAATCGATCAGGGTTGCCAATTTTTGCAGTCAAAAATTAGGCACCTATTCAGATTTTTTTATTTTTCCCAATTTTTTGAACAAATTTTTGATTTTTTTCGATTTTATGGGTTTTTAAAAAAATTTTCAAGTGTGTTTGAAGAAGTGTTTTACTACTTATCAAATCTTTCAAACGTCTTCGGTGGAAATTTAAAATTCTTGTTTTATTTTTAAAATTGCACCACGATTTCATTTTGAAAAATTTTTCAGGAAGGAAGATAAATTTAAAAATTTTCTAGTCTTTTAGATCCGTGAAATTTTCGATCAATATTTTGAAATTTAGATCCGAAATGTCGATTTGAATTTCATGGTTCACAAATCAAGGGAGCGTGCTCCACTTCACCCTCAATTTTTTCACGTGTTCTTTAGGTCAAAAAAATGAATCCAAAAAGGACATCAAAGTTCAGAAATCTCAATACACATATTGTAAGTATAGGGGAAAAATGCCAGAGCAACAGACAACTCAATGACACAAAACACTCGCAGTCGAACAGCAGTCGTTACAATTTCATCGTCGATTCGTTCCATCGTAGAAAGCATAACTCTGATTAGACCCACACTACACCTCATCCAAACACCCTAAAACTTTAAAAACTCGTGTCATAAATAAGTCATCAGCCAGAGAAATTACAATATGAAAAAAAATCACCTGTAGGATGATGCCATATTAAACAAACACCACCTCCACCCCTCTCACCTATACCTCCAAGTCCACACAACGATACAGAAAGAAAAAAAAGTAAAGAAGATACACAAGATCCAGGGGAGCCAATAGGGCAACAATATATTCGTATTTCATGCATCTGCGCGGCGAAGAATTAAATAGAATTATAAAAGCTAATGAATGGGCAACATCATTTACACAAGAAGGTACATTACATACACAACTGTGTACAAATGAAGAGAGTACGTAGGTCTAGGTGTACCCTGTACCCCTTTACCGTTGGGCACTTGTTGCAGCGCGACACAGTCGAGTCGAGAGAAGAGCGCGTGATAACAGAGACACTAAAACGTCGTCTGCGAGGCATTTTACATACAATACCCCGAGCCTGAGCCGAAGCCGGCTCGCAGCTAATCGCCATCAATGAATTGACCCGATTTTAAAAACCGATATCGCCAGTTCCCACGCCGATCTAATGAATTTTGAAAAAAAAATACGTACATAAACACCAGCAACCCATGCCAAAGCCGATGGTACTGAAAAAAAAAATGTTACCAAAACGACAATCAACATTTCGCATCTATGGCGACAAGCGCGCAACGACAGCAATAGTCACGCAGATTCAGAGTATCGAGTTGTATAATGCTGGTGGATACAAAATGAAACCCAGAGCAACGAAGAGCCAGAGTTGAAGAGTCCAGGAGGAAAAAGAGGAGTAAAAAAAAACCGCGCATTATAATATAGGAATTCGAAAAATATTCGCTATCCCGCGAGGTCTGTGCGCTGTGCGCTTAAAAATGCAGGATGAAGACACGAAGCCTACAAACCAACAATACGTAAACCAGTTTCAAGAAGAAATAGCTAAACTGTGGCACGCAGGTGATATATGAGAGGGTTTTTATTATACGATCAAAGGAATTGATAATACGTAACAACTTATACATTACCAACGATTCCCGATATATACACCCAGAAGTTACACTTCATCAATATTGCTCCAGTCATGAATAAATAACAATTAGAATATCGCCAAGTATTTATTCTGGTACGTGCGCCACCATCAGCATCGCCATAGCTCAGCAGAGTACGTACAAAAATATAGGCTATCCTGGAAGCTGCGGATTTAATCATTTTTCTAGAGCGAGTTTGACGTAAAACTAGGTGGGAACGTTAGAAAGTGTTTCGAGACGAGTGTTTCAAAAAAGAGGATTTATTTCTGGGAATTTTTTTCTATTAAGAGGGGTTTGGGAAGATAGGTGACTTTCAAATTTCCCTGAAAAAAAAATTCGTGAAAAAGCAAAGGTCATTTTTTGAGTAGATTTCTAAACGAAAAAAATTGCATTTGATGGACTCAATTTTTTACCTCGAAAAAATATAAGAAAATATTTTAAAAAATCAGCTAATTTAAAAAAACATTCTTTCTGAAGAATAGAATTTCTCGAGAAAAAAAGGTCAAACCAGTCAACTGCAACTGAACATTTGCAGGATCGACAGAATTATCAACATAAATCAAGCATTGATTCATTCAAAAAGTCAGGTCACTGTTGGGAAGTGAATTTTTCAGATAGAATGAGACTTGAAAATTTTGGCAACCCTGCATAAATTCTATTTCAGGCGGAAAACTTGGAATTTTACTCGTTCATTAAAAAATTTCCCCAAAATAAAATTAGATATGAAGAGTGATATTCCAAAACTCGCTTTGTCCATTTTTATCAAAGTTGGGTTTTCAGTGGTACCTGGTAGTGGTAGATGAAGTATTAACTCACATTCCTACATCATCAACCTACCAAAATGAGGTGTTAAACTCACCTAAATAGCCAATTCACTAAAAATTAAAAAAAAAAATAGTGTTCCAAAACGCGCTTTGTCCATTTTTATTGAATTTTTTTCAGCAGTATTTAGTGGATGAAATGTATACCTACACTCCTACATCATAAATCCACCCAAATAAAGTGCTAAACTCGTCTAAAAAGCCAATTTACCCGTTTAAAGGGAAACTGTTTTTCCTCTCTCCTGAAAAGTTGTGAAAATGGACAAAGCGAGTTTTGGAATATCACTCTTCATATGTTGCATTTTTTTTTTTTTTTAAAGATGAGATGAAAATGTGACTTTTTTCGGGGGTTTCCTTAAGATCTTCGGATAGAAAATTTATCGTTAGATCTTTCAATTTCCAGTTCGTATTTCAATTTATCAGGAATTTTTGGAAAATTGAGGGAAAGAAATGTTTTATGACTAAAATTGAAATTTTTCCAAAAAAAAAGTACCTATACCTCCCTTTTGTCCTGAAGCAATCTTTTCAATTTTCAAAAAATCTAAAAAGTGAGAATTAAAGAGATGAAAGATTTGGGGAGGGGGGAATAATTGTTAAGTCTGATGAATAAATTAAAAGGTAAAAAATCCGAAGGTTCACTACATTTTTTCGATTGTAAAAACATTTTCTTCGACTTTTTGCTTCTTGAAAAAAATGTACCTATTTTCACAAGAACTCCCCATCAAAAATCGACCATGAATCGAAAATCGATTAATCGATCCCAAAAATCGACGTATTTGAAATTTTTCATCATCATCATATTTATTTACTGTATCAGTACACAAAGTACTATCACAAACTACAAACTTACGTCATATTTTATAATAGGTCTTGAATTAGTTTAGGTTTTAATCTTCTGTTTACTGTTGGTAAAAGAATATCACGTAAATTTGACAATTTTGACATATTACAATATGTATTCATACTTAAAATTAGAGCATGAGTGTACAGATCTGTTACATTTAATTCTCTATGTATTTGTGAATTGCGGACAAACCATGGGCTGTGGGTTACGATGCGAAGAATTTTGTTTTGAAATGTGTTGAGCTTTTTAAAATTTGTTTTAGAGCTACCTATCCATACTATAGAACCAAAAGTCAAGATAGGACGAATCAAGGATGTGTAAAGTAGTTTACCATTTGATATACTGAGATTAGATCTCTTGTTTAGAAGTGGATATAGTAGATTTAAACGATTATAGGCAGTTTTTAATTTGATATCAATATGATCAGTAAAATTTAATTTTGTGTCTAGATGAATACCTAAATATCTGATTGACTCGCTTTTCCAAGGTAAATAGGTATTATCAATTTGAATGTTCATATTGGTATCAATTTTACGAAGAGAAAAGATTTTAGATTCACATTTGTTTGGGTTAAGTTCGAGCTTCCAGCATTTAAACCAGTTAGAACAAGTATTTATAGAATTTTGAAGGGAATTAATAGCTATATCGAGGTTAGCGTTTTGGTGGAGAAGGCAGATATCATCAGCAAAGGATGCAATGACAGAATCTTGTCCTGCTGTGAAGTCACAGCAGAATAGGTTATAAAGTATTGGACTTAAAACAGCACCTTGCGGAACACCAATTGTTATATTTTTAATAGGAGAAAAACTAGAACCTATCCGGACAGTAAACGACCTGTTTTCTAAAAATGATTTTATTATTTTAATCAAGTATAAGGGAAGATTTTGTTGACATAATTTATAAAGTAAACCATTGTGCCAAACAGAATCAAAGGCTTGTTTGACATCAAGAAAACATGCAGTTGAATATAATTTGTTTTCAAACCCATCATTAATGATTTTAGTAATTCTTTGGGCTTGGTAAACACAAGAGTATTTTTTACGAAAACCAAATTGATGAAAAGGAATAGATTCTTTTTTTGAAATTTTACTAAGGATTCGTTTAAGAAGAATACGTTCAAAAATTTTGGAGAGGGAACAGAGGAGGCTGATAGGCCTGTAGTTAGATGGATCATTTTTTGGTTTATTAGGTTTAGGTATCACAATTAAGACAGCAGTTTTCCAATTTTTGGGGAAATAGGATAGTTTAAGACAGGCATTAAAAATATTTACAAGTTGGTTTATAAAATTTTCAGAAAGGTTTTTTAGAGTTAAATTGGTGATACTATCTATGCCTGGAGATTTCTTGTTTTTAAGTTTTTTAAGAATAGTTTTAACTTCAGCAGCATTGGTTTCTTTAATTCTTCTTGTGGGAGTCTTAGTGATGAATGATATAGTTTGTTGCATTAGATTTTCTTCTTGTTGTGTGGTAGAAATTTTCCTACCAAATATTTTTTGAAAATGGTTAGCAAAAAGAATACCTTTCTCTTGGTCTGAAGTAGCTGGAATATCTCCCAAGATTGGGATATCTTGAGGCAATTTTATTATTTGTTTTGTAGCTTTCCAGATATCAGAGTTGTTGATTGGTATATTAGAAAGGAAACTTTGGAATTTTTCATTACGAAATTTAAATAGTTCAAATTTAATTTCACGAATGCAGCGATTCAATTTAGTTTTAGTTTCTAGGTTTCTCAATTGCTGCCATTCTTTTCTTACTTTATTTTTTATTTTTATAAGATTTAAAATACGTAAAGGGACTTGCCATTTAAACTTTGGAAGAATTTTTTCTGTAGTGCTAAAGTTATAAACTGTTTTTATTTTATTTGTTATTTCAGAAATAGCATCATCAATAAGATTTGTGGTTTGAAGGTTAATATGGTTAAAAGAGATTTTTTCAGATTCTTCCTTGAATAAAGACCAGTTTGTTTGCAAGATTTTTGAGGGGGGGTTTAATATAGGTTGATTATCTAGTTTTATCAAAACAGGAAGATGATCAGAACTTAATTCATTCAAGACAGTTTGAGAAGTTGGTTTAGTATTTTTATAAAGGACAATGTCCAAGATATCTGAAGTTGGTAAGAAAGTAGGGTTATTAGGGCTTTCTATTTGTAAGGCTAAATTACTACAAATATCTAGCAGCTTTTTACCATTCCCATTTGTTTTGTTACAACCCCAAATGATGTTTTTGCAATTTAGGTCTCCGCAGATGATTAGAGGTTTCTTATCAACTTCACTAATTTTTTGAAGATCTGAGAATAGTAATTTTTTGCGAGGTTCTTTATAAGCTGCTATAAGATTTAAGTGGGAATTTTCAAGTTGAATACCTACAGTTTCTAGATTTTGTAGAGTGGGTATTAATATGGCGTTGTGTTTAATTTCATTTTTAATCAAGATAGCAACCCCTCCAGATGCTTTTATGCTATTACGATTTTTTAGATAAGTTTTGAAGCCTTGAATCTTGAAATTATCATTAGTTGTTAAGTGTGTTTCTGATATACATGCTATATCTATATCATGTATGGATAGGAAGCTCCTTAATTCAAGATCATGGTTTTTAACACCATTTGCATTCCAGTTGAGGATTTTAAGAGAATAATGGTTAGAATTATTTATCATTTTGAATGAATTTGGTTAATTTACTTACCACAGCTTGTAAGAGTGGTAGTGTTAATCGAAGAGCTTCAGTCAAGTTGTTAACCATTTCAATATGGGAGTTGAGGAGCTGCATAATCCCAGATATATCCATATGTAATAACTGATCAGAATTCACATCAGGAGGTTTTGTAATCTTTGCATAGCTTACTGCCGGTGTTGCGATAGTTGGAGTTTTGCGCACGGATCTGGATATGTTAACATTTTCAGGAGCTTGAGGAGCAGAACTTGATGGTTGTTTTTTAATAAACATCGGGCATCCGCGAAAGTTTGCTGTGTGTGGACCATTGCAGTTTGCACATTTTGGTTGAGGCAGTCTTCCATGAGGACAGTTGGAAGTTAGGTGGTTTTCTGCGCATTTCACACATTTAGGAGGTCTTCGGCAATAATTTCTAGAATGGCCAAGTTCTTGGCAATTATTTGAAATTTTTGATTTCATATAATCGAACATGTTCAAAACGATCGTGATCGAAAAAAAAACGATCACTCGAACCCCAAAAATCGATTTATTTGCAATTTTTGTTCTCATGATCGTATGATTAAACACAATTGAATAATAAAATCAGTGTTAGCCTTGAAATAAAAACCACAAAATCGATTAATCGTTTTATTTGCGATTTTCCATCCCATATTATCATAAAAATTGTTTAGTGGCTGAAAATGAGATTCTTCAATTTTTCAATTGTTCCAACTGACCCAATGCATTATTGAAAAAAATGTTTTATTCCTCGATTTCAAAAAAAAGTACTTTTTATTACCTACTTTTGTCGTGAAGTAATTTTTTCGATTCTAAAAAAATCTAAAAAGTTGAAATTGAGAGAATGAAGGAAAGGACATTGTCAAGACTGATGAACAATTCAAAAGGAAAAAAATCTGGATATTCAATATATTTTTTCTCGATTGTAAAAAAGTTTCCTCGACTTTTTTCCACTTGAAAAAATATGTATGTTTTCAAGAACTGTCGATCTGAAATCGAGCATGATCCAAATTCGATCAATAGAACTCAAAAAATCGATTCAACTGTGATTTTTGATCTCATATGGTCGTTTATATACTCAAAATAAAAAATAAATTTTCGCCTCGAAAACAGATCTCTCAAGATCAAAATCTGAAAAATATCGACCAATCGATCCCAAAACATCGATTCAGCGATTTTGGATCTTATATGGACGAACATGTTCGAAATGAAAAATAAGATTTTAGCATTTAAAATAAACCTCACGATAAAAACCGAAAAAATATCGATCAATCGATCCCAAAAATCGATTAATTTGCTATTTCCGATCTCATATGGTCGAAAACTTTCAAAATGAAAAATCAGTTTTAGTTTTAAAAACAGACCTGTCAATAAAAAAAAATCATCATCATCGAAAATATCGATCAATCGAATCCAAAATATCGATTTATTTGCGATTTTTGATCTCGTATGATCAATCATCTTCGAATCGAATAATCGATTTCAGCCCCAAAAATTTTCCATTCGACCAAAAATCGATCGTGATCGAAAATCGATTAATCGAATCTAAAAAATCGATTTATTTGCGATTTTTGATCTCGTATGATCAATCATCTACGAATCGAATAACCGATTTCAGCCTCGAAAATTTCCCTTTCGACCAAAAATCGATCATGATCGAAAATCGATTAATCGAACTCAAAAAATCGATCTACTTGCGATTTTTCATCTCATATGGTCGAACTTGTTCTAAATGAAAAATGAATTGTAGCCTTAAAAACAGACCTTATGATCAAACTCGAAAAAATATCGATCAATCGATTCCAAAAAATCGATTCATTTGCGATTTTCGATCTCATATGGTTGAAAACTTTCAAAATGAAAAATCAATTTTAGTTTTAAAAACAGATCATGCTGTAGAAAAATCATCATTCAAAAATATCGATCAATCGAATCCAAAAAATCGATTTTTTTGATCTCGTATGATCAATCTTTTTCGAATCGAACAATCAATTTTAGCCTCAAAAATTTCCCTCTCGATCAAAAATCGATCATGATCGAAAATCGATTAATCGAATCTCAACGAATTGATTCATTTGCGAATTTTCATCCTATATGATCGAACATGCTCGAAACAAAAAATCAATTTTAACCTCAAAAACTGACCTCAGATCAGAAATCGTTCGATCGAAGGCCAAAAATCAATTTATTTTAGGGTGTGATTTAATACCACGACAAAAAAGGGCGTCCGCACGACAAGCATAGGCACTTTCACGTCAGAAAAATCATTTCCACGACTAAATTGGAAATTCACGACAATAAAGAGCTTACCCCGATGTAAAAGGTACTCCAACGACAAAATAATGTATCAAACGACGAATTAAAAAATTCACGACATTTAATTACTTTCCACTGCTATATAAGGCAATGCACGACAAAATTTTTCTATCAAAAACAGGCATTTCACCGACAGAAATAAACGTTTCAAAATATTAAAATGATACCAAAAAAACGAAGTAGGTATGTAAAAAATTGTTCTTTATAGAAGTAATGTTTTGTGGACTTTGATGGATGACCCCCTTTGTTTTTTGACCTCAGGTACGAAGCGAAAGGGGGCTAAGGAGAGACAGTTTGCCCCCCTCCGGTTCCGCGAAAGTAGGAAAAACTTGGGAAATTGTGAGAAATTCAAAAAAGTTAGGAAAATATAAAAATTCCAACAATATTTTAATTTCAGTTTTCAAAAATTCAAATTTTTTACAATCATGAATTTAATTATCGTTTATTTGCCGACAAAATCGCCGATCTATCCTCAAAATTCTCATTTTCCCCCAAGATTTTGCCCTCGCTTCGCTTAGGTCAATTTGGTTCTCTTCTACTGAGTCACAATTTCACTCAAATTTTTTTGAAAGAAACCCTCAGTTGATTATTTGTTAAAATTTGTACAAAATATAAACGTAATTGAACTGATAATGTTCTGTCGTGTATGAAATTATTTTGTCGTGAATACTGCTTATCTCGTTATTAAATCGTAGTCGTTCATAAATACTTTATTGTCGGGCGTCATCTGGCGTGGAACTTCATAATTTTTCGTCGTTCATTCATCTTTTATGAACGAAAAAATGCGTGTCGTGATGACGCCCTTTTTCGTCGTGCAAAAAATATTTCCCCTTTATTTTATCGATCATTATTCTGTTTTGTATTATTTTATTTCATTTTTAGGTATTTCAATTTGGTCAAAATTAATAAAATTGAGCTTTCCTTCCCTTCTCAAATTTAGAATTCTTGATTTTCGGTCTTTTCAACTTCGTCTTTCCTTTCAACTAGAAAAATTGCCAAAATCACATTCCCCCCTCTCCAAAATCCAAAATATTCTAACAACAACCTTCAAAAACACCCTTCCTCCTCCTCCTTCACTTCTTAACCTCACATACAATGTATCCAAACACAAGTACAAAAATTCCACCACTATCTGCATTTCGCCAACACAGAGCGTTATAATAAATCATCAGCATAGTTTTACAAACTTTAAATATTTATACGATCGACTCGTAGTACTCGCACACTATTCGAACGCCAATTCCGCAAACAAATATTGACAACCTTTCCACTCACTTTTATCTAGCACCAGCGCCTAATAAATTGCTCGCAGCTTCGAAAGTGAAATACGTACGTATCCATTCCTCCAGCCAGCGTTGCATCTACTCACACTACAAATACACATCTCGTATCTACACGAAAAACTGCATTTTTCACACGAATGAAGAAAAAAATTAGCTCTCGCCGGTCTTGATAAAGCCGCAAAACAAGACCTTTTTTTCGCAGCAGCAGCACCGAGGCAAATTTTTTTTTTATCAATGCTTCCAGAACGATGAGTTTTCTCTCAAACAAAACCAATACTATCTTGCTGTAAGAATGCAGCAGGCTGCTTGGCAGAAGGCAGAAGTATACACACATACCACATCTCCACATTCGTGAACAAACATACTACATACATAGACATACGTACCTACATAAGTGTATACTGTACACCTTATTATTAATAGTTTATACCGGGCGCATATCGTACTATAGTAGAAGAGCGCAGCGCGTCTCTGGCATATCAGATGAGAAAAAGAATAAATACTTATCAATAAAAACGATAATTGTTATTTAAAGGGAAGAAATTTATAGCAACGCCAACGCTCCATGTAAAAATTGTTTCTAAACTGATACAACGACGTTATACGTACTCGATGCTCGCTCGAGCGAAAAAAAATCATTCTATAATTTATCGCACTAGAATTTACTGACACTCGAACAAAGGTTGAATGACTTTCACCCCTTTTTGCCTCGCGTGGAATTTCAATTATGCGTTCTACTGATGCCATTCCACAGACTCAGAGACTGCTGCAGAGCTTTCGAGTAATCCAAAATCTATTTTAGAGATATCGTTCTCGAGACGCTAATTCCACACCTCGTGTAAATCTTGTATTGTAGCAAAGGTACGACGACTACGAACGCTCGAGATTTCTAGTATAATACCCATACTTTGTTAAGGAAAAAAATTTTCTACTTTACCAGACGTTGATATTATGCACGTAGAAAGATTTTATCGCGTACGCTACGCATTTCTATAAATATTTCATATATTCTACCGTAGCTATGGGTATACATTCTTCTTACCTGTAACAAAATGAAACGTAAATTTATAATACAGGAAATTGATGAAATATAACTGCTAAATAAACTAGTTCAATGCAAAGGGTAATATTTCAAAGTAGGTGCAAAAAAATCATTTAAAATGTTGCAACAGTTGAAGAAATACAAGTTTGAACCATCTAATAAAAAATTTTCAATGTTTTAAAAATAACTGAAAATGCAAAAAAAAATCTGATGAAATTAAAGAAAAATTTCTCAAAAGTCAAAACGACAGGAATTTTTCAAACCCTGAAAAAAAATTGAAAATTGTTTTAAGACACTGTTGAAATGCAAAACAAAATTTTTTTTAAATGTGGCCATTTGCAATAAAATTTGAAATTTTTTTATAATATTTTACTCAACTTTAATAATTTTTCCTCGAGTTCAAAATAATTTTTATTATACGTATTTTGAGGCAAATTTGGCAAAATTTTACTATGAAAAATTTTTCGTCATCAGGATATTATTATTTTTATGTTTTTTCATTATTTTGACCAATTGTTACTTTTTCGAAGATTTTTCAAAAATTTTGTCATATTTCAACAGCAACAAGACGTATTGAAAATTCCATTATAAGGTTTTCAAAGCTTCAATATACCACTTTAGGAACACTGGATAACGATTACGCTTCACACCATCCACTTGCCCAACACTAATGTTAAAATGTATTTATTACAACTCCATGGGAAGCCAATTCATCACAAATTATTACGAATCGCGTATCAAAAATTCTCGGTACTCCGTTTTAAACAAATCACTGCAGCGTACAACTACGAGTAAATTTTACAGCCATTTATTTTACTGCAGAAAATTTCAAGTAGAGAAAAAAAATTGCCGAACATTTCGACGCTGAAATATTTATTTTTATAAATATTTTTGCAATAAATTTCCAAGATCATTGACCTCGAACAAAGGAGTGAATGCGTTTTAAGTTTTCCTCAGTGAGGCCCAAAAAAAAAATTAGTAGGAAGGAAAAGATCGAAAAAAATTTTAGGTGATAAAATTTCATAGCAAATTTCTTTGTCTTTTGGTTTCGTCTGCATTTTCAAATTTGGCTATGGAAATCAACTTAGGTAATCGTTTTGAGCAAATTGAGGGAATTCTTAATTTCCAAAGTCAGTAATGACTTGAATTCAATTTTTTTTCAAATGTCACAATCCAATTTTTTAGCATAAATTCTTGCTTGAAAATTTTTAAAATTCATTCTTTGAACGTTACGATTCGACTGGTTATGAAGTTGATCAATCAAAGAGTCTCAACTCAGAGCTGGTGTTGAAAAAAAAATTCTTTGCACAACCCTGATACGAGCAGCTCCTTCTTTTGACATGATATTTTCACTTTTTCAGCTATTCAAGCACTTTTCAAATACAAATTGAAAATTGGTCCAGTCTGTTGCAGGGGTACGACTGCATTCAAATCCAAATTTTAAAACTAGGATCAGGAAGAATGGAATTCTAGTATGTATCTAACAAGTAAGGTATCCAAACCAAAACACTTTTAGAACTGAACAAAACTAAATCAAAAGAGCATGCAAAAGTACATTATCAGCGACAATTTTAGACTTCGAAGAGCACTTTTTAATTTTTAGTGAATTTCTAAAAATTAAATTTCGTTCAAAATATGAAAAAAAATCAAAATTTCATCAAATTGATCTAGAAAACTAAGTTTGGTTTGGTATCCTACTTCTGACCCTTCAAACCGTTTTGAGAACTTTTGAAGCCTCCAGCTCATTTTTGGAAATTGAAATTTTCAAAAAAAAGTTCACCCTGTGAAGTTGAAGAACTGAAGTTTACCTCAAACTCTTAATTTCAACGTGCTGAGTGGATTGAAGGCGGTTTCCAGCCGTTTTGAAGACTTTCGGAAATTCTTGATTTTTAAATTAGCACATGCTATTTTTTTTTAAATCTATTTCTGCATGTTCAAAACTATACATTTATCAAATTTTCAATCATGATTATAATTAAACATCTTGTTGGCCGGTTCGAGATCCAAGTAGAACTCAGCTCATTTGATTCTGGGATTAGGGGAGGAGGTTGACTTCAAGAAGTGGAAGAAGCTTCCAGCGATTTTCTAGAGAATTGTGAAGTTTCCAAATATTTATAATACACAACATTTTTAGTTTGTAAAAAAATACATTTTTCAAGATCAGGTTGTCTAACGAAATTTCAAAATAAAAAAGCAGGACTTTGACAAGACATTTTTTAAACACTTGGGATTTTTTAAGAGGTGGAAGGAGTTGTGTTAGACTGTGACTTATACCTAATCTGGGAACTCGTTATGTAAGAGTATTTAACCCTTTTGAGGTGGGTAACACTAAATGGTACAGTCGCAAAATAGGTTTAGCAGCCTTTTTCTCAACTGGACCAATTCGCAGTTCATCAACGGTCGTTTCTGCAAATTGTCAAGTTAATGTGCCTTTTATCTGAGGGATTCCGATTCCAAGTTAGAAGTATTTTTCATTAGTAATTGTTGTGTTTAAGTTGTCCCCCATTGTATTATGTGTCCCCTTTGAGCATGAGTACGTGGCATAGAATTATCGAGTAATTGTACTTCTCGAGTGTCTTTTATATCTGTGTGCTATTGTGTTAATACATTTGTCGTACACTACACGTAATTGTGTTCAACTTTGTTAATCTATTATTCATTGTGGGTAGAATTGGTGTCATGTGTGTAAGTGATATAGGCTGGGGTAAGTAGCTATCATTGTGCCAAATTGTTTCATCGTAAACGTATCATATCTACGGCTAAATAATATTACATCATTGGCGCCCAACGTGGGGCGCCAATGATTTTTGATTTTAGTTTTGTCTTCAAGGTTCTTGCCAATAAGTAATTATTATAATGAAATTGAGCAAATAAAAAACTTTTTTCAACAAAACTAATTTTTTAAAAATGTGAAAAAATTCTATGGAAAATTTGAACGACATTTGGAGAAAAAAATATACCAATTTGTAACTGTAAATGTGGCCTGCATCCCTAGGAAGGAGGAAGGGAAATTACTACTAGGAGGGGATCTCAGGTTAACATGATGTTTTCAACAATGGACTGGTCTAACATGCAATCTGTCTAGTCTGTCAATGTACGCTTTATAGTGAGGTAGGGTTGTAGATAGATTGGGAACGTTAATAGGTAGTCAAATTTATAATATATGTTAATAGGTAGGAATTGTATCAACGATAACTTTCTTTGTGAGTTCACGTTAATTTGTAGTGTTAAATTGTTGTGCGTTGTATTTGTGTAAATCTTGTTAATAATACACAGTTTGTCTGTTATGAGTTTTCATTATTTCCGTTACTTCGTGTCTGAGATCGAATCATCGGGTAAATAGGTATCAAGTTGACCATTTGCGAGCCAAGCGTCTAGTTAGGTACCTATTTGGGACGAATATCGTAATCGTTGACAAAAGTTATTCGTAGATAGGAGTCGTCTTAAATTCTATTCTCAAATTTTTTGAAATAAAACCACGAGTTTCAGAGTAAAAAGTGAAATAATGATTTAAGTAAGAGATAAAATAAAAATTTGGTCATTCTTTGATAGGTATAATTTTTTTTGCCAAATGCGTATTCATGCAACGTATAAAAATTTTCATTTCTCCTTCAAATATGGAATTTTTCAATCAAGAAAAGAGAAACAAGTTATGGCCCTAGCGAAGCGATGAGGACAAAAGTTTTCGAAAATCAGTATTTCGAGAGGTATAAAAAACGATGTTTTTTGTATGATCAGTTACTTAGGGTTTTTAAATTTGAATGATGATTTGAAAAAAAATCAAATTTGAAAAAGAAAAGCAAACGAGGCCAAAAGCATTAAAAAATGCATGTTTTGAGAAAGTTTCTTCGTGCAGAGAGGAGTTTATTTTTCTGATTCAAACTTTGAACATTTCTTGAATTGGAACAATAAATTTTCGATGTGGAAAAAGAAGAGCAAATAGTTCTAAAAAAGTCAACAAATGAGCCGCTTTCTCATCTACGATTTTTTTTTTAAATTCCAGAAAAACGAGAAATGAATTTGAAAACTTGAAGTCTGATTGAAAAAAAGCAGGACTTGCAGGACTTACAGGACCGTTAGACACTCTGATTCGTGATTCATTTCCCAAATCGACTTGACATGTCAACTTTTCGATATAGTTGAACTTAATTCATCAAAATTGATTAGAGCATGCTCTTGCATGAGATGAGTAAACTTTAGCTAGTCCAGAGGTTCTAAAATCTTCTCAAATTGACCACAATCGTTTCGAGGGGGAGGAGAGTGGTTCAGTTTTCGTACAGGAATTGATCTTGAGGAGACTTTAATCCAAAAATTCACCTTTAAATTAGAATTACCATTTCCATAATTTTCAAAAATTCGTCAAAAATTGAAAAATCTACCCAGACAGCTCAAAATTTGGATCAGAGGTGTAGATGACATGCTCTTTCAATAACCTTACTTTTAGATTCGGTTCAATCAGAGTTCAATTACAGTACAGACAGGATTCCAGGTAGGAAATAGTGCAATCTTTTCCAGCTTTACCATCACCCCATCGTCACCTTCTCATCCTGCAAGAGCCCAACCTTATCCAACCAGATGTTTTCACTTTCAACGACACCAACACCACGACCTCAACAGAATAATCACCCAAGATAAACAGTACTAAATTTCGCGCTATCACTGCGCTAATTGGCGCTAACGCCAAAATATACTTCCCTTCTTTTTTTTTTCTTCTTCATAAAAACCAGCTTCACGATTATATTAATCAAATATCGTACCATTAATTCACGCCAGAGGATGACAGTTGGAGTACTCGCATAAAAATATTATAAAGATTGCATACCATATAATTACCGTATATAAAAGATTGAAAATAGAAAAAAAAGCAACAACCAGAAAGAAAGGAAGAAAGAATAAAGAAAATAAGTGCATATTGGAACTTATAACCTTTAACAAATATGTTAGACGGGCTAATTTGTCGTGGAATTATGGGAAATATAAAATTCAGCCGTCAGTTCGTCTAGTGTATGGCTCACAGCGACACCTGACCGCTTTAATAAAACGTTTTATAATAATAAAAAATAAAAAAATAAAAATGAATACCCCCGTAGGCGAATGAGCACTATTGTGCTGTATACGTACGTAGGTTGGTTGGTTGGCTTACCCCGTGAAAAACACACCGCACCATCGATGTATAAAAAGGTAAAACACGAAACAAATGCAGGATTGTTACGTGCTGTAGCCTGGTTTGATTGACATTACCGATCAAAAGATGAAATTTCACATAAAATTACCACATTTTAAAACATCTCTCGGGCTCATCGAGCAACGACGAGCAATATGGTAACAATACCAAAAGGTTTAATAACCACGTCTCATCATCGTCGATCATGGATCATGTGGATCTCGTATATTCGAAAACTTTTTACCTTCATGTGTATAAGTTGTATTTGAAATATGTTTATTTTATATACGTACGCATTTTTGTACCTCGTACGTCGGCTTCTTTTCAACGCTATAATAATTAAATACGTATAAACTAGAGAAACGAATGTTAACAAACAAAAACCAAAAGATGGAAGAAAAAAAATAAACCGGTATCTTCTCGCAGAGAGTTGAGAGACTAAGTAAAAATATTTCTCTCGATAATTACCACAAGCTCGCTTATATAGTATTGTAATTAAACCGAGAGAAAAAAAATCTTTCCAAAGTCGAGCCACACATTCGTACAAGTGGTAAGCTAATCATCGAGCAAATTATTTTTCATCAAATAAATGCCCATTTATCGCGACTAATTAAACGTATAGGTAATTTAACGAGAGTATACGCAAAATACGAGCCTATTTATACAACAATTACACAAGTATTTTATTCGGAGCTAGGTTTAAAAAAAAAACACCACCAGCGAAGATCGAATCCAAATATACGATTTAGGTATCGCGGCGATAAACGAATTAGTAACATTTAATTATCGATCGTTGTGTAGCATTGAAAATACATACTTACCTATCGAGGCAGGAAGGGAGGAAAAAAAACGTAAATACCGACAGCTAGAGCGGAGACCTAGGGTTGATAGATATCATTTATCTGTTATTATTTTTAATTATACGTTTTCCAATCTTTATATACCATCGGTTTTCTTCTCTCCTTGTAGTACATACACATACCTTGATCGCCTAACATTTTCAACCCGCGCTCTACATCGACCATACAAGGAATAAAGGAAGCATCGATCTATGTACTAGATCTGCTATAAAAGATTTAAAACGAGAAATCTGATCGGCCCATTATTAGTACCATCGATATCGATGTTGTACTTTGCTTCTTTTACGTACCAGTCGTATCCAAATTGCATACACAAGGTTCAGAGGGAAGGGGGGGAAGGGGGCACATAGCCGAATAAAGTTATAAGGTATCTTGTGCAGTGCGATGATGAGGTGTATGTACTTTGGCATCTATATGTACGATGGTTTGGCTAAACAACATGCTATGCCATTTTCAAATACACCCAGATTGGCCATGAGGCGATATATTGAACTCGGAAGGATGTTTTAGTTCATTATCATACGTCAACTGGAAACAATATCTTCGAGACGAGGATTATATCGCGTGTAATACCTACATACTTTTGGCGAATGCGAAAAAAAAAATCACGTGTACGGGAAGAGTGAGAGGTTGCTGCGGTTCAACGGAATAAAAAAATCAACAATAATAAATATTTTCCAAATTGAGAGATACATACGTTAGAAGAAGTGTATTCGGACGTCGCGTCGATAAAGATTATAAAAATTTAATCCAATTTAAACAATGCATCGAGATGATAGTGCGAGGACCACGTATCGTTATCTTTTGCTGGTTTATAACCCGGGTGGGCTAGAATTTTTTTTCCACCGAAAATAAACGTATCTTTTTATGTATGTAGGTAATACTCGCCAATACGATAATCCTCGAAGGAATTTTATGTATTAAATCGAATTAATCTATGGAAATTCTACGCTGAAAGATGAGATACCATCATCGTACTACTTACACGTCTATTAAATGTTAGGTTTGTGGCATGAGGTAAATAATATGAAAATTTGAAGCGAGTGACTTTTGTAAATAGTGAAAAAAATTATGAAATGGTATGCATCGAGAATATTGATAAATGGAGGTGGAGGAAGGGGAGGGTGATAGCTTCAAATTTAGTCCACAAAAATGTTATTTATTTATTTGTTTATTTTTTGGACAAATCTGTCAAATTTCAAATCTAACTATTTTTGGAAGTACACTTACAAGAAAGGTATCCCAATTTGCAGAAAAATTTCCAAACGCACAATTGTAAATCGAAAGATCATGAAAAAAATACCTACCTACATCACCAGCTCAAATTTTAGGAGTCAAAGTGCTATGAATTTTTCAAAACCAAAATTTTGCCCAAAAATAAAAAAAAATAAAATTTTTACAAAATTGACTTCGAAAGCTGGAACTTTACATGTACCTACCCTATTCTATTCCGAATCTATTGAAAATAGTTTTCGAACTGTTTTGAGCACTTTTGGAACCTCGCCAGTAAATTTTTGAAAACTAAAATTTACTTTATACCTTAATTTCAACATGTTGAGTCGATTGGAAGATGGTTGAACCGGTTTCGAAATCCGATTAGCAAAAATGGTTCAGTTTTTCACACTCTACAACTTTTTTAAAAGCTTTTCCCTCTATTTTCAATTTTTAGGTGATGGTCAAAAATTGGTTGTTACATGCAAACCACCCAATGAACCGTTTTTAGGTAACTTTTGATAACTGGTTGCAAATTAATGAACCGGTTTCAAAATCCGATCAGCGAAAATGGTTCTATTTTTCACGCTCTAGAACTGTTGTTTCAAGCTTTTTTCTCTATCTTCAAATTTTAGGTGATTGTCAAAAACTTGTTGCTAAACGCGAACCAATGAACCGGTTTCATTGTCAAAAACTGGTTGCTAAACGCGAACCAATGAACCAGTTTCAAAATGTGATTGAACAGAATTGTGTAATGTTTTACGCTCTACAACTTTTGTTTCAAGCAGTTTTCTGGATCTCCAATTTTTAGGTAATTTTTGATAACCGGTTGCAAATTAATTAACCGGTTTCAAAATACAATCAGCGAAAATGGTTCAATTTTTCACGCTCCACAACTTTTGTTTCAAGCTTTTTTCTCTGTCTTCAATTTTTAGGTGATTGTCAAAAACTGGTTGCTACATGCGAACCACCCAATGAACCGGTTTCAAAATGTGTTTAGACAGAATTTTGTAATTACACACACCCTACAACTTTTGTTTTAGGCTTTTTTCTCGATCTTCAATTTTTAGGTAATTTTTGATAACCGGTTGCAAATTAATGAACCGGTTTCAAAATCCGATCAGCGAAATTGGTTCAATTTTTCACGCTCCACAACTTCTGTTTCTAGCTTTTTTCTCTGTCTTCAATTTTTAGGTGATTGTCAAAAACTGGTTGCTACATGCGAACCACCCAATGAACCGGTTTCAAAATGTGATTAGACAGAATAGTGTAATTTTTCACGATCTACAACTTTTGTTTCAAGCTTTTCCCTCGATCTCCAATTTTTAGGTAATTTTTGATAACCGGTTGCAAATTAATGAACCGGTTTCAAAATCCGATCAGCGAAAATGGTTCAATTTTTCACGCTCCACAACTTTTGTTTCTAGCTTTTTTCTCTATCTTCAATTTTTAGGTGATTGTCAAAAACTGGTTGCTACATGCGAACCACCCAATGAACCGGTTTCAAAATGTGATTAGACAGAATTTTGTAATTTCACACACCCTACAACTTTTGTTTCAGGCTTTTTTCTCGATCTTCAATTTTTAGGTAATTTTTGATAACCGGTTGCAAATTAATGAACCGGTTTCAAAATCCGATCAGCAAAAATGGTTCAATTTTTCACGCAATACCACTTTTGTTTCAAGCTTTTTTCTCTATCTTCAACTTTTAGGTGATTGTCAAAAACTGGTTGTTACATGCGAACCACCCAATGAAACGGTTTCAAAATGTGATTAGACAGAATTTTGTAATTTCACACACCCTACAACTTTTGTTTTAGGCTTTTTTCTCGATCTTCAATTTTTAGGTAATTTTTGATAACTGGTTGCAAATTAATGAACCGGTTTCAAAATCCGATCAGCGAAAATGGTTCAATTTTTCACGCTCCACAACTTTTGTTTCAAGCTTTTTTCTCTATCTTCAATTTTTAGGTGATTGTCAAAAACTGGTTGTTACATGCGAACCACCCAATGAACAGGTTTCAAAACGTGATTAAACAGAATTGTATGTATAATTTTTCACGCCCTACAAGTTCTGTTTTCAGCGTTTTTCTCAATCTCCAATTTTTAGGTAATTTTTGATAACTGGTGGCAAATTAATGAACCGGTTTCAAAATCCGATCAGCAAAAATGATTCAATTTTTCACGCTCCACAACTTTTGTTTTAAGCTTTTTTCTCTATTTCCAATTTTTAGGTGATTGCCAAAAACTGGTTGCTAAACGCGAATCAATGAACCGGTTTCAAAAATGTGATTGAACAGAATTGTGTAATTTTTCACGCTCTACAACCTTTGTTTTAAGCTTTTTTCTCTATTTCCAATTTTTAGGTGATTGCCAAAAACTGGTTTCTAAATGCGAACCAATGAACCGGTTTCAAAATGTGATTACGTAGACAGAATTGTGTAATTTTGCACGCTCTACAACTTTTGTTTCAAGCTTTTTTCTCTATCTACAATTTTTGGGTATTTTTTGTTCACTGGTTGCAAATTAATGAACCGGTTTCAGAAAATTCATATCACATTTTTGTCACCTTAGTGTGTAAAATGCATTGCTCCAATAAAAACCAGTTTGAATTTTTTGACCAAACTGGTTTTTTCAATTTATGGACACCCTGTGCATGGGCCTGAAATTTTCAAGGTCACTTTTGAAAGCCCTTATTTTTTCCTACTCAACGCTGCTTCATTCATCTCGCTAGCTCTTTCCACTTAAAAATAAAAGCCACTGCATGGGCACTACTTTTATGACATACTGTAGGTCTTTGAACCTCCAGAAATCGATCTGAAAAAGTGAAATTTACAAACTATGACTTTAAAATCACCTTCAATCGATTCAACATGTTGAAATTGTTATGCTTGAAAGTGAATACTTTTATCTTTCCAACTTCATTGGTACAATTTCATGTGACTTTTATCTCTCAGAAAATCTGTTGGAGACTCCAGAACTACTAAAAACGTAATTTGTTCCAAAAATTGACCATTAATAAGAATTTTTTCAAAATTTCAGATTTTTAATTTTCAAAAAAATGTACACCTTTAACCCGTTACTTTCGATTTGATAGGCTCAAAAATGGAAAAAATTCACAATTTTTTGGATTTTATTTTTGAATTTGAGATTTCTCAACTTGCAAAAAAATACTCATATCTTTCAACTCGTTATCTTCGATTCACGATTCACCTTCCTTAGACCCAGTATGGGGTGGTTGGAGGAAGGGGGAGGGGGTTAGAAGGATCAGATGAAGAAACTACGTTGATATTCGGACCTGACACCCCTGAAACCCTATAACAAACGATATGTCACACTTTGGGTCACATTGGAGGTGTCTGTGGCAAGGGTTGGGAGGATCCGATCACAAAACTAAGTTGAAATTCGAACTCAGCTCCCCCGAGTACCCTACCAACGATATGTCACACGGCATACTTGTCATTTTGAGCTCTACTCCAAATTCCCTCCCCACCCCTTTTTGAAATTGGGGGCCAATTATTCCACTTCTGCACTGTTCCTCGATTTAATGCAAATTAGGTTTGGCACAAACATAGAATACCGTTCATTTTACTCAACTCGTCAAGACTATGAGCAATTTTCTCTGATGACATTTTTTTTTCAATACGCGATCCCTCCTCCCACTTTAATGACCACTCGGGGGGAAAATTCCAGGGTAAAAAATGTTCCTCTTTTGATGATTTACAACGAAACCGGTCTCAACCCCCTCCCACCACTCTGTGATGTGGTAGGAGTCAATTTTTTTCATTTTACACATCAGTTAGAAGTAATGTGCGAAAGAATCACTCCTAAAAGGTGTTAGAGCCGATTTTGTACATCCTGTGATTTCTTTTTTGGATTTTGCCCTTTTCTAACTCAACAAGCCTGTACTATACTCGTATGCTCGAGTTGCAAATTTCAGTCCGAATATCGATCATCGATTACACTAATTACCCATTAGTAATAAATGGCTTTTCAGTAGACACCCTGCAGATGGCAAGTTTTTGACATCTATTAGTAAAACAAACAAAACAAAATACTCGATCACCCGCTTTCACGCGATTTCCACCCACACGACGTTCTCTTCCATGTGCTAAACTCCCAATCGCGTTCTGCACCAACCAGGAAGTATCAATCACGACGAAAAACATTTCAAAAAACACATCTACCAATTTCGAGAGGTGTGTCATCGCATAGGTATACCTATAGTAGCGGAAATGAATTTTCAAATATCCAAAATGACGTATCGTTGCTAAATTGTGAAAAATGAGCGTATATAACGTCGCAGATGGGCTGCGTTGCACTATAGTCTACAGGTGAGAAAGTTGCGAAGTTTAAAATCAAACGTGTGGTCGTAAACCGGTCGACGATGATGTAAAGTAACCATCGAGGAGGCTTCGATATTGAAAATTTTTCGCCGGTTTTTAAATTTATCGCGAAGACATTGTATAAAGATGCAATATTCGTACAACGAACAACGAACGAAGCGTCCTAAAATTATACTTTATTATGGAAATTTTTCCAGTTCTTATTTAAAAAGTAAATTTATGACAACGTTCGCGTTGAGCTGTATATTTAAAATTGGTTAAAAAGTACCAGTACTCTGCATAGTGTACTTCCCTTAAGATAAGGTGTAAATATTACGAAGCGAGGCGAGGATGATGTGAAAATCTCAGACCTATAATTTGCACGATTTGAATCAGTGAGGTGACCGCGGGCGACTTATGCACAACATCGGCATATTGTATAGTGTATGTAGTAACTATACGTCATGTAGTCAGTATGTATATAATATGAAAAAGCTGTTGGTGTATTTTTGCTTTTGTTTGCCTTATTGCCTGCCTTCCCTTCTCTCTGTCTTTCATTCTACACACTGCAGCTTCATCGAGAGTTGGCTTTTTCTAGCGAGTATAGGTAGAGATAGATACACATATATTTTCTATGGGTTGAGTGTTGTGCATATTCTTGGTTATATGTTGCGCTTATTGTTGGGTTGACCCATTAAGAGTGAAATACTCTGTGGTGACGGATTCTGCCGTTGAAATATGTGTACAGAGTTTATAACGTGTCCGAGTGAAAAGATGTACGATGCTTATAAATATAAAAATCTATACGCGAGACGATCGCGTTAGGCAATTTATATGGTCAACGAACTTATCGCCGCCGCTCGTCTATAATCTTCAATGAACGAGTACAAAAATTTGCAACGTTGAAAAAAAAAATAATAATTTGTTACGAGTATTAAATGAAATCTTAATTTACATGAATACACACCCAGACTCGATGTGCTGAGGTGAGATTCTCGCATAATACGTAAAGTACCCGTTAAATACAATCACATCACCAGACAAACCTACAAACGTGTATTCACCTTGAGCGAGAACCCGCCGAGGTTCTGGTATAAAATTTTATATCGGCTTGTCTGCACAGCCTAAACCTTAGCACAACATTCGTAGACTAGCCAATTAAAACGTCCAAAAACATAAAAATATACACCTCGTATGCGCTGACAAATCTTCTGCATATGTTGTGTGTGGTTCGACTTCGATCATTTAACACCTAGATATAATCCTCTCACTGTCTGCTACTTCAAGTTTGAAAACAGAGTGATTTTGCAGGACTACAATATAGGACATGATCCTCGAGTACCCCTTTACTCATTTTTCTTTCGATCAATTCTTCTTCTACAAACGAGCAATTCGCGTACGCAGATCGCAATTAATTTTAATCGTGCTTCATCCTCTGTTACTTTTCCAATTTAAAATTTATCTAGGTTTTTTTTCATCGTATGTATATAGGTATTCTCTCATACGTGCCGCATATTCACTATATTCAGTGGTACATAATTCATCGACTAGTGTCAGTAGGTACATATACGAGTATACCGAAGCACGATTCCCCATCCATGGACGCGCAATGCTCCGCTAATAGTTCATAACACGAATTGGGCTTGAGCATATACATTGTATAGGCCACCTCGATACTAATACCGTAAGAAGCAGTTCATCTATCGCGTTCACCATCTTCGAACCGTCTACATACAATTTACCATAGCCAGAAGAGCTTCTTATAAGTAGATGTGTGAGTGTGTTTTTTTTTTTAGTTTTTTTTACGAGCACTTATTTTAAACGGTTCGAGGTTCGTGTGAACAGGTGATTCGGGATGAAGGAAAATTTATGTTATGGTCCGTCTACACCTTCTCGATATGTTCGGATAATACGTCAATGTAACTGAAAATTTGTCAAAATTCACTCGTAAATATTACATCGTTGTTGAATGTAATTTACTTGTTGTAGGATCTGCTGGAGTCTGAAGGTACTGATAGGAGGTTGGTTGTTTATGATTTTGAGATGGTGAAATGCAAGCGAAGTGCAGTTATTGAGGTGTGGGTTCTTTTGAAAATTTTCCATTGCGAGTTGAAGGTTGCTTCAGAAAGTTTCACGAGGTAGAAATCACAGATTTAGATGATATAATAAACACCTTAGCTAGGTATTTTGCCAAAGTTTCTTCAACTACAGGGTGCCCAAAAATATCGAGCACCCCTAAAAAAGTTTTCTACTAAAATACTTTGGTTGGTCACAGTGAATGATAATAATGATAGCACATGATTGGTTGTTGGTCTGGAGAGATAACATTCCACTAATCATATGCATCTATTTCACGTTGCCAACCTATATTTTTAATGAAAAACTTTCTTTGAAGTGCTCGATATTTCTGGGCACCCCTGTAGCTCCCACAGTTCCACTTTTCTAACACTAAAAACACAAATAGAAATAGAATCAATAGAATCCATCCCATTGGATTTTTCATCTGAAAATCTGGAACGATAAGAACTTTTTTTTCACATAAAGAGCTAAATCACTGTCTACGCCACAACATTAAAGATTCATCCCCTCCACCAGATGAAATTCACCCTCGCATGTTAAGGTTACTTTCAGACACTCCAAAAGCAGACTTACAACTTCAGATATAAACAAAATTTCGACTTCATAGAACTTTAGTTACTAGTAAAATATGTATGTACTTGAAAAATGGTTATTAAACGTCTAAATTAGTATATTAATTCCACAAACTCACTTAACCTCCATCAAAGTGGTTTCAGAAAGAAAAGATTCGCCTTAGACCATCTCTTTAGTCTCCAACAAGAAAACAATTTAGTCTTTCAGAATAGAGAAAATGTTCTTTCAAGCTTTTTTGACCTTGAAAAGGCATTTGATAAAGCTTGGCGTTATAAAATTCTCCAAAAATTGCATTCCATTTAAAATGACATCTGGTCTACTTTATTCAGAATTTCTCAACAAACAGTACTTTTAGGGAGAGACCGAGAGAGTTAATAATACTTACTCAGAATTTATTTTGAAATTGAAAATAGAGTTCCTCAAAGTTCAGTTCATAGCATAGTTTTATTTATAGGTACTTTAGATTGATGACATTTGCAATGTTGTTTCAAAACCCATTTCCCTAAGAATCTTTACAGATTACATGAAAGATTTCCTTCCGTTCAAGTAATATTCAACTTGCTCTTCAAATAACCCAAGAAACCCTCAATCAAACTAAACCATAGGAAGATTCTCATGATTTAACTTTCTCACAGTCAAAAACCCACTGTAACATTCTCACAAAAAAAACGATTCCCCCACACCTTATTCTCAACTCTAAAGGGCACTCTTTAGAATTCAAGACCACTCAGGGTGGGTGTCTACAAAATCCAAAAAAAAAAATTTTGTACCTTTTCCATCGTTGTTGTCATCATTGTAGTCGCACCCCTTTACAGGAGATAGCATATACTTCCATCTATATTAACCGGTTTCTAGCATAACCTTTTCTATGCTTCTTTAATATTTTTTTCGCACGATAGGTATATTTTTGTTTCATTTTAAAAATTGTGTAAAAATTTTGTACATTTTCAACAGTTTTTTATACTTTTTTAGATCATTTTCCAATTTTGTAATTTTTTCATAAATTTGTAGTTTTTTGGCCCAGAAGACACTCTGCCACTACTAAATTTCTTGTCTCAACTTTTTATAGAAAACTAAATTGGATTTCTCATTTCCTAGAAGTAAAATTTGATCTCATGAAACCCCTAAATCTGTTGGAAATGATTAATAGTCTAAATACAGTAAAAGTCGATTATTATTATAATGGGTAATGTTATAAATCGCTTTATGTTATTAAAATCGTTCGGTCCCGATCTTTTATATCTCATTACATTGAAATTCCATCGGTTATTATAATTGAAGCATCAGATAATGTTATAACTTGTAACTGATTTTAATGCGTTTTTTCACATTTTGATAGAGTTTTTATATGTTTTTAACACTTTCTCACCCAGTTTTTGCCTAATTTTTCTAAAATTTCAGACGTTTTTTGTGATTTGACATAGTTTTTTAATACTTTTTTCATAACTTTTTCTTGCAATTTTTGCAAAATTTTAGTTCAATGACTACATATCGCACCTCGGGAGTTATAAGGTCACATCTCAAAAAAGTGAAATTTTACAGGAGAGTGATTTTCTTTTTTTTTAAAACTTGATTCATTATTTTCATCAACTTATAATCAATTGTGAGGAATGAATAGCATGTCATTTTGAAGATTGGGTATCCTACCTTCATTTAGCATAAGAATATTTTGAAAAATAAAATCTTAAAGAGGAAATATTTCAATGTTTGGAAAACATTTTGAGTTACATATAACCTTTCATAAAAAGTGATCTGGAGGCGAAAAAAAGCGTCCAAAAAAATTTTCATGATAACAAAATTGTAGAGAATTAAATTTCCAATCGACATAATGTCGTTAGTTTTTTTCTAGAGTGCTTAGTTTTTGAGTTTTTCTCAAAAAACTAAAATTTCAATATATATGCAAATTAATTTTTCTGAAAAATGTTCTATTTTAAAAATTTTTTGTTTTGCAACAAACCTACAAAAAATACACTCCTTGTGATTATTTTACATCTTAAAAACGTTCAACACTATCGAAACTGGTTTCTGACACTTTGTATGTGCGAATTTTACTCAAAGAAAGAGGAGTTTTTTGAGATGTGACCTTATAACTCCAAACAACTTGCAATGTTGTAGAAATTTTGAGTTAGGCCCTTTGCATTTTTTACATGATCTAAGCAGCATACCCGACTCAAAGTGTTATTTTTGTTTGCAGGGGGTCATGCAAACCCCAAAAATGCAAAAACATCAAAATTGATTTTTTTTGAGATGTGACCTTATAACTCCCGAGGTGCGATATTTAGTATAAAATTGATCATGTAAAAATTTCTGACAAAAAAAATCACTTTTTTTCAATGGGTTCGCGTTATAAGTTGCTTAATGTTATTAAATTGGGCTGGGACAAACGTTATAACACTAAGCGACTTTTCCTGTATAAGTGAACAGGTAAGAGCTGAAAGGTGCTAAGTGCCATTTTGTCGACTTTCAGTTTTCTATGTGAAATTGATGCATTGAAATATTGCGGATCTACTGACATGATCAGAATTTAAGTCCAGTACTGGGAACACAGGTATTTTGCAACGTTTTCTCTGGTAAGAGCTGAAAGGTGTTAAGTCCAAACATGCCAATTTTTACATGTGACATGTCAATTGTTGGATTTTTAATGTCACAGATTCCAAATTTGGCATCCATTTTTCAATTAGAGTGGTATTTTTGACAAAAATGTTTTCAATTTTTTTAAAATTATGACTGAATTTTTTTTTGAAATTTTGTATCTAATTTTCTTTAAAAATGAACGAAAAATTTAAAAATGTTGTTTTTTTATCCTTAAAACAATTTTTCATTTCCAAAATGTGAATTTTTTCTAAAAAAAAACTCTTTTTTTTTCATCTGCTTATGGATACTGTACATCCCAGTATTTCCAAAAGGTTACAAGTGGATATGAGGCTCAAATGACCCACTTTTACGAGGCACCAAGTCATTTTCTATCATCAGCTATGATCACGTTTATTTTTAAACATTTAGAGGTAAAACCTGTCAAGTCCACCAACTTAGATGAGCCATATATCCTGAACATGTGAATATTTAAATTGTCTAAAATGAACCTCACCAGTGGCCTAAGTGACGTTTCTGACAATTTTTCAGTTTTCAAATAAATTAGTTTTTTGCTTCTCCTGAAAAATTGAATTTTGGCTCTCAACATCTTTTAGCGCTTACTGATTCAATTCAACTCGCCAACTGTTGCTTCACTTGCACAAATCTCTAATTCACAATCAAATTAAGTACAGAAGCCCATGTTTTTTCAAATATCTCCAATAGAACTTCTAACATCCTAAAAACAATCCAAAATACAGCCCTAATGGATCTGTATAGGAGCCCGGTATCCATCTTCAATTTTAACTGGGTCATGACCTCTGGAAAAAGCACAGTCTGAAACCCTTAAAATCAACATTTCAGTTGCCCAAATTGATTTTTCGATTTTTGACAAATTTTTGAAAATTGAAAATTAAAAAAATATCTTCAACAAAATGATGGATGATGGAAATTTTTCACAACTTTGGTCTTCATTATTTTTGTCACAAAAATCATTCACAAGCTATCGAAGTTCAGATTAGAATGACTTTCGCAAAAATTGAGAACATTAATTTCAGAAAATTTGAACTAGAACACAAAATCGATACCCTTTCAAACTGATCAAAATCATCCAACAATCCAAGAGGCACAAACACTCAACTTCTCTTGTAATCTGAACTCGAACACATCCCATAATTCTACAACATCTTCCACTACAACAGATCTTGCGAACTTCGTGATACAACACAGTCACCCTGCCTACAACCTACGTACATACACTGGCGACTCGACCATACACACAGGCCGAAATGAAAATGTAAATCAGCAAAGTATTCCACACGTAATTAGAGTCGAGCCGATTGAAAAAGAAAGTTATTAGTATCTCATGTTTGATGGGTCACGAAATATGGCCTCTGCTCGCCATGGACTTTTTTTTTCACCGTGGTCAAGAAGAGAGAAACCATCTCAGATACTTTTATATAAGCACCCTGAAACCTACTCGTACACATCTAGGTAGAGATGGTTATTTCTCAAGCGAACATTTCGTGCTTTAGATGTAAACGTCAAGAAGCATTAATCATACAGAAGACAAAAAGGAGAAAAAAATACTCTACAAGAGACTAACTCTCAATATATAACGCATCCCTCTACACGCTACATGCAGTATAGACTCGTCAATATACTATTGTTTGGACGTGTTTTAATCATCCATTCTGCTAATGCTCATCGTTACTGTCTTTTTTCACCATCAACGACAACGTGTGCACTAAAAAATCTTCCCTTTCCTTTTCCTTTTCCTTTTTTTTTCTACAAAATATTGTGAGACAGTTGGCTTCTAAATGGAGAAAAATTTTACTAGGTATAAAAGCGGTTCTTGCTACATTCTACAGCCTGTAAATCTTGTCTCCTTTAGTTTCTTTGTTGTTAATTCCATTCACGAATTTTGAGTCAGAGCGTTGCGCGTACATCAGTGAAACCGCCAGCGCCTTGCTCGAATACATCTATAGTTTTGGTCCTGGTGTACATCCATCACTTCCGTATTGAAATGTCACGAATACAATAACATCGCGTACCAAGTACGGACCTTAGATTAATATTTCTTTTTGCTGACGATTGTATGCATAGGCTCTCGACCGTGGTCTTCTTCACGTCCACTTTAGCTCTGCAGGTATACTATCTACACTCTACAGAAAGGTATGTATGAGTAAATCGCCAGCTCGAAATTCTTTTAGCTTTTCATACACGTGTGTTATATTATTGTGGTGTGGTAGAATGGCGAAATGTAATGAAGATTAATAAATAGTTGTTTCATCTCATCTTTGAATAAAACTCAAATGAAAGCAAAAAAATTCATCTCCTTAAGTCGTAAGTATACTTGAGTTCTAAGAATACGAAATAATGTGCGAATTTTCAGGTTTTTATAGCTCAAAGTTTCTCATAGACCAAAGATAAAATTCTCACGATAATTAGGTAGTTTTCTGCCTCTCCTCCTTTGACACCTTTTTAGCTCACACAAGAGAACCTTCTCCGCCTGTTAACACCAATCAAGCTGAAATTCAGTTTCCTTTGACACCTTTTTAGCTCACACAAGAGAACCTTCTCCGCCTGTTAACACCAATCAAGCTGAAATTCAATTCATTGAACTAGTGCTAAAAAAAATTGTAATATAGGATGTCGAAAATCTCAAAATCGGAAAGGACTTCACAAGGACCTTTAGAAGGACATTCTCACAATAACAAATGGGCCAATGCTCCCTCATTTCTTTTAAAAAACTCATTATTCTTAAAAAATTACCCAAATAAATACAAGTATTTCAAAATTCGAAATTTTCAAAAAAAAAACGAAAAAAACATTAAGACCCCCCAAAAATAAAATTACAAAAATGTAAGTTTTTTCATTTCCGGTCAGAACCCTTCTGCAAATAAAAAAACTTCTCGGTCTCCCAACAATTTTTCATTTCCTCGTTTAGAGTTTTCCAAAGTTAAAAAAATCAATGAAAAAAAAATCATTGTGTGGGGCCGAAGGAGATTTTTTTTTTTAAAAATGGAATATTTAGAAAAATTTGAACCAAAACTGAAAAAACTTTTAAAAAATTCACATACTTCAATTTATGATTTTTTTTTCAATTTTTGGACTCCCACACACAAATTAACAATGTTTTGGGTGCCGTGAACGATTTCCTCTTGAAAAATGAGTTATTTAGAAGAATATTCTGATAGATATGAGAAATTTTCACAAAAAAATTGCCGAAATTCACTCATTTCATCTCATTGGTTTTTTCCATTTTTTGAGGGCTTCATAGAAGAGGGCTATCTTGGAGGATTGAGGTAGATTTTTTTAAAAATAGACATTACTTAAAAGAATTCTGATCTTTTAAACATAAAAAATATTTAAATATTAATTGTAAATTGGTGTTTTTTTAATTTTTATGTGCATTTTTTTAAAGAGGGGGGGGGCTTTCTGCATTGTCAAATTGAAGAGCTCAAATTTTCAGGGATTTTTTTTTTTCATAAAAATCAACAACCATGGGGAGGAGTGGAGACCAAAAAATCGTAAAATGAATTTTCACGAGAGTGAAATTCAATTTTCAAACTAGGTATTTCAAATATTTTGGAAACCCCTGAAAATGTAGAAAGGTTTGTGACCAGTCTTATAGTTCGAAAAATGATTTTCATCTCTTTTTCGAGGATCAACAGGGGACAAGTACATAATTAATTCTCACGAATAATAAATACACGAAAGGTACATACTTTTTTAGCTTTTCTTATCCTTAAATATCTTGTGTGAAATTCATTACTCACCTAAAACAGAGAAACAAAATTCATTTATTAATCGATTGATGATAAAGTTACAAAATACAAAAAGTATATAATAACTAAGTACAATATAAGTAAACACAAATATAACATTTGTATTTAGGTTATTTTATATTGGAAGTTGCACATAATTTTATGGAAGAGTAGGTTCAAAAAATGAAGATCTTCGAAATAGGATATTTTTTCAAACGTTTAAATAAAGAGGGGGGGGGGGTAAATCAAATAAGAATTTCTTACTTTCAATAAGAACAAAAAAAATGAAAAAAAATTGAAATTCTGAAAGAAAAAACGAATATTTAAAATATTTTTGAAGTTTGATTTTAGAAAATGAGACTTTTTTGTAATTTTGAAAAAATTGCAATATTTGCAAAAAAAATACAGGGCCTGAGCAGGATAACAGGGCACAAAAGCAAAACCCAGAACAAAAATATAAAGAAAAAATTAAAATTTTTTCATTGAAAAAAAAATTGAGAAAAACCAAAATAGGTACCTACTGGTACTTGTTTTATTTTTTAAAAAATGAAGAGGTACATTTTAGAACATAAAATTTCTCTTCCATAAAGTAAGATTAACTTACTGTTGGAAGCTCTATTTTTGAGTAATTCCAGTTGAAAATAGGAAAACTGGATTTTGTTGGACGATTTTTCATCTTTGGACGTCACTCAAGGGCCACCCAACATATCCAAAAATAGCACTGTCGAGAGGTGAGGGGGAAGGGGATAGTTTGTTCCGAGCCTGCGCTTTCTGGAGGGATTGGCAATGTAAGAGTCTGAGTCTGTGATGGAAAAAAAACTGTTTTTTCACTTTTCAAAACACAAATTTTCGAAAGCTTTTGCCCTTGCTTCAATCAGGCTTGTTTTATTGTCTCCTTTTTTTTTTAATTTTTTTTTTAGGGTGTTTTTATCAAGATTGAAATTTCTAAAATGAAAATCATTCAACTATTAAATTTTTTAAGTGAAAAATGAACTTCACCCTAAAAGCATAATTTTTATGCCATTTGAAATACAAATTTTCAAGCCCATTTTGCCCTCACAATTGGGTCTGTTATCTTTTCTTTTCCGAGATCAACATCCTAAAAAAAATCTCCAAGTCATAAAAATTGGTATTTTTCCCCCACATCAGTCGGAAATTTCATCAGTCGAACCTCCTCCCTCCCCCCTCTCAAAAAACAGGTTCATAGTTCCATTTCTAAATTTCTTTGTCAGCTCAGATTTTTTCAAGGTGGGTTTTATTTTGATGAGATAAGTAAAAAAAAAAATTATAAAGTTCAATTCAGATCAATTCTTTGTGGAAATAATTTGAATTTCGAAATTCTGTCTTCGGGTGGAATTTGATTCATGGGAAAACTGAGAGTCTAACCTAACCCAAAAAATGAAGAGAAACAAAATTATGAAGTACAAAATTTTCCAATATACCTACACGTTGACAGTGATATTTTTGTTGACACGAAACTTTGCATTTGAGAAATTCTAAGCGAAGTTTTGGTCGATTTTTATTGGATCTTTTTTTTTCAATCTATCGCCTCATCATCATCAAACCCTCTACCTACTCGTATCTTCAACTTAAATATCATCTGTACCATACAAAACGAAATACCACAATAAAACAAATTTTAATGTATTAATAATATCGAGGAACAGTAGTAAATACTTGGCTATGTTCTGCGTTGCATTTAATGAAGACATTTGTATCTGATTAACATGGCAATAGTATGGCGGTGCTGTGTCTATATGTACAGTGCCTTTATTTCAGTACACCATACGATGTGATAAGATCACCTACAGTACTCTTACTCGTTTCATGTATACGTATTCACACATATATAGGCAACAAAAAAGAAAAGAGAGATTTATCCCATGTACTCCTTTGGTCAGCATATACGTTGGCTAGTTTCATCCTACCTACGTTTAAATAATTAATATACAACTCATCCGAGCTATACCGATACACACCTTTATATACCTAATACATATATTTTTGGTTAAATTTTTTTTCTTTCTCAAACTTCAAAGGACTAAATTGAGTCGCATATCGACGAGCGATACCACAACCATGTATGGGTTAGACCACGACGAGGAGTCCAAGTCCGCGAAACAGAAACACACGCAGGTACATTACGAACACGGTATAATTATTTTAAAAAGTAGTAAAATTTATCGTTTCATTTGTCAATACTCGAATGTTGGTCCGCGGGCAATAATTAAGAAAAATAAAATAAATAATAATCGAGACCACGCGGCGATTAAAAAATACCATCGAGTTCAATCTGGTTTTCTTATCAGAACTTTGTGTCTTAGTGAAGTTTTGCCAATGTACCGCGATAATATTTCCAAAACGCTGCTAGCAATTTTCGTGTATTTTTTTTTGCTTCGCTTCGCTTTGCTTTGCTTCGCTTCAACTCCCTTTTTCTCTATGGCATATACTCGTACACTTCCTCCTCCCTCGCGTTATTTCTCTGTTTTTTCCTCTCTTTAGACAAGAACCGCAGCTCTACATACGCGATTGTAGGTACAGGTACGTAAAGCTATAGTGAACCTATAGGTATATAGCAATAACATAGGAGAGGTGTACATTGAACAAGAAATTCTAAGTATTTTAATAGCCCTTAATAAGCGGGTTTAAAAAAGATCGCTATTGCAAGACATATTCTTCTTTTAAACAATGAATAAGAATGCGGTTTTTATCGTTTTTATACCGCAGGTCATACTCTTGTGAATACTAATTTTCATCTAAAACCAACCCAAACTGCATCAATGAAGTATTTTTTTTTTCTGAATTTCTCGGGGTGATTAGGGCGCGTGTACACGATTCCATCCATACAGATGCATATATGCGGATCGAAGAACGATTAAGCCGGAATGAGAGACAGAGGAGGAGGAGGGAGGGGGGAGTCCATCTGAATAACTCGGGTCAGTCATTGATACCGCCACATCTATGTACCATATTAATACATACAATATATGCTGCGTAGAGATAGATACGACGAGGTGCACAATTTGCCAATTTTTTAATAGCGTTATTAATGTCTTTATCTTTTTAATCGTATTAACCTTTAACGTGATTAACGACCCTTGAACTCAACCATGGCCTGCCTGGCAGAGCTCCTCATCGCCCCGGAGATTTTCGCATTCGCGTTCGGTCAAATATCCTTATTCTCTTTTGTCCAAAAAATACAACCATCCGAACGCAGCAAAAAAATATACCATAAGACGACACATGTGTCCATTAAATCATCGAAAAAAGTCGCGAGTATCTAATGAGAAACCGGTTACCAGTAGTTTTTTTAAAGAATTTTTTTACATAAATATTCATCATTATAAAAACCCACGTTGCTTTATATTTATATTTAAGAAAGGCAACCAAAAAAAAAAAAAAAATCAAATTCCTCAAATTTGTAGCTTTTCATATCGCTGGGTTGGTTTTTCTTTCAAGTCGTCGTCGTAGGTGCATATTTCATAATAATATACGAATACCTATATGAAATTTTACAACGACCAGTGGCCAAATATACGCGATGAAGAAAAAAATAATAAGTTGATTTATGAAAATTTCCATGGCCACTGTTTTCATCTTAGTTGTTGGGCCAAAGTCGAAAGGTAAATAGCCGCTATTGTCGAGCCCGAGACTCCGAGAGCCACGTACGACAAGAGTCGAATCTCTCACGTCGATGGCAATTAACACCGCGTTTACGTATGTACTTCAAATAATGCCGTATGTATTTAAAGAGAACAATGTCATTACCATGTGTACATTGTACTGTGTACTACTACGTGCATCGACATGTACACCGGGACACGTGACGTGAATTTATGCCAGTTTGCGAGAGGCGCATGCTGTATGCATTTCTACCATATTATATAGCAGCTATGAACCGACTTATGTGCTGGAATTGTATGTTTGAGGGGATGAAGAGGTGGGAGGGGTGTGTTGAAGAAAAATTGGCTACGTCGTGTTAATTGGAGAATTTTATTTGAACTCTTAATCTTACGAGGGAATCATGCTGAGGTGTCCGTCTCCGATTTGGACTACGATTTTTGGAAATACAGGCATGAAATCGACTATTTAATTTTTTTTTTGGTAACTTTAATGACTGAAAAATAGCAAAAAAGTGACCAAAAATTTGAGAAAAAGTGACCAAAATTTTGAGAAATAAGAGCAAAGTATATTATGTTAGCCGGGGAGTCCGCATAAGGATCTATTGCACCCCACCCCGTTGATCCTCCGGGACAACTTTTTTTCTTAAAGGGGGACTCCTAAAGAACATTTTTAGCCCTTGTCCTCAAAAAAGAACATGGCCTTATACTCACAAATGGCGGCCATTTTGATCGACAAGTCAGCCAAAATCGCAGATTTTTCGTTCCAACACAAGACTTGCACGAAATTTTTTAAACCGTACAAAGGTAGATCGAAAGATCAGGCAAAAATTTCACCAGTCAAAATTTCAAGTGCTCAAGTGCCTTTTTCGATTTTTGGTGAATTTTTGAGAATCAAATTCAGGCCAAAAATGAGGGGAAAAGTCAAAATTTTACCAAATTGACCAAGATAGCTTAAATTAAGGATATACTCTATTTTCGACACGCCAAATCGATTGGAAACTGTTTCAACCCGTTTTGAGCAGTTCTGGAGCCTCCAGCAGATTTTTGAAACTCGAAATTCCCACAGAATTGCATCAAATGGAGTTGTAAAGCCGAAATTCATTCCGCAAACTAATTTTGATACGCCACGAAGTCGACTGCAGATGGATTTCAAGTCGTTTTGGAGCCTCCAGCTACTTTTTGAAAATTACTGGAGCCTCCAGTGAATTTTTGAAACTTGAAATTTCCCAAAATTTCATCAAATGGAGATAGAAAGCCGAAATTCATTCTGCGAACTAATTTCAATACGCTACGAAGTTGACTGCTGGTGGGTTTAAAGTCGTTTTGGAGCCTGCAGCGACTCTTTGAAAGGTTGTATGGCGTTTTTTGGAAAATTGATATCTCCAAACAGTAGCTGGAAGCTGCAAAACCATTTGAAACCACCATGCAGTCGACTTCATATCGTATTGAAATTAATTTGAGAAGTAAATTATTTCATCTTGCCAACTCCATTTGATAAAATGTTGTGGGAATTTCAAGTTTCAAAAATCTGGTGACTCCAGTAATTTTTAAGAAGTCGCTGGAGGCTCCAAAACGACTTGAAATCCACCTGCAGTCGACTTCGTAGCGCATTAAAATTAGTTCGCAGAATGAATTTCGGTGTTTCATCTTCATTTGATGAAATTTTGGGAAATTTCGAGTTTCAAAAATCTGCTGGAGGCTCCAGAACTGCTCAAAACGGGTTGAAACAGTTTCCAATCGATTTGGCGAGTCGAAAATAGGGTATATCTCAAATTTCAGCTTTCTTGGTCAATTTGGTAAAATTTTGATTTTTTTCCTCATTTTTGGCCTGATAAATTTGATTTTCAAAAATTCACCAAAAATCGAAAAAGACACTTAAGCACTTGAAATTCTGACAGATGATAAATTGTTGCCTGATTTTTCGATTTACCTTTGTATGGTTTAGAAAATATCGGCTCTATCTAATCACATCGTCTTTTAATGTTGAACAGTTGATTTGTAATTTTTTTTTTAATGATGATTCTGAAAGATTTTCATGAAAAATATTGATCATTTCCTAAAATTTTGCACATTTTCTTTTTTACACGACAAATCTTTAAAAAGGTGACCACAGTCACTTTTTTTTGACCAATTTCGCCGAAATAGTGACATACTTAAGTGACTTGCAAGTGAAATAATGACTAAGTCACTTTTTAAGTGACCGAATTTTATGCCTGGAAATAGCATGGTCTAAAATTTCAGAAGCTCAAACTAATTTTTCGATTTTTTGGCAAATTTTTTGACCATTTTTAGTGATTTATGTCTAAAAAAAAAAAAAAAAAAGTATTTATTCAGTAAAAGTGATGGAAATAAGTAACTCCGTAAACCGAATTTCACTTTTTTGGGTCTTTATGTAGCCTCCAGTGCGATTTTCAATTTCGCCAGAAATTTAAAAATGTTTCCAGAAGGCATGGAAATTAATTTAGATAGTCTGGAAATCTGGCCAAACGTGAATAAACCAGTTAAATAAGACGAAATATTCACAACTCGATTTTTAGGTGTCCAAAATCAATTTCCGCTCCTTATTCTGGACAAATCTTGAAATTGCGGAGAAATCGAAAATAGAGCTGGTGGTTTCTGAATGGCTCGAAATAGAGAAATTCGAACTAGCGAAGGGTGGGAGAGAAAATATAGAGCCATTCGTGCAAATTTTCAAAAATTTACCTGAGAAAAAAATTGTTTAATTTTTTTAAATTTTTTCCCTCTCATAGTACAGAATATTCTGGTCAAAAAAACACACTAGAGGTATGCTTGGAAATCGATCCAAATGTGAATAAACTAGTTAAATAGATCGAGAATAACCTGCAACTGGATTTTTACGTGCCCCGATTAATTTTTACGCCTTTTGGAGAAATTTCAATACTCTGCAGAAATCGAAAATCACCCTGGAAGCACCAGAATTGTCCGAAAAAAGCAAAAATGATAAATTACTCCATCTAGTTCAATTTTTCAAAAAACAGTATTAAGTGCTTTTAAAACCAAAATATTATTGTGTTGTAAGCACTTTTAAAAATAAATGTCAATGTCTGTTCAGAGACATTGATATTATTGATTTCAGGAAAGGAAGGGTTATTTGGTTTTAATTCAATTTAAGGGATCAGGTTTGAGCTTTCCCTTCGAGCTGTCTTCTGCAGAGGTCCATTGACGAGGCAAACTGCTCCCTTTGCCCCCCCCCCTCGACGGCCTTGATTTGGTATAGAGTCTTTTCATTTCACAAAATTAAATATTTTTCTGGGGAAAAACTTGAATGATTCAAATTCTTTACCACAACAGTCGCTTTTATGAAACTTTCAAGACTTTGGCTCAAAATACCTCAAAAACAAAGCCTCCTAGAAAAAATATCTTTTGGCTTCTGCAAAAAATGCTCTGGAGTTGAAATAGCTACTCTCAACTGCATTAAAATTTGTTAAATTACCAATTCATAAGATTCGATCAGAAAAATTTGAAACAACCTGATATTTTCTTACAAGAAAATCAACTGGACTAATTTCAGAACTGTATACCTAAATTGAAATAAATTGCATTTGAGCAACCAAATCTAAGAATAAATTGAAAAAACAAAGTTCAACGTTAATAATTTCCACTAATCAGCTTCTAAATCGCTTCCTTCCGTATCAATTCCATCCATGGCAATTTCCAAAAAAACCAGTCAAACATCGAAAAACGCATTTGATGAATTTAAAACAGCTTCTTATATCTACTCGTAGCTCGAGTTCGCATATGTTCAAATCACATAGGTATAGAAAATATAACCGATTCGAGTGGTTGGCTGCGGTCTCAACGTTAAGTAGGCCTAATTTGAAACTATGCTAATCGATTAACTGCTCCCATATTAAGTATAATAAATTATCAAACTTGTTCGGTTATTTTTTTTCTCTCTATTTCGTCTCAAACGTGTAAAAAAAACCAGTACCCCCACATGCTCTTAAATATTTACGGAATCTTATAGAAACTGTCTTCTAAAGATCATATCTCCGGAGAAAAGAAAAAAAAGATCAACCGAATTAATCAAAGTGTGGAATATCAGTAACACACTTTCGGCTTTGTGTTTTGCGCAAATTCTCGGTATAATAATATTAAAAATACCACGTAAGAGAAGATTAATGAAAGGTGCTCTCACAATGCCCATACAATGTGTACCAAAAATAATACATATATCCATTAAATATAACTAGTTTTTGGAGTTCATCCTTCAAGCGAAGAAAACTCGAAGAATCGTTAATAAATTACCAACCAATTGATGGGTCGACTCGAATGGTCAAAAAAATTATAAACCATATCGTGATTATGGTATCCTACCTACAGTCGAATTAAAATAATACCCATATCGATAAATCAAATTGTCATTGATCACATAATAGTACACCTTTTCCAAACCCAATTCGAAGAATTAAAATGAAAAATTGCGAATATTGATTTTAAGACATGTGTCCGTATAGAACTCTTGACCACATCACCATGTGCATCGAAGTCGAGAAAAAATACTGTACATATAATGTGAGGTGGAGAAAAGTGACCAGTACAAGCTTTTTCATTGGTTTATGATAAGAATGCATATATAATTACAACAAGTGAAATATAACATAAGAAGCAAACCGACGATGATGAAGATAAGGTGAAAAGAAAAAAAAACTTGGAGGAAGAAGGAGAAGGATAACAATATGTTACAACCCACCATCTCTTTTCTATGTGAAGTTCTCTCAAGTAAAACGAACACTGCTAGTTATTTCACCTTCGGGCGCAACAACCACAAAATGGCGGATGACGTCTGAAAGTTTTTCAACATCACATATTACCCCGATCACCGCACTACTGCATTATATTATTTCTACGATGGGAACTTTTAAAATATTATTTGAGCGTATTATATAGAAAAAAATTAAAGCCGAGATCAAACTGTACAAATAAGTGCTGGGAGACTGCTTGGCACCCACTAGAAAATAGGTATACCTGCAGTGTGGGAAAATAAACAATTTGTAACAGTTAATGTGCTAAATAAAGGTAGCGAATTTTTCGCCATTTTGAATTTTTTTTGGGTATTGTTGAACGAGTGAAAATGTGAAAATTTTGATGTTTTATTTCTAATTTTATAGCCATCGATGTAATAGAGAATTTACATTTTTGGCAGTTTCATCTCAAAAAATGAGAAATATTATGGTAGAGAGGAATACTCGTCATTACAAACAAATTTTTACTTACGCCATTTCTAATGAAGTGCTGTTCTCTCTTATAAAAACAAAAAAACAATATTTTTTAGCACAGAAGTCGACAAATTTTCCCCCTCCCCTCCGTCAGGTACTGTTTGACTTATATAATCAAGGAACAATTTAAAATTTTGACAATTGGACAAAAAAAAATCGAGAAAAAAATTCTTTATTATTTTTTTCCTCCAATGTTACAACCCTTTGATTTTGCCATCGCCTAGTCTCGCCTAATGGTTAATCCAGCCCTAAAGTTTTTGATGAAAAATTTTTAGAAAATTAAATTTTTTACCACAAATGACCTCCTGACTCTTGCTCAAAAAGTATTACAAAAACTTAAACTTTTAGAATCAAGATCTGCAAATGGAAAATTTTATGTTGAACAACTTTCGTTTTTCTTCACCTTTTTTGGTAGAACCCTTAAGAGTTTTTCAAAAATTACTGAATTTCCAGGCTTCTGCTGAAATATCTCAAAAACAAAGCCTCCTAGAAAAAAATAAATCACTCTCTGAGATCCATGGGAAGTTTTATTATGTTCTGCAATTTTGCTTCTCTCCAATTTTTTTAAATAGAAATTTTATTTTTTTAAAAATACTTATGATTTTTTGTGATGAACTTGGAAAATTTTCAATTTATCAACATAAATTTTGCTCAAATAATATCTCAAGAACAAAGCCTTCTACTCCTACAAAAAGTGAATACCTAACTCTCCTACTGATGGGAAGTCTAATGTTCTATATACGAGTTTGCTTCTCTCATCTTTTCTCTTTTGGTAAAATCCTTGTTTTCTTTTTTTCAACAAAATGAGTTTTCGTGACGATTTTTTTCAAATGTTAATCATATAATCAATTTGAATTGAAGTTTCGGACTTTTCTTCGACAATACAATTTTTTTCCCATAAAGAAAATCAAATATTTCAAATTTTGCATCGTAAACTATTAAATTTGTATTAAACTTTCAGATTCATACCTCGCATATCTCAAAAACATAAGTCACTTTCTACAAATGAAAAATTTTATTCTATGCTATAAAATTTTGGTTCTCTTCCACCTTTTTTTTTGTAAGATCTGTCTTTTTTTTTTAAAAAGTGATGTTTTATTGGAAAAAATTGAATAAGAAAATTACAATTTTTCTTGGAATCAAACTTCCAGATTTTTGCTCAAATTATCTCAAAAACACAGCCCTTCTAGAAAAAATTAGTGAAATTTTACTCCTGAGAAATTTTATACCATAAAATTATGCCTCTCTTAATTTTTTTTTACAACATCTCAAGTTACATACTTCTAAAAATTTATTTTTGTGACGATTTTTTTTTTATCTCAACAAACCATCAATTTGAAGTGACATTTTTCAAGTATTCTTCCAAAATACAACAGAAAATTTGAAAAAATTTAAATTAGTTTCATTACAATAAATTAATTTGAATTGAACTTCCTGAAAATTTCTTTCAAAATACGACCTCAAGAGACGAAGAAATTGAAAAGAATTGAAATTCTTCATCACAAACGATTGATTGATATGAATTGAATTTTCAGATCTGCGCACAAAATATCCACCCTCCTTCCCCACAAAAAAACATGAAGAACATAATGAACAATTTTATGGTCTACAATTTCGCTCCTCTGAATTTTTTTTTGTTTTTTTTTGAATCCTTCACGTTTGCCTCAATTTTAATTTGCTGTTTTTTTTAATGAAAAAATTGGAAAAATTTCAAATTTTATTTCACAAAAAATCTATGCATTAAAATATTGTAAAATCATTGTATTGAATACCTACCTACTGTTAAACTTCTAGAAGTAAATTTTTGTAAAAAAAAAAAAACATAAATTCAATTTTCTTGCCCTTTTTCCATCAATAAAGCTCACTTCTACAGTTCTGCAGTCCTCTCTCTCGATTTTGAATCAGTAAAAAAAAGCCTTTGGGGCGGTGAAAAATTTTAAAAAATTTGAGTGATTTTTCGACCTCTTCCCTCCCCTCACCAACCCAGCACTTTTTTCAAGAATCAACTCAAAGAGAATAAAAATTACAATCATTAGAGCGAGATTGAATTCTTTCCACGATAGATTTCATTTTCAAGATATTTTGAGCAAAAGTTGGTAACCTTGATTTCAACTTCGGAGGAATTTTTTTCCCCAATTTTTTTCATTTAAAAAATAGACTTTTTGTGTAGTAAAACTAAAATGAGAAACAAAATTGTAAGTTTTTTTTATGGCAGTTATTTTCGACAATTTGTGACAAAAAGCAAGATTATAACAAATTTAGCAAGAAGCAGGAGTTTTTTTTGGCAGTTTTAGCAAGTTTTTTTTTAGAGAGTAAGTAGGTAGAAATTCCCAGGGATGAAAAGCCTTGAAATGAAACTTTGGCTTTCAGCTGGAAATTTCAAAATTAAAACTTTTGGCTTCCAATGGCTCACTCTTATATTTTCTATTTAACAGCTTTCAGCTATATTTCATTGAGCTTTGAGTTTTAAACTTTTACCTGATTCACCATCAACTCCCCCGTGTAGGGACGGGTTAAGAATATCCTTATGGTACCCTCTGCCTGTCGTAAAAGGCGACTAAAAGAGGACCAGGCAAGCACGGAGGCCTAGATAGCAGCCCTATCACCGTGATATATCTGGCATGGCTGGTAACCAAGTCAGACGAAAATTAACCTTACTCAAAATACACAAACAACAAGAAACGGATGGAACTATGGGATCCCAGGCGGAGGTGAACCCCTGGTTAAAATAAAAACACCCGCAAACGAAAGAAAATACAAACTCGGAAACTGGAAGATAAAAAAGTATAGGAAAGATTGGAGAAATCATGTAAAAAGGATGGAGGAAACAAGATCACCAAAACAGGTCCTCCAATATACACCAACGGGGAAAAGAAGCAGAGGGAGACCAAGGAGGAAACTCACTGATACCTCAGGCTCATCCTCGGCAGGTTCCACACCACAGCAGACAGGCCAATAGGCCTACCGCTTATAAGGAAACGACGACGACGACGACCATCAACTTCTGAAAAAAGCCTCATTTTTTGGGATTACTGCCAGAGAACTTGATTGCTTGATTAGATAACATTCTAGATCACATTAAGATTACATTGAATGAATTTTTTTCCTTTTTTTTTGTTTCTTCTGAATTCAGAGAAATGAGAATTCAAATTTGCAAAAAAGCTTTTGAAAAAGCCCTAAAAATTGAAACTTCTGGCTAGCATTTAGCTTGGAAAAAATTAAACTTACGTTTAGATTTTGACTAGGTGCAAATATTTGCCTATCTAGCTTCCGGCTAGCTTTTCATCCCTGGAAGTTGATTATTGGTGATAGAAATTCGTATTTTCATCAGTTCTAAGATCAACTTCTGACGAAAAAACTACAATGAGGGTCCTATGATGAACATGAGAAGAGAGAAAATCATCGAACGTAAGATTTACCACCAGTAGAGTGTACAGATTGATTAATTCTTTTCTGGAAGACTTTCTTTTTGAGGAATCAAATTCCAAATGGGAAAAAATTGTAATCTAGGCTCAACATGTGAGATAGAGCTTCAAACTGCATCTTTCTCCACTTTCTCAAATGAAGTAAATGAAATTAATATTCCTCTAAAAAAGAACCTTCGCGATCCTCGCAACCCAATCGTATAGCTATGCCTACAGTCGCAGATTCTTCATTCCATTCATCTACACAGTGTAAATACTAAAAGTGCAACGTCCTCAAGCACACTGGCAAGACCTCATAAAAACATAATAAGAAAGAGAAGCGTGCTACTAGGCAATGAACGTACTCGTACAAGAACAAAACCACCCATAAAATATCCATCCTCCGTATACATACGTACAATCATACCTTTACCTACAACAACATACCTATATCGAATAATGAAAAATTTATTCGAAAAAATATAATCCAAGCGCGTTATTATCTACATTATTAGGATGAGGATTTCGAAAAATATGACCATCTTATACATACCAAGAAGAAGATCCATTAGCAAATATACGAGTCGGAGTCGCGATACAAAAACTTATTATATTGCATCTGTATGGTTTTCAACTGACTAACAATAATTTCTTGGCAATCTTTATATAATCGTTTACGATATTTGTTTTGAATTGTGTCCACAAATATTTCATTATATTCATCGCTGCTGCTGGTATTCTTTAATGTTTTATCGTATTGCAGTTGTATGGAGGAGAAATACAACAATTCCGACGGTCTGAGGATCGATTCACAGTAGGAGAACGGAGATAATTGAGCGGCCAGTATCAGCGTCAATTTAGTACTTAAAGCGTTGCCTTTCCCTTTGCTTTTGGTTTTTTTCTCGCATTTCATTTTTTAATTCTCGCATACGAGTATTATAATGATCACAAACACACACAGTTTATCGAAATGATTTTCCTTGACTCTTTATACATAAATGTATTTGCTAGGTATTTTTTTTTCTTTTTTTTTTTTTCGTGAATTGTACCATAGATGCCATAAATTTCCGACAGTTTAGCGCGATACATTGTAAATACGGTTGGAAAAGCAAAACGGTAATGGAAAAGTTGAGTAGTAACGTTTATCAAAACCTAACTAAACCGACCATTGAACGTTGGGAAACGTGTTTTAAACTCGTTTAAAACTCTCTAGGTAGGTATCTAACTATATCTCTATGCTCAGCACACACATACACAATAACCATTACGACGATAGATTCACAATAATTTAATACATATACAGGAGATTTTTTTTCTCTATCTCTCTGTGTTCTTTGCCAGCTTTGATATGGCGAGTTGTACGCGCTGCTGAAATTAGTGGCCCCCGTTCTGCGGACTCTGGAGACTCGGAATCTCTCTCTGTGGAAATTCCTCGCTGAACATCCTGCATGTTCTCGCGCAAGCGCAACTTCTTTACGCGAACACGTTGGACAAGAGTAGCTCGCTAATTACGAATATTACTTAAAGTTTAAATCATCGTTATATAAATGAACCCTATTTTCAAAGAAAGAACAACCAAACAGCACGACATTTAGCAGCGCGGAGACAAGGGGATGTGTGTTGGTAGATCTCCTGCTGCGTGGCCAGCGTCCCGCGGTGCTATCTGACCCCGCTTAAACATACATCATATCAAGGATACACAACACGAAACTTTAAGCCAACCAAATGTAAATTAAGAAATGGTATTTTTATGGCTAAGGAAATGAACCAAGTAGTTTGAACCCAGCGTGAGAGTAAATATACGAGAACTGTGGACGGACGAGCAGCGCGCACCACGATGCTGCTCAACAAGGGACGAGGTACCATACTCAGTATACATATAAGACAAGTTTCAAATTTATCAAGGTCATTCCGACAATATCGAGAGGGATTTTTGGTTAATCATCCGTATACTTATATGTGCAGCGTGTGCTGCTTCGGAGATGAAAAAAATATCTACTTGTAATATCGTGACCGCATCCGTAGGTAAGTTTGTTGCCAAGTGTCCTCGGACCGAGATGCCGACAAAGTTGGCAAATTCCGAGGTTCTTCGACATCTGGATGACTCGTCAAAGGGTACGATGAGGTGGAGTGTCAATGGGACGGTATGGTTTGGTAACCAAACTTCAGATGTTCTTATTTGACAGGATTAAATGGATCACTCAAGTATCAGAATAGGGTGATACAACTTCTGAGTCCAAAATGCCATCACCTGGGGCAGCTCTGCCTGATTTGGGTGATCCTACGTACAAATAAATGGCAAATTCTGCGATCAGATCATCATTTAATTCACTAAATTGAAGAACCAGTCTGTTTTGATCATTTTATTACTCGTATTTTTGATTTTTGATTTTTTTTGTATTCTGAGTGCTTCACGATCAAAAATCAAAAAATCATCATAAGAAATGTTTTTCCCAAGTTTTTGATTTTTATTGATAGTTTTTTTCATAATCGATTATTTTGATTTTTTTTTTGCGAAAAATATTTAAAAAATCGGGAGTAAAGCATCAAAATGACATAAAATTATGAAAAAAAAACTGACAAAAACTTCTCGAAAATTAAAAAATTAATGAAATTGATGCCAAAAAATTGACTATTTCAAAAAACCAGCAAATTTGATACACATGAGCGATAAATTATTTGTATTCAAGAAAATAATGTAGAAATGGCAGGTGGAATTTATTTTTTGAAGGCACGTTTTTTGATGATCGATTTTCAAAAAAAAAAAAAAAAATTGAAAATTGACTTGCAAAATTGATTTTTGTTTTCAAATAATTAACATAACACCCCCCCCCCCCCCAAAAAAAAACATCAAAAATTTCTTCAATTAAGTATGTAACATGTTTTTGATTTTGGACAAATGAGGCTGAATTTTGTGCCATTTCTAAGATAAATGTGTTGATAATTTTCAATTAAATAATATTTTTGAAGGACTCAAACAAAATTTTTTTCAAAAAAAAAGTACCAAACCTATAATGACCGAAAAAACTTGAAAAAGTAACCAAAAGTGATAAAGAGAGAACAAAACATAATGATGCATGAAGAATCACAAAAAAGAACCAGATCATTACATAGAAAACGTTAAACTATTTTGCAACTTTCTAATCAAAAAACGAAATTTTTTGGCCATTTTCGACAAACAAGTGAGAATTTTTTTAGTTTTTGCCAAAAAATTGAATTCATGACAAAAAACGAGGCTTTGAAAACTTTATTGAAAGAAACAGCTATTTGGAAATTTCTTGCAGAAAAGCGAGCCAGACTTCTGGACAATTTTTGGAAAAAAGAACTTGTTGAAATTTTTTGTAAAAATGACAATTTTTAGCAATTTTCTAAAAAACAAAAATTTTTGCAAATTTTTGAAGAAATTGAGAACTTTTGTCAATTTTTGGTAGAAATTAGGACTTTGACAATATTACCAAAAAATCAGGACTTTTTTTTGGAAAATGATTGGCCAAAAAGTGATACCAACTTTTTGGCAATTTCTGGAAAAAATCGAAAATCTTATTATTTTTGGAAGAAAAAGTAAAAATTTTTAGCAATGATATTGAAAAACAAAAAATTTTTTCAAAACAAGAGTTTGACATTTTATCAATAAGAAGCAATTTTTGTAAGAATTGGCTAAAAAAATTACATTTTTTTCGCAATTTTTTCTTTAAAAAAATGAGGTGTTTTCTTGCAATTTTATATGGTTAAAAAAATGAAACATGCAATTTTTTTGCAGTTTTTTGAAAAACAAAACTTTTCAATTTTGTTAAGAACCAAAAATTTGGTAATTTTTTGAAAAAAAACAAGTTTTTGCCAATTTTTGGAAAAAAGCAAGATTTTGCTGGAAACGTTGGTAAAAAACAGAACTTTTAATTTTTGGAAAGAGTAAAAAAATCTCCAGAAATTTTGCTAAAAAGTGAGAATTTTTGTTTAAAAAAAAAACAAGTGTGACAATTTTTGCAAAAAGTAGCAATTTTTGGAATTATTGGCCAAAAAAAAAGTACTTTTTTGCAGAATGACTTGAGGGGTTCCATGAAAAGAGTGGCCTTGGTCATTTTTTTTTACAATCTTAAATGCATTAAAAAAAAATTTTGTACATATTAATTTCATCATATTCAGTGATATTGATGTGTTCTCCCATGAAAAAAAAAACAAATTGGAAGATGTTTGCTTGAAAAAAATATTTTATATCTTTGAACATGTAAAAATCAGTGAAAAAAATTGACTATTAAGGCCCCTTTTCCATATAGGCAGAAGAATGACACTTTTTTCACAATTTTTGTCGAGAACGCAAACATATGATTGTATTAAAAATTGCTGAAAAAAAGTGAGACTTTTGGCATTTTTTGGCAACAATGCAACACTTGAAATAATTTTTGGAAAAACATAAAGACTTTTCGGATTTTTTTCCGCAAAAAACCACAAAATTTTTGAAAAAGTGAGAATTTTTTGCAAAAAGCAAGACACTTTTTCGGACTTTAGGGCAAAAAAAACGATGTACTGTTGGGAATTTGTTGGAGAAAAAAAAAACACTTTTTTTTACATCTTTTTGCAATTTTTATCGAAGTATCGAGACTTTTTGTAACTTTTTGGTAAAAAAAGACGATCCTTTTTCAGTGATTATTGGAAAATTTTAGCAATAAAAAAAAAGATTTTTGAGAAATCTTTCCAAACAAGAGTGAGATTTTTTAGCAGTTTTACTAAAAAGCGAGATTTCTTCGAAAATTTATGTAAAAAGCGAGACATTTTGACAATTATTGGCAAAAAATTATATTTTTCACCATTTTTATCAAAAAAACAATTTTTTTCAATTTTTAAGTAAAAGGGCAAGATTTTTTCGGGAATTTACAATTTTTAGCAAGAAATGAGATTATGTTGCAATTTTGACAAAATGCGATATCTTTTGCTATTTTTGACAGAAAGCTAATCGTAGTAAAACTAAGTAAGCGTTTTATTAGGGAAAAAATACACACCTACCACAAAAATTATAGAGCTCAAAATTTGGAAAATGACTACTTTTAGTGAGAACAGTGTGACATTTTCAGCAAAAAAATTACCATCAATTTTTAGTGAAAACATGTCAATTATTGGGGAACAAAATGTGGCCATTTCAGTAGAAACAGTGATAATTGATAATTTTGGTTTCAAAAATGACAATTTGTGTGAGAAAACAACGATCTATTTATAGTGAAAAAGGGTTCGATTTTTCAGGGGGGAGGGGTGTCGATTTAACGTCATGTCAAGGCAAATCCTGTCTCTCCTTTCCTTCCTCCATGCACATCATCACCCCGAAATTACGTTTTTGAGATGTTTTAGTAGTTCTGAACCTAAAATGGCCACCATATTCTCCAATATTGGTGGACCTGCCTAATGGAAATTCGTCATTATAAAACCAAATCACCCTGCTACGAGTACATTGCACATGAGACGACTGCACTTGAAACTTGTCGTCTATATGGCATTTTTCTCTCTGTTTTAGCTTAAAGCCATCAACCAGCCAGAGTTAATGTCCGTCGCACTGTATAAATTAACAACGTTCCACCAGTCGTATACTCTGGTACAGTCCAAGTCGCGCGTATCCAAGTGTCATAAACATACACAACACACACACAACCATACTCCAAGTCTATGTAGCCAGCTCCTCCAGTACCAAGACCAAGACCAACAGAACAATTACAATTTCAAAGTAATCTGCTCAACGTGTTCAGGAATTGTTAAGTGACAAAATGTGCGTGTTCTTTGTTTTCCAGACTGATTATATACGGCTAATGTTGCACAGTACCATATTGGTCATGTAAGTACACGATGCAGCAGCGTCGTATACCGCACCCCTCCAGCGAGCAGCTCGACCAACGACAGGATAAGCCATAAGCAGCGTTCAATGTAGTCTTCTCTTTTCTTAAGCTTTTCGTTTATCTGCAGTTTCCGTTTTTTAAAAAGGTAGGTCGATAATGTACCTTACCTCTACAAGAGTATACCATATACTTTGGAGTGACAATGAATAAAACATCTTCATAATTTTCAATCTACAGTATACCATTGTACTGTGTCTGTGTCAGTCTATATGCGAGCTGCAGATCGATGATCGCGACAGACGAGCTGGAAATTAACCCGAGTCTAGTAATTAATGAGTGTTTCTTTCGTCCAGTCTGTCGTCGAGTCGTTGTTGTCGGCTTCGTCGTCTTGAACAGGCATCATAGACTATAGTTTTATGTCGATGGTGTTCAGGTATATCGTCGTTTCGTGACATATTCCATAAGTTTTTGCTGTTTTCTGCCATGGTAAGGTGTACAGATGGATGAGACGTGCTCGTAGGTTTGGATGGATTTGAATAATAAGAAAGATAATCCAGCCTACAATGTACACGATCTTTTTCAAAATCTAATTCAGATGGCGATCTATACATTTGCATACAGAGTACAACTTTCAGAATAAATTCATAGCCTTTTGATTCATCAATCTAGTTGCCAGCAAACACCTGATCATTTAAACATTCATTTTTTGCAGAAAATGAAAACTTTATTGAAAAACTACAGCCGAAGAAAATTTCAAAAATATCGAAAAATTGTCATAAAAACTGGGGAAAAAATGAAAAAATTTGGGGAAAACATGAAATTTAATTTAAAAAAACCTCATAAGCAATTTTGTGAAAAACAAGGTTTTTGTTCGGCAAACTTTGAAACTGAGAAGAAGAATTTTCAGGCAGGCAAACCAAAAATCAAAGTTTTTTGGACATTTTGGCAAAAAAAGCACAAATTTCTTAGCAATATTGGCAAAAATTGCAACCATTAAGACTATTTCATAAACACATTACTTTTTGAGAAAAGCATTAAGTACAACTAAAAATTGACCTTTTTTGACAACTTTGACGAAAAACCGGAATTTCTGGACACTTTTGGGAAATCTTGGCAAAAACAGGGGTATTTGACAATTGGGGCAAAAATCTGCCCTTTTTGACAATTTCTGACACTTTTGACAAAAATGCACAGTTTTAGACTATTGTGCCAAAAATGGACATTTCTTGACTATTTCACCAAAAATTGGTGTTTTTGGACAATTTTTTTTCAAACATTGACACTTTTTGACTTGGACAAATTTGTAAAAAAAAAAAAAAAAAAAAAAAAAAAAATAGAACTGTGACACATAATTTTTTTTTACTCAAGATGTATCACATGCGAGAGTCTTTTGGTTGTTCATTCTCCAATGCTTACATTTGCCAATCTTATGATATTACAATATTGTCAATAGGAATTTCCATTTCGGCTGATTTGGTATATCACACAAATTTTTAACATAATGCTTACGACTGGATTCTATCCCAACAACTGGAAGTAAGCCAAAATTATTCTCATACATAAACCAGGAAAACCAGAACATGAAACCTCATTGTACAGACCTATCAGCTTATTGCCAATCCTATCTAAAATCTTCAAAAAACTAATTTTACAAAGGCTATGGCCAATTCTGGAAAATAGAAGGCTGATTGCAAACCACCAATTCTGATTTAGTTTGCAACACAATACTATTCAGCAAGTACATTGTCTCGTTGAAAAAATTAACAATTCTCTTGAAGATAAAAAAATTTGCACTGCAGCTTTCCTTGATGTAGGCCAAGCTTTCCATCATGTATGGCATGCTGGTCTCTTAATGAAACTTGAAAACCATCTTCCAGACATACTATACAATCTTCTGGCTCACTATCGAAGTGATAGAAAATTCAGAGTCAAATACGACGATGCTTTCTCTGACTTCAGAATAGTCTGAGCAGGAGTACCACAAGGAAGTGTATTGAGCCCTATCAGGGCTTCATACCCCAACGTTTTCAGGTACAGGTATTGGGTATAGGTACAATTATTCTTTCAGAGGATTGGGTACGGGTATTGGGTATGGGTATGAGATTTTCTTCATTTTTTGATGAAATACGCAGAAAAATACCCAATCTACCAGGTATTTGGGTTCAAAATAGTTTTATCGGGTACGGGTATTGGGAATCAAATTGTGACATCACAATTACATCACAGCTCATTTTTACTGGATTTCACGTTCTCATTTGGTCCCAAACAAAACTGTAGTCCCATAAGAAACCATGTAAAAATGGTATGCTTGTTGTTCAAATGAATAAGACACTTGTTGATAAAAAACTTCATTAAAACAAAAATTCAGACTTTCTAACACATCATATTATTCAACCAGCTTTTTTCAACACAACATTTCAGAGAAAATTGAAACTGAAAAGTAGCAAATTTACATGCAATCTTATGGAACGCTGCCGCAGGTTGGGATCAAATGAGATTGTTTACTTACACACACATACGTACATTTTACAGCACACAAAGATCCCCTTCAATTCCCAATAGGTACAGATATTCCTTATTTCATTTTTTTGGGTATGGGTATGGGTATGGGTTCAGGTACAGAAATTTATGGATTTTTGTTCGGGTATTTGGGTATGGGTATGAGTTTGAAGCCCTGAGCCCAATACTATATCTTCTCTACACAGGTGACATCCCTTTGACAAGCAACATCGCAATAGCGACATTTGCTGATGACACTGCAATTACTGCACAAGATTTAAATCTCAATGTTGCAATAGACGAATTACAAAACAACTTAAACGCAATAAACAAATGATGCCAAACTTGGAGAATCAAAATCAATAGTGAAAAATCAAGTTATGTCCTTTTTACTAGAAGAAAAGTCGAAACAACCCGCTCACTAATGTTTAATAATGATGAAATACTTTGAACAAACTTCGTCAAATATCTGAGATTACACCTTGATAACTATCTCACATCGAGACAGGTCAAAAAATTTTTATTTTTTTTGAAAATTAGTCACAAAACTCACAGTTTTTACAAATGACATTAAGCTCCGAGCACCAGAATAGCAGAGGCAACAGAAATGCACGGAATCTGTTGCCAGAATCAAAAAGCTGTAACTGGTTGAGCGACTATAAGTAGTGGTGATTACGGAACTCAGGGTTGTAAAAACCCGGTTAGTGATGAATGAGCTACTTTGTAGATAGCGTAGAAAGCAATGGGAAACTGCTATGTGAAAGCTCAAAACAACGTCAATTCCCTAGAATAATCGCAGTGGCAATAGGCATTCGCCTCACCCTGTTAGGGTACCACAAAAATGTGATTTTCCAATGTCCTGTAAAGGACAAGGAACCACGACGACGACGGATCTTTAGAAGCTTTGCAAATTTTCCGAGAAGAGTAAGAATTTTCATAATTTTTGCAATTTGCACTATAAAATTAAGGTTTTTCAGGAAGGTTAACAAAAAAAAGATGGTGTAATTTGACAATTTTTTTAGTTTGCAAATAAGCCACAAACATGCAAAAAAAATTGACAAAAGATTTAATTTGTTGCAATTTTGAGAAAGAAGTGTGACGGTAGGGGATGCGCCCACAGCTTCCACCTAGAGGGAAGATGTGTTCCTCCGGAGTGGCTGCACTGACTAAGTAGTGCACTCTGTCGGATTAGTTCGAGCTGAGCCACTCCGCCATTAGAGACGTTACAAAACGTTGAGTATATTTTCACTGGTGTTCCTATTCGGATGCATTTCAGAGCTTCCACTTGCAATCAATATTGCAAGTGCCTTTTTTAATAATGTTTGTGCGTTTTATTTGTAATTATTGTATTTGGTTTTATATCAGAGATGTTTACAATAAAACTTGTCACATCATTTGCGGTCTATGATCTATTTTGCGGTGTCTCGTCACCTTGTGCACATTGATATCTTTCGTATGGATATCGAGCAAGTTTAGGTTCCCTGGGCTTTCCCTCTGAGTACCAAGGAACGTCCTAGTCACCACAGAAGTATGATTTTATTGCAATTTTAACAAAAATCATATTTTTTGTAATTTTGACAAAGAATAATACAGATTGCAATTTTCATCAAAAATGAAAAAATTTATCATTTTCACGAAAAAATCTGTATTTTTTTGGAAAAATTTTCAATTTTGACTAAAAAACTGAGTTTTAGCAATTTTTTTTTTGAAACGACGAGGGATATTCAAACAAAGTTTTACAAAAAGTTTAAATATTTTGCAAATTAGACAAAAAAAGTCGGAATTTCAAAAAAAAATCCCCAAAACTTGAGATTTTTTATGTGATATGCGATTTTAGCAAAAAACATGATTTTTTTGAAATTTTTACCAAAAAGCAATTTTTTTTTTACAATTGACGCAAAAAGGACATTTTTTGAATTTTTCCAAAAATTTAGGATTTTCTGGCGATTTTTTGACCAAATCAGATAAACACATGACGTTTTCCCTCCTTTTGTTATTTAAAAAAAAAATCAATCAAAAAATTATTTACTCCTATTCTCTTACAAAGCAACTACATAATAGTAAAAAATCTGCAGCGTTCGATTCTCAGGAAACTATATTCCTACCAATTGGATAATTTTCCCTCAAAAAATTCGGGCACCTCTATCTCCCTTCCAAATGCATGAGCCATTCATCGAGGATTTTTGGATCACACTGTATACGTGTACAACTGTGCAGGTAGTTGATACACAAAATGACTAATGTAAATTCAACTGAATGAAAAAAAAAGAACAGTTCATAGGCTGAACCCTGAAATACCACATAGGTTGAAAAATCACCAGGGAAAAAAAATCATACTCGCTGGTACATTTGGTTCATTAATTATGTACAGATAAGGTATACCTAGCTCTACCTACCATACACATCGAAGGCGATTTTAAATTCGATAATTTTTTTTTATTCATTCAATATAAACGATACTAGTTCATAAAATAATAGCCATCTGTATATTTTATATAAGATAGCTCTATCGAATATAATTTTTCTTCGGACATGTAAATTTATGTGTACACACGAATGCAATGCACCCTTATACACATACTACATGCGCTATATGTATAAGAGCGCAACTCGAGAGTCTCTTAGATGTAGGAATTTCCTCGCGGCTCATTTTGATAATATGTGCATAGTGCCTAGTGCCTACAAAAGCATATACAGGGTGGGAGACATAACGACCTGAAAACAAAGACAGGCTTGGCGTGGCGCAGCGGCGGCCCCATCGTTGCATAATGTTATAGAAATTATCAGATAGAAGCTTAATATTTGATCCTGCGGGGATTATGATCTGCTTTTTATATGTATTTGTTCGCGTGTACGTACGTTCGTACGTATATATATTGTACTATGTACAACCAGTTTGCGGATATGGCTGAATGTACCAGTCAAAGAGATGCTGTGGATGTGGTACTAGTCTTCATAACTTAACCTATAATTGGGGGATTAGAAAAATGGCCGTATAAGTGCATGTCTCTAATTAATTGCCCGTACCTGCAATTATGAGAGATGCAATTTTTACAATAGATATGAATGATATTTTATCTCTTAAATACCGTTCGTTCGAATGTACCGCTAAATTATTCTATCTTTATTTTTTTCCCTCCTATTCTGGTTGTATGTTGTACCAGGTCCGAGTTGATTTTTTTTTTCTCGATACTCTTTTTAACTCGTGTATATCTGGGTGGAGGTATGTTTTGGCATATTGATGAATAAGACTGCTATCAACGTGTTCTGCGTTTTGTATGAAGATCTTCGGGTCGTGTTTGCCCAAGATAGCGTGTGTTTTTGAAAGGCTTAAACGTTGAGAATTGTAACGACGATGGACGAATTAATCGTTTTTTTAAATTCGAGATTATGGGTTGGTTTTTTAACCTGGAGTGTGCTCAGAAGGTAGTTTTAATCAGAGCAGATGAAAATCGTACATTTTCAGTCGTTTCAAAAATTTTAAAATAAATTTAAAAAGTGGTAGACAGCCGATTTTTTTGAATATTTTTTATATACGGTTAAACCTGAGTCATTCCACGTCAATTCAATCAAGAAGTGGTAAGGGGGTCGGCGATTTTTTTGAAATTTTTCCTTTGGAAAGACCTCCCGAACGGGATGACCAATGGCGCAAATCGAAGCTCTCTAGCCCTTTTTTAAAGACTGCTAGGGGGTGTCAAAGTTTTCAGTGAACTTGAAATATCATCCATTTCAGCAGAGGATTAATCCATAAACGCAATACCTACCAAAATGGAACTTTTTCCCATAGTTGAGGGTTTTGAAAAGTTTTTTTGTGATATCATAAAAATCAGTGTTGCCACTTTTTTTCGTACGAAAAATTAGCTCGAAATGTTTCAAAACGTAGTTTTAATATCGTTCTAACTCCCAAAAATTTTGAAAAAAATACAATATGGACAACTTTTCATGCTGAACAACATATTAAAAAATTGGGATGGCATTATGTCGTAAAGTCGATTAAAAAAAATTGAAAGTTTGCGAAAAAATGTGATTTTTTGATCTAAAACATGAAATAAAGTTTTGACAGGTGAAATTGACTCATTTGACCCATATTTTTACGTATCTGTTGAAAAAGTTGAAAAAACTTCTTCACTCAATGAAATGAACTCATCACAAAAAAAATCAAAATTCTAAAAAATTCGATCTTCAATTCCAAACATTAAAAAAAGTTTGAATTTATTCAGTTGTCTTATTTTGACCTCTTTCTGACGTATTTCATGAAAAGGTGGATAAAAATCACACTCATAGCAAAAAATTGAAATTCCTTCATTATTTGAATATTGATTTTTTTGTGATGAGCTCATTTCATCGAGTGAAGGGGTTTTTTCAACTTTTTCAACGGTTACGTAAGAATAGGAGTCAAATGAGTCAACTTCACCAGTAAAAACTTTTTTTCATGTTTTAAATCAAAAAATAGCATTTTTTTCGCAAACTTTAAATTTTTTTAAATCAACTTTACAACATAATGCCATCCCAATTTTTTAATATGTTGTTAAGCATGAAAAGTCGTTCATAATATATTTTTTTCAGAATTTTTGAGAGTTGGGACGATATAAAAACAACGTTTTGAAACATTTCGAGCTAATTTTTCGTACGAAAAAAGTGGCAACACTGATTTTTATGATATCACCGAAAAGTCTTTCAAAACCCCCAACTATGGGAAAAAGTTCCATTTTAGTAGGTATCGCGGTTATCGATTAATCCTTTGCTGAAATGGATGATACAAATATTTCAAGTTCACTGAAAACTTTGACACCCCCTAGCAGCCTTTAAAAAAGGGCTAGAGAGCTTCGATTTACGCCATTGGTCATCCCTTCAGAATGTCTTTCCACAGGAAAAATTTTAAAAAAATCGCCGACCCCCCCCCCCACCATTTCTTGGTTGAATTGACGTGGAATGACACTTCTCAATGAGATATGAAAAGTGGCGTCAACCGCAATTCTCAAAGTGCATCTGCAACGGAGATGGGGGTGCCCAAATAAGCTCTGAGTCTTGCTCTTTCCTTTATGGCAAAGCTAATTTTCCATGAATTTAATATTAGTTCTGAAAATATTTTCATTTTTACAGTTCTACATAAATAAAAGTTCATCAAGAGAAAAACATCCCTGCAAAAAGCATACCCTAAGTTAAGGTATCCAACTTTCTTCTGAACTCGATACCAAAATTTGTTCCTAAACCAATACTCCCACAATATGAATTTCTCTTTGTGACCATATTAGCCATACAGTGAAAGACCATCTCGCATCGACCATCTGTGCGACTCGCGACTCTCATCACGACGAATAAAACGCGAATCGAATACCCCAAAAATCCATCGTCGTATCGCATCGTACCACACGATTTGTAATGTAAATTAATTTCACGATTCAATTTTCTTCAAACGAGCGTAATTAATTTTAATAGTATGTACTCGATGGCCGAGCCCACCTGTACCGCGCAGACCGGAGAGTCGGACCGTTAAAAGAAAGATGATCGCTGGCTAAAAATCGAGCTATGAAAAAAAAAACCTCTCCGATGCAAATTAAGACCCAAACTGCGCCCAATGTGTTCGGGTAAATTCAGCTCTTACTGCAGTTCACACATTGCCAGGTATGAAATTACTTACCTATTCGAACCTTGAATTGGAAAAAAAAGGTACAGGCAAAACAAACGCCATACAGATACGATTTTATGCAGCAGATAACAAAGTGTACTGTTGTTTAATGGTGCGCCGTGGCGAACGGCAAGCTAAAGTAAAAGAAATCGGGTGTAAAATCTAACTAAAAACATGTTTTTAAAACTGGCCTATGTGTGTGTGTTTGTTACGTATATGTCGTCCATGTATACCAGAAGGAATGTTTTTAAACCTAGGTTAACGTTCGGTCTGCTCTCTTCTCTCTACGCGGTGTTCGCGGTGCTCGGGTTTATAGGTACCTTGGTCGTCTCCCATCCCATCCGCGATCCGCAGCCTATATTTTGTAGTACGTGGAGACCCGAGACTGCTGGAAACTGAAGCTTTCTCGGATTCCGATATTCTAGACGACTTTGGAGATGATGAGGCAATCGATCCTTCACTGTATACATTTGGAATCAGTTCTGCTAATGTGGAAAGTTACCCCTTCAAATGAGAGTTCAGTTTGATTTGATTTTGATCACATTGATCTGCATAATATTACGATTGTTTACACTAATCAAGTTTTAATAGCGAGACGATATTGGGTGAATGATTGAACATTTTTCTTCCTTTTTTTCGAATTTTATTTAATATGTGGCGCCACGTTGATTGTGAACTTTGCGTCTGTATTGTATGTGGAAGAAAATGTTAATTAGTCTATAGTCTGCGGTGTGGTAATTAGCGAGCAGTTGTGATTGAATTGTGATGGTGTGATTGTTCGACAGGAATGCTCTTCCAGCGTCTATGATACAATTTCGCGAGTACGTGAACGTGAGTGGGTTTTTTAGTTGGTATTATATTTTCGTCTGGGAGTTTAGCCTCGAACAGTTCTCTGCAGTGGACATCGAGGTGATAATTTAGATGAATATTGCGATACTGTCTCGTTTTCATGGAATACTTCCAATTCATGAGGATAAATTCAGAAAATTGTTTGCTTTATGAGAAAGCAATTTTTTTCAACGAAGAGATCCCCATAAAATGCAACGTCTCCAAAATTTTGCCAAAAAAGAAAAAAATGTATCATTTTGACCAAAAAACCAAGTTTTTGCAATTTTTTCAAAATCAGGGATTTTTAAATGAAGGATTTACTTGCAATATAAGCAAAAAAATCATGTCAGCAATATTTTTCAATTCAGTCAAAAAAATAATTTTTTTTGCAGTTTTGCCAAATGAACGTTTTTTTTGTTCAACAATTTTACTGTTGTCAAAAAAAAAAAATGTTTTGCAATTTTTACAAAAATTAGAATATTTTAGCAATTTTGACACAAAAATTTACGACCTTTCGGCAATTTTGGCAAAAAAAAACTTGACAAAGCCAGGATACATAAGCAAAAAGTGGAACAAAAATAGATAAAACAGGCCAAGCAAGGCTGTTCACAAATCTAAAATTACAAATTTTCAAGACCTTTCCCCCTTCCGTCCCTTCCTCACAGCTTATAAAAAATCAATGAAAACTTGAGGAATTTATCGGCAACATTGTTAACGAAATGGAATATTTTTGCAACATTGTCAATAAATTAGAATTTTCTGCAATTTCAACAAAGAATTTAAGATTTAATCAGCTCAGTTTTTGGAATGTTTTTGCAATTTTTTTCAAAACGAGAGATTTCTAAATGAAGCTTTATAAAAATTTGAACTTTGTTTTTGCAAATTTCACAAAAAAATCAATTTTTTAAAAAAATTTACCTAAAGTTGGGAGTTTCCATTGGATTTGCAATTTTAGCAAACAAATTACGAGTAGGTTAGCAATTTTTTACAATTCAGCCACAAAATAGAACTTTTTTGTAGTTTTGTCAATGAACACAATTTTCGGCAGTTTTGACATAAAGCAGAATATTTTTGGAATCTTGACATAATAATTGTATTTTTCTAAAATTTTAGGATGTTTATGACAATTTTACCTATAAAAAATTGGGCAAAAGCAGGATACATCAGCAAAAAGTAGATCAAAAATGAATAAAACAGGACAATCAAGGGTGGAAGGCTATACTCACAAATCCAAAATTACAAATAAAAATCTTCTCCTCTTTATTAGATTAGAAAAATGCAATCAAAAAAATTACTACTTTAATTTGTCAAAAATGCAGGAACTGTGGCAAGAATTATCGTTAAATTGATCTCCCAATTACTAAAAATTGACAACATTTTGCGAAAATTGTATAAAAATTTGTATTGGCTAAAAATTGACAAAAAAAAATTGAGAAAAATGTCGCAAATATGCTCAGTTGGAAAAAAATTGTAAAAAATTACAAAAAAATGTATCAGATATTGAACTGAAATGAAATAAAATCGTGAAAAAAGTCATATGGAGCATAATAAAAACTGTAAAATTATTATAGACGCCACTTGAAAGTCACCAAAAATTTACAAAATTTCAGAGATACGGAATCGTGTCATCAACTCTGAAATTGAGAAAAATCCTATTAGTCCGGCATATGACAATAGGAGTAATTGCACCCCCCCGCCGATCCTCCGGGACAACTTTTTTCTTAAAGGGGACATCCTAAGGAACATTTTAAAGCAAACTTGCCAAAAAAAAGTTGGCCCTACTTACAAATTGGCGGCCATTTTGATTGACAGGTCAGCCGAAATCGCAGATTTTGCGTTTTAATATAGGACTTGCACGAACTTTTTCAAACTTTACAAAAGTAAATCGAAAGATCATGCAAAAATTTATCACCTGTCAAAATTTCAAGTGCTTAAGTGCGTTTTTCGATTTTTGGTGAATTTTTGAAAATCGAATTTAGGCCAAAAATGAGGGAAAAAATCAAAATTTTACCAAATTGACCAAGAAAGCTGAAATTTGGGATATACTCCATTTTCGGCATGCCAAATCGATTGGAAACGGTTTCAACCCGTTTTGAGCAGTTCTGGAGCCTCCAGCAGATTTTTGAAACTTTAAATTTTCACAAAATTTTATCAAATGGAGATGGAAAGCTGAAATTTACTCTACACTTCAATTTTAACACTCTCTGAAGACTACTTCAGGTGGGTTCAAGTCATTTTAGGGCCTCCAGCGACTTTTTTGAAAATTACTGGAGCCTCCAGTACATTTTTGAAACTTGAAATTTCTCCAACATTAATTTATCAAATGGAGTTGGCAAGCTGAAATTTACTTCACAGACTACATGGTGGTTTCAAATGGTTTTGAAGCTTCCAGCTACTTCTAGGAAATTTTCAATTTTCCAAAAAAACGTCATATAACCTTTCAAAAAGTTGCTGGAGGCTCCAAAACGACTTGAAATTCACCAGCAGTCAACTTCGTAGGGTATTGAAATTAGTTTGCAGAATGAATTTCGACTCTCCATCTTGGTTTGATAAAATTTTGGGGAAATTTCAAGTTTCAAAAATCTACTGGCGGCTCCAGTAATGTTCAAAAAAGTCGTTGGAGGCTCTAAAATGACTTGAAATCCACCAGAAGTCGTTTTCAGAGGGTGTTAAAATTGGATTGTAGAGTAAATTTCAGCTTTCCATCTCTATTTGATGAAACTTTGTGAAAATTTAAAGTTTCAAAAATCTGCTGGAGGCTTCAGGAATTTTCAAAAAGTCGCTGGAGGATCCAAAATGACTCGAAATTCACCTGCAGTATTTCGCAGCGTATTGAAATTAGTTTTAGAATAAATTTTAGCTTTATAATTCCAATTTGATGGAATTTTGTGGCAATTTCGATTTTCAAAAATCTGCTGGAGGCTCCAGAACTGCCCAAAACGGGTTAAACCCGTTTCCAATCGATTTGGCATGTCAAAAATAGGGTATATCCCAAATTTCAGCTTTCTTGGTTAATTTGGTAAAATTTTGATTTTTTCCCTCATTTTTGGCCTAAACTCGATTTTCAAAAATTCACCAAAAATCGAAAAACGCACTTTAGCACTTGAAATTTTGACAGGTGATAAATTTTTGCATGATCTTTCGTTCTACCTTTGTAAAGTTTGAAAAAGTTCGTGCAAGTCCTATTATGTTAAAACGCAAAATCTGCTTTTTGGCTGACCTGTCAATCAAAATGGTCGCCATTTTGTAGTAAGTAAGGCCAACTTTTTTTTTGGCAAGTTTGCCTTAAAATGTTCCTTAGGATGTCCCCTTTAAGAAAAAAGTTGTCCCGGAGGATCGGCGGGGGGGGGGGGGTGCATATACTCCTATTGTCATATGCCGGACTATAACGCGATGGAATTTTTTCATCAATTTTCCAGCAAGTAAAAATTGTCCATCAGGGTTGAATTTTAAAGATTCGTAATTTTAAAAAAGGGTCATCCAAAAGTGAAAATGTGGCAATCCAAAAGTCATCAAAAGCAAAAGGTCATCTTTTTTCATTTTTTAGATTTGGTAGAAATACATATTTTGAATCATCGAAATATTTGTCATCTTTCAAGCTCTCATTCAAATTGACTCCCCCCCCTCCGAAGTGCATGCTTCATTTATTCGGTTTTCGCATAAAAATTCGGTATTCAAATCGAATGAAAAGATTTTCACAACTGAAAAAAAAAAAATTCCGTATAACGAGAGGGCACCCGAAATTATCATGCATTGGATCTGAAAATTTCGTATTCGTTTAAGATGCATGAATATTACAAAACATATAGAAAGCGACATGACACGTTTCAAATAAATCAACAATTTTCTATCCTTTTTCTACAATGTCAATTAGCTTCGAGCTATACAATTCGAATCAGAGAAATAACATTAACCGCGTATTTGAAAATTATAGGTAAATCATGATCTATCGATAAATTATCGCACAAAAACACTGCCCAAGTTTACGATTCGGTTCGCAGTTCCTTATAGCCCGTATATGCCAGTATAATTACACCCAATTATCATTAATTAGTTGGCAATAAAACTTCATTCTTGACAATATAATAATAGGTGTACGTATATCTTTTAATATAGGATGTTGTCATTGAAAACAGAGTTTTGCGCACAGCAACAGATCAAAAACCTTTTTTTTTTTTTTTTTTTTTTTTTTCAAGAAAACGCCAAAACATTACCATATTAAAATACGTATACCTAAATGGGAGTATAGTCTGCATTAGATTCCACAATACCTTAGGGGGGAGGGTAAGAGTTATGGCTATGTGTGTGTGTGTGAGTTTCCGCAACATTTCGTACCTACTCGCGAAATAATTAACCGGAATGCCAGACAATAGCGGCGAATCGCGAACAAAAAGCTGCGAAATACGAGACTACACATACAGAAATTACACAGGGGCCCGGGCTAGCCAATCAACATTACTCATCGAAGAGGTCTAGGTGTACATAGAAAGGAAAAGAGTGCACAATTGCCAGCAGAATGAAATTCTTCGATGTCTTTTTGAATCAGCTCCCTATTCAGGTTCATTATTAGTCCTATCGTGAAGAGCTTTTTAGCTGCGATTGTTCCGGCGACGACGATGAGTTGATTGGTTTGGTTTAATATTATTATGACGACTGGTACCTACGTTTTTATTTTACTCAACCAGTTTGTGCAACTGTGTGAGGGGTTTTTCTAATTGCACCATTAAACAAATCGTTTCCTAGAGTACCAGGTACCTACACATACGTACTCGTATTTATTCTCAAAACGAGTATATAGGAACCGATGCGATGCCATAAATATATAAGAAGTACTCGATGGACTCGTCGTCGTAGAATATTTTTAAGGCAGCTCGAATTTCACACGAGTCGCGATCGCTTTCAACTGTTTACTAATTTCATCTTGTACCTACCTACCGAGAAGAAGACCACGAAATTATCCACCACCAGGACCACGAGTAGGTAACTCGTACATTGTATTGTACATGGTCGTCGTCGCATTAACCAATAAGTCTATTTGTCCAGCACTTGTACTACTCATACCACCATCATAACTACCTACAATATTTTAAATGCCATTAATATTTACACTCCATTATCGTATCTAAAATTCTACACGTTGTTCTTACTCGTATAAGTACCTCTGCATACCTCTCTCTAACCCTATCTGTACCATACGTTCAACTACCTAAAATTTTATATACGAATGATTTATCAGTAAAATCATGTCCCGAGCACATGACACCATGCAGAGTGTACTACCACAACCTCAGCAGTGGTCATCCTCTCGAACAAGAATCTCTCACTGCACCCAAGGTGGTACATTCGAGCACCTTTACCCATTACCCTGTGATCTGATCGGTCCCAAGTGGAAAAAATTATACAAAATATGTACATTTTTTACAAATTAATCACATCTCGAATTTTATCGTCTTATTATACGAAGGATGGCAAACACAGAGCTACAATTTGTCTGCAATTTATCACCTCAAAGCGGATGACGAATCGGCTATCAGTTTTCTACCTACATCGGTGAATTCGGTGGGTTATAAGCTAACCGATATGCAGGCTGCAGCATATATTACATTGTATAAGTCAATCTATATAATGTAATATATGGCGTCAAAAGAGGCGGACAATGCCAACCAATGTTTACATATGCGGTATAATCATTTTAATGGCTTTTACACCGAGGGCTTTGCTTATATTGGTGGTATGGTGCAGCTTATAAGATCATTTGCTTCGACTAGATACCAATTTTTCGAGATGAAAAATTGCTCGTTTGTCATTTTTCCTACACGGTGAATACGTTTTATAGCTCGGATTTTTTTTTTTCCTTTTTCAATTAGAAAAATATGCAAGAGTATTATAGAACGATGCAAATGCAACAAATTATTCAATTTGAATACCTAAGACCTATAGGTGATTAGATTTCTCGTCAAATTTCCACCTCGTTGTTCGGCTCTTCTTTGAAAAAATTGTTCGAGTGGGCAGAACGCGTATTAATACTGATGTTGGACTTGAAGCATTTTTTTATTCAATTTTTATAAAATTCGGAGTTTTTGCATAGGTAATTTGGATCTGTCATGTTAAATTTTAATCTCGATTATATTCTCATTCTTCCATTCAACGTAAATTTTACATTCGCGTTGCCCATGGACGAAATTGAAGGTTTTGTTTTGAGGGGGAGGGGAGGAGAAAGCAAACGAAAATTTATAGGCTGATGTAATTTTTTTAAGCGAGAAGTTTGATTTTTTTGGTTTTAAAATTTAATTTCAACTTCGAAAAAGAAAACCCAATAGGCCCGAACGAAAAGAGGGCAAAAGCTTCGAAAATTTGATTTTTTATCAATGTTTCGATGGGGCTGAGAAAGCGGAGAAAAGGGGAGAGGAGGCAAAATTTATTTATTCTACATTTTTACATTTCAAAAAAAAAAAAAAAAACTAGAAAAATCTTTCCAAAAAATAAAAAAACAGAAGTTTTTAAGAATTTAAGATTTATTCAGCGGTTTTTGGAATTACGATAATTGATAAATAATCAGATATCCGATTTTTTCAGTCGAATTTTAACATTTTTTCACTTTTTTTGTTTTTCGGAATTTTGAATTTTTTGAAAAATTTTGTCTAGTTTTCTTCGAAAATATCAAAATGTTGACGAGATTTTTTGCAAATTGGACGAAAGTTTTTTTTTAAAACCAAAACTCGAGGTTTTTTTACAATTCAGCCTAAAAATAGAACTTTTTTGCAGTTTTGTCAAAAAAAAAGTTTTCTTTTGTCTAACAATTTTTCGTCAAAAAAATACAATTTTTTGCAATATTGATAAAAAGTAGAATATTATTGCAATTTTGACATAAAATCAAGATTTTTTTTGAATTTTTCCAAAAATTTAGGATTTTTTGGAAATTTTTGCAAAAAACAGGACAAAAGCAAGGAGCAAAAATAGTAAAAACAGGAATTGTAAAATTTCTCTCAAAAAAAGTAACTTTAGTAATCAAAAAATCTAGAAAAAATAACCAGAAAAAAAAACATCAAAATCCAAACAAAAACCATTATTAAATAACTAGCAAAAGCTCAAAACAGATCATTATCAACATTTCGAAAGTAAACTAGATACGCAAAAAAGCAAAAAAGAAGCTTGAAAAAATATTGGATTCTGGAAGCATAATCGAAAAAACGTGCCGAACTAATAAAAAAAATTGCAAAATTGAAAGAAGAGGGAGGAATCTTATCCGAAATTATTTCAGAAAATTAAACACAAAAATATCAATTGTAAAATAATTGCAAAAATTTTGACACGAGAGAGCAATCGATGAAAAAAATTATTCGAGTGTTGAGAAAGAATGAACAATAATTGTAAAAAATTTCGTAAAATAAGAAGAATCATTTTAGACCAGAAAACTTATTAAAATCAAAGGTAAGGAACGAGGGAGGGGAGCTTATAGTCCAAATTTGGGAAAATAGTGATTTGTGAAAATCATTTTAAAAATTCGAATGTGAAAAAATGTACCGTGTTTCAGAAAGGGAAAAAAAATCCTAAATTTCGCGAGAAAAAGACATCAAAACTTGGCAAAAATTGACACAAGTTGAAAAAAAATTGCAACAAACTTATTGAAATTGAGAGAAAAATGAAACGTGAAAAAAATTAAGAAAGACCCCCAAGCACAAAATCAGGAGGAAATTTCATAAAAATCATGAAAATTCAAGAAAAAAGGTTTCGCCGAAATTAGGGAAAAAATGTAGTCACAAAAACGAATCGATAAAACTCAAAATAAAATTATGGTAGGGATGAACTCGCGATAATTAAAACTAAAAGTAATGAATTCAGAAAAAAAGCAAAAACATTTTGAGAAAAATCATCAAAAAATTTCGAGCAAAACTCAAGACGATTCAAAAGAAAAAGATAATTTGAACTTGAAAAAAAATTGTTCAAAGAGAGAGGAAATTCCCAGGACCTTCCTCATAACTGAGAGGTAAAGAGAAAGCAGAGAGGGATCAACGAATGAAAGATATCAAGATTCTGAAGAAAAAAAAATCCATCACAAAAGATGAAAGTAAAAAAACAAACTCATTAGAAACTTCCCTCCCTCCCTAGAAAAATAATCAAAATTCAAAGGAAATCATAACTTTTGAAAGAAAAAAGTTCACAATTCCACGAAAATATGAACAAAAAAACGACTAGTTTTTTTAAAGCACCAGATCAGTGATAAAAAACTGCTAAAAAAAACAGTCAAAATTAAGGCAAAAAAATAACCGTAATTTAAAGCAAAACTAAAATCGTGAAAATTCGAAGTTAAAAATTCCATCAAAACTGGAGAAACAAAATTGTAGAAAACAAAATTTCCCACTAAATGAATTAAAATTATTTTTTTCTAGGAGGCTTTGTTTTGAAAATATCCATTAAAATTTATGAATAAGGTAAATACGACGTCAAGATCTCAACAAAGGATTTGCGAATTTCAGGGACGAGAAAGATGGTACAAAATTTACCAAAAAGGTGCGAATACGAATATTTTTCAGCATTTCTCCGATGCAGAGTAGAAGATTTTCTCAATAGAGAGAAGAATGGATTCAAAAAGAAAAAGTCGTAGCAGTCTGCCGCTACGTAAGAGCCAAATTTTTGTACCAGAAACATTGTAGGCTTTTCAAAGCCGATGCTCCCTAAATTTGAAACAGTCAATTTCACTGCTTAGCAGTCACGACATTTTGCCTTTTTAAAGCAGTAGTTTTTCTTCACTGGCAGTAAAAAAAACTACTGCTTTAAAAAGGCAAAATGTCGTGACTGCTAAGCAGTGAAATTGACTGTTTCAAATTTAGAGAGTGGATATGCTTTTCAATTGAAAACATTATTCAAATTAAATGGTGACACAATGACTGTTATTAAACATTACCTATGTATTTAAAGCTTCGCTGCAACGCCACTTTCGTGTATGGGTTTTTCTTCCTAAAACCTGAAGTGTTCTTTTAGCATGTGCACAGGACGACTGACTCCGAGGACAAATCGCGGGGCGCGGGGTCAATTTGGAGGGGCTGTAGGCTTGGCTAAAAGTCGACATTTTCAAAAAACATGTAAAATGGACGAAAAAATCTACTTTTTTGGCCCTGGAGAGGGGTAAAATGGGGTTGGAAGGTTGAAACCTGCAAAAGGCACTTCGGGTATATCCTCCCAATGTACTGTAAAAATTTGGACCCTCTAGGTCAATTTGGAGGGGCTGTAGGTTTGGCTAAATGTCAAAAAACACGCAAAAATCCACTGTTTTGACCCTGGAGAGGGGTCACATGAGGTTGGAAGGTTGAACCCTGCAAAAGGCACTCAAGTGGCACCATTTCATTGTATTCTGGACATTGGGGCTCCCTAGGTCAATTTTAATAGTGATTAGGGGTCAAAATAGAATCAAAATCGCGTTTTTCCACCTTACATTGGGTGGGGATGACCTAGGAATCTGAAATTTGGATATGTTGTTCACAATTGCATTACTCACCAATGGTATGAATTTGGACTATTTTCATCAATTTGGGGGCAAGTTATGCTTGTCCAAAAAAATGACCTTTCTGTAATTTTCAACTTTGACCCTCCAAACTGCAGGGGTCAATTTTAGCCCCCGAAAGAACCCCATTCCCCAAGTTTGACTTTATTTGATCGATTAGAACCGGTTCCAGGTCATAAAATGTAAAAATTCAAGTTTCGGTGAAACTTCTATATAAAATATAAAATGACTGGCCTACCGCAAATAGCCCTTTTTTTACAAAAATTTGGCTAAAAACAAGAGCCTTGAAAAAAATCCAACCCCAGATCATTTTCCACTTCACATCCATAAATTCGGAATCGATCGCTTCTAACCCTTCAATCGTCCGAAATCCAGCACTAACAAACCGTAGAACTTCATAACAGCAATTCATTTCAAAATTCTACATACTCGTAAGAAAAATTACCCAAAAAATTAGCACATTAGAATCCTCTGCTTACTAGCACAGTCCAATGAATCCAGCCCAGCGCCAAAATCCCCTCCTACGTCACTCGGTCACGAATCATTTATCGAGTAATTTTTTCCACGCGTTAACTCATACGATCATCTGGTAATAACCTTTCATTAAAGCTTCCTGGGCGTGGGTTACGTGTAGCAAATTTGACATACTCGCATACCAACTTATAGCAATAGCATCATATCGCACATGACCTATGTCAAATACGGCGTGCCGCGTCCAATACACGTTCTCGTCCTGCCGCAGCATGCCGCACGTATCACTCTCTAATACCCAGCCATAGCCATAGCCAAAGCCATCTATATTGCCATATTCGCATCTATACTATTAGTAGGTATTTTGAACGCCAAAGTCGGCAAATCACCGATCAAAGATTATCGCTAACACCGTTATCCACAGTCCGCAGCTGCAGTTAAACCGGAACCGTTTAGGTTTTTTTCTATCACTCGATCTTCGTTCCGGTCCCGGCCACCGACCGTATCCGCGTATCTCCCACAGGCCACAGGCCACACCGCCTTATACTTGTAGCCGAATCCAAATCACTCAGAGTAAAATTTTCAAACCGTGTTTTACAACGTAATAAAATATAGGTATAAGTAAACGACGGCGACCACTCGGTTTAAACCCAAAGTCATAAAATTTTCAACTTTGATCCGTAATAACCGCCGTTTATTCGCAGTCTGATAACATAGTCGTCGTGCTACAGTTATGTCAATATCGGAGTTAATATTTTGTAGATTTTCATCTCTGTCTATACTCACGTGATGTGAGATGAATTCCAGACTCCAGTCGCTTAATTACCCTACTCGAGCATTCTCTTTCTCCCTTATAAAAATAACATTACGTATCAATTAGCACGATATTGCGAGCCAAAAGATGAGAAATTTGCTGGAATATTTACTACGATAACGGTACCACAGACCAAAATCTAACACCGAGAATATAAATTTCGCGCTAAAAAAATGCCACAGTCGAACCTCCGCGATTATCTTTCGCTCAGGTACACTTTTCCCCTATTTTATATACCTTTTTTTTTTCTCTCATCTTCTTATACTCGTATACCTAGGAATATAAAAATTACGCAATACGAAGCCTTCATCTCGACTGAAAACTATTTGACCACATCATACGAAAAGAATCTCGTTCTATCCGAACCAAATTAAAACCCATCTTTTAAAAAGAATTTAACACCGCGCGTATACGTAGATCTAATGATTATTAGGGAGCCTGTCTTTTTCAGTGAACCTATCCTTATACACCGGTTCCCGCTGCTATATAATGTCTACATGTACTACGAGCCAACCAATTACACACGTATCCTTCCTTTGCTTCATCTGAATAGGAAAGATGATGAAAAAAACCTAGGTACTCCTCCGACGACGTCGCCTTCATCAATTGTACAGCTAACCCTTTCAATGCTCTGTATACCCAATGAGTACCAAAATATATTGCGAATTATGCTGCTAATTACGCGACAGCACCTGCTCTCGTATTATGAATGAAGATTTACTAGCTTTTTTTTTATTCAGCTTGCCCCCCATTTTTTTTTTTTTTTCAAGAGTCGACTCATGCAGTCTTTCTGTCTCATCTCGAGTTCGCATTCCTTTGAGAGAAGAATTTTCCTATAGCGAATGAATAAAAAGAGCGAATTGTTGTGGCGCGCATATTATATGTATAAAAGAGAAGTATAATACATATAAAAATACGCGTGTATTTCTTGCAAACACGCACCACTGTTCTATACTTTGGATTATGGACGTGTTTGCAAAACATGCAACTTGAAGAACATGCGAAAAATCTACTCGCGAGATAACGTGTCTATAAGGTACTTCAAACACGAGCACTAATTTTTACAACACTTTTTCAATTAGATGTGCGTAATTTTTTCGTCTATCAGTGGTTCGATCGTTCATGCTGCTGAAGAAGGTGGTTTCTTTTTAGCTTCGTTCTCGTTTACGGACATTTCACGAGTGAGTTTGTTTATTTTTTTCTGCTACGAATGAAAACCGTATCGAAGGTTTGAGAGTATAGCGAATATTACCGAAGAGATGGTATACGAAAGAAAAGTTTTCTAATGTAGAAATTAAATAAATTAATAAATGGATTAGATCCCGGGGAGGGGTAACGAAAAAGGATATAACAAATAGGGCGATTAATTTCTAATCGCTTCAAAAACGAACCTTTTCGTAACTCTATTTATTTTGCAATAACAACAATAACAAATTCTTTGGATTACTTCAGATAACGGACCTCATAGCCAAATATAACTAAATTAACAAATTTTAAATACAACGAAAACATAGCCAAATAATTATAATCGCGAATCCGCGACACTCCCGACGAAAAACGAAATTTTAAATTTAAAATAATAAGTAAACGAGAAAAATTATGATGTTTCTAAGGGATACAATTTGTTAATGGGACGGGTAAGTTTAGAATTTTTAGTTTCAACAATTGCCAACCTGATATTACCTTCCGAGCTAACATTAACATTAAATTACTTTACCAACTTTCCACTCTCCTCTAGGACAAAATTTTTCATCACCTTCAATTAATATGATATCTCCTACTTTAGGAACTAAATCTACTACATTTTTCTTTTGTTTTATACTAATATTACATTCACAAAGACTAGTTAAATATTGAAATTTCCAAACGTTCCAAAATTGATTAATAATATCATTAGATCTTTCCCATAAATTTGTGATTACATCGCGTTTAATATTTTTAACATTATCAATACCTATTCGGAATAAAATCGAATTTAGTATTCATCAAATCATTAGGTGTTAATACATTACTATCATTTTCACAGACGTAAACGATAGGACGCAAATTAATTACAGAAATTACTTTGTACAACACGGTTCTTAATTGATTTTCTGTTATTATACAATTAAAAATTGTTTTCTTTAGCGACATTTTCACTATACCTATTAACCTTTCATAAAAACCGACATGCCACAGGGCATATTCAGGCAATAGTTTCCATTCTATCGAATTATTTTTACAAAAATCTAATACATCATCATCAGAAATTATTTGTTTCCAAAGATTTTCAAAAGCTGATTTAGTTATTTTAAATTGCGTTGAGTTATCACTTATCACAAATTTTGGAATTGTGTGTAACGCTATAAAATTACAAAAAGCGAGTAGGAATTCTTGAGTTGTCATATTCTCTAAAAGTTGTAAATGAATCGCACGTGTTATCATACAAACAAAAATACTAATAAATACTTTTTTCTGGACTGAGTTAAACTGACGTATAAAGGACCAAATGTGTCAATGCCACAACAGGAAAATGGACTGCTTTGATTTACATAAAATTCAGGTAACGGAGGAATTGCCGGATATTTATAAGGACCACCATCGTAGTATTTGCAGTTAGCACATTTTTTTAGAACGTAGTACACAGTCGATCTGCCTTTCGGAATCCAGAAATTTTTTTTCAATTCAGAGAGAGTATGCAAAACGCCGACATGATAGTTATCAATATGAATTTTTTCAATTAGTAAACAAATGAAGAATTCTTTCTCAGGTAGAAGTATTGGAAACTTTGCATTATCATCGAGACATGATTCAACTAAGGGTCCACAACAACGTATAATATTTTGAGAATCACGTTTTAAACCAAGTGCATTAGGTTGAGAAATATCAGGATAATTTTTGTTTTGGATATATATAATCCACTGGTTGAAAGCTTCTTCGGTTTTCTGAACAATATTATTCGAATTGACATTTTTCATATAGCTTAACGTTGCATCAAGTAGATAGTTGAGGGTTTTAAATTGAGTACAATCAATTTTAAACAGAGGCTGAATTACAGCTGTACCTTATTATTCGAGATAAGTACTGGTTCTGGTTCAGGTTCAGGTTCGGATTCAAATTGTAAATTCATTGCCTTTGGCCAAGGGACTTCCATTTCTTTCAACCATGTGGGGCCTTCCAATGGAGAAGGAGAGGATGACTGAATTTTCAATTTTACAATACCTCGAGAGTATGATTCTGTCAGATTTACCTCCCCCTCCAAAACCTTGATTCAATTCATCATCATTCCTCGATTTGAGTAAATCAGAGAGCCCTTTTTTTCAAAAAAAATGATTCTCTGCGACTTTTCTCGGTCTCTTAGACGGATTTTCTTCAGATTTTCAGGTCTTTAAAATATCAACTTATCACGAAGGGAGAAAAGGAGGATTTTTCAAACTTCGTGAGCGACAAATAATATCATCGGTAATTCACAAAAGCAACTTGTTTGCAATAAAAAATGTGAAAACTATACCTTCCACTCTCGAAAAACATTTCGCAGATTTTTTGAGTGGGGGGGAGGGAGGGTGAAGAATATTTTCTCGTATTTTTCGATAAGTTAGTTCGAAAAAATAAAGGGGCGGTAGTTCAAGTGAAGCAAAACCAAATTTTTTGGAATATTTTTCAGATTTCTTACTTGGTGTTTTTAAAAAAAGTTTTCGAACGTGATAACTGTTATAATTTGAAAAAATGTTTCAACTTTTGATGCTTCTTGAACAAAATTTTCAATTTGTTTAATATTTCTCGATTTTTTTCCAAGACATTTTTTTTTCAAATTAAGCAAAATGATCAGTTTATGAGGATTTCATTTCCGGAATTCTCTGATTTGGACGTTGATATTTTGAAATGATTCCCTGACATTCGCAAAAAATGATTTGAAAAAACACACTATTTCCAAGGTTGAAAAAATGTTTGAACTTTCGATGCTAGCTTTTCGAACAAAATTTTCAATTTATTTGATACTTCTCAATTTTTTTCCAAGATATTTTTTTTTCAAATTAAGCAAAATAATCAGTTTACGAGGATTTTATTTCCGGAATTCTCTGATTTGGAGGTTGATATTTCGAAATTTCCTGACATTCGCATGAAATGATTTGAAAAAACACACAATTCTCAAGGTATTCGTCTTTCAAAAAAAAAAAAAAATTAACAATATTGAATGTGGACATTGAGAATGTATTTTTCAATAATGTAAGATTAAACAAAATTTCATTCATTCATTCATTCATTTTTTTTTTTTTTTTTTGAAAATTTTGAACGAATTTGATGATGAATAACATTTTTTTAGGACTATTAAAAACAATGAATAAATTCACATGAATAAAATTCCAAATGTTTTTAAAAAATTAAAAAAAGACGTATTTAATAAAAAATACTATTTTGCTTTTTTTGCAAAAAAAAAAAAAAAAAAAAAAAAACGAAAACAAAATAGATCTTTTTTTGGATAGAGAAATCTGTTGGAGAAAAATTTTCTAATTCAACTGCCTAGATTTTTTCCAACCATAAACGAACTTTTCAACTCCTCATGAATTTAATTCCGATTTTTCTTTTTGAAAAAGCACGAGAAACGACAATTTTGAAAAAAAATAATTTTGCATTTTTCAAAAAAAAAAAAAATGTTACAGGCGATCCCTTTTTGGATAGAGAAATCTGTTGGAAAAAAATTACAAATATAATTCCGAATTTTAAAAAAATGAGCGAAAAACAACAATTTAGAAAAATATATCATTTAGCTTTTTTCGAAAAAAAAGAACGAATAGATATTTTTTTGAATGAAAAAATTAACTGAAAAAAAAGCCAAACAGTTCAGAACAGCACCAATTTTTTTGGATGAAAACATTGGCTGAAAAAAATTTTCCAAATCGACTGGTGAAAATTTCAATGGTACCTAAAACTTGAAGGTAATCATTGCCTTGAATTTTAAAAACGTCCTCCTACAATTTCTTCAAAAAATTTGTCAAAAAATCTTCTAAATTAGAGTTTTTATGCATTTTAATACATCACTAAATTTGTACAATGATTCGAGGAAAATTGCAATACTTGAAATACCTCTAATCTACTGTCAAGTAAGTATTATAAGTTTCAAATATAATTATTAGCACCGAAAAATTCAAATTTTGAACTTTTTTCAATACACACATTCCATTTTCATAAACTTTTTCATTTTCAATAATCAGTCGCATTTCTATTTAAAAATTTGGTACAATTTAGTTACGTTAAATGCCACAGGAATGTGATAAAAAGACCAACTTCTCAATTTATTGTTCCAGCCTCAGCTCGACTGCCTCGTTCAACTTTCAAAATTGAGAAAAAAAACAAAAATTCCGTCCTCAATTCATCGAGTTTTTTACTTCATTTTTTCAAAGATTTTGAGAAATTTCCGAAAAACGAGACAGGGTGGTCCATAATCTAAGATACCAAAAAAAGAAAACTATATGACTTATACTTATCATTAAGAAGGCAAGATACATTTTTTTTTTAGGATGGTTCAATTTGAGACATTTTCTACAAAATAAAGGAAACTCGATTTTACTGTATAAAATTTTGGTTTTCATAATTTTTTTTTTAAACCCTAAATTTTCTCCAAAAAATATATTTTTTTGCGATAAGTAAAAAGTAAAGGTATCTAAAAAATCCTATTCCTTATCAGAAAAAAATTGAAGAGAAACAAAACTGCTGAATTGAAAGTTTCTCGTCCTTAAAATGTAATTCAAATTCCTTCATTCAAGAAAATAAATATTCTTCAAAAAAAACAATGAAAAAAAATTTTCTGGAATGATTTTTGTTCTTGAGATATTAAAAAAAAATAAAAAATAAAAACAGGTTGAAGCGAAAAAAAGAACCATCAATTTCAGATAAAATGTTCCCAAAATGATAAATAGTGACTTGGCAGCGCCAAAACTTTTTTCTGAATATTTTCCAGATTTACAGTAACTACCTGCATAGAAGCTTAAAAAAATCGCGATTTTTACAAGAGCTAGGGGACGGGAAAAGGGAGTCAAAATAATTTCAAAAAACCGATACGACTTCAAAAATTCAGAAATACTCTGTGACAGCAAAACCAAGCCAAAAATAATGGAAGTTTTCGATTACCTACGTACGATTAAATTTTCACCAAGTCAAGTTTTTCGGTCCCTAATTGATGGGGGAGGGGGGGATGACTGAATACAACAAGACTAAAAAACACGTAAATAGAGCGTATAAATTTTTTACACTCTCTTCTTCCTCCAATCATTCTTCACGTACGAATACATACTTATTTCATTCCTGATTTAAAATAGAAGACGAAAAATTCTCGACTAGGCTGTATATTACTCATCGTATACATAAAACTGAACCACGACGATATTCGTACATCTAGGTATACACCGCGTATTCCCGAGAGGTGTATTTTTTAATCGTCGAGATGGTTTGATAATTTCGTTCCAGATTTGGGGTAAGTAAGTTGACGGATTCGAGGGCGTGGAAGGATTGATTACATTAAACTCGACTCAACTCCACATCAAGGTACCTAGTTTTTCCCATCTTCGAGTTGGGAACTTATTTCTGGTTAAATTAACATCGTCGTATAGGTATAGTAGAAACTCTTATACAGATATAAGTCTACGAGAACCAAACCACAAGCGTAATAAAAACGAACAACTCACCTTAGTTACTCCAGTAATAGGTATGTGGGTATTGGTGACTATGGCGAAGACTTCAACTTCGTACGAATTCGATCCAGATTCTCTATCTAAGATCACAGCTGTTGATAAAATTCCGAGCTTGGGATCTATATCGAAAATTCGATTTTCGATCGTCGTACTTGTTGATGTTGCTGTTGTTGTTGTTGTGCCTGTTCCGGTGATATTTGTGATATAGTATTCGATATCGTTGGAAGGTGGTTCGACATTAACAGTTAGAATATTGGTACCGATGGGCTCGTTTTCGTAAACATCGCCTTTGAGGTGTTGGGTTAGACGGAGTTCGTCGTTTTTCGAACTCGGTGTAATAATCGTTACGTACTGATCGCTGGATCTTCTATCGGATTGTACAGCTTCGTCGGTAGCTTTAATCGATATTTGGTATTTAGGTTTAATTTCGGGTAAGTGTTTTCTAAGTATTAACGCTCCGGTATTGCGTTGAATTTGGAATAGGTCTGTATTCAGTCCGGATATATCGTACGTAACCATACCGTTGGTACCGGAATCTGGATCTTTGGCTAGAACGTTCATGATCAACGTATCAGGAGCGTTTGCTCTTAGGATAGCGGCGTTCATCGATACGAAGCTGGGAGCGTTATCGTTAACATCTTCGACAATCACGGTGACCATTTTCTCAGCGAATAGGCGATCGAGCTCGCGAGGAGCTTGATCGGTGGCGCGAACAGTTAATCGAAACGTATCGACTGTTTCGCGATCGATTGGCAGCTGCGTATGGATGACTCCGGTTTTGGGGTTGATTTGAAAATGAAACGTGGTCGAGTTTTCGGCCGGTTCTTGTTTCACGATCGAGTATATAATTTTACCATTTAATCCGGAATCTGGATCTTCTGCGGTGACCGTGACGATAGGAGTATTGATGGGTATATTTTCTCTGATCTGTCTAACGATAGCGGTGCTGGGAAACGCGGGCGGGTTATCGTTACAATCCTCGACGGTGACGGTGAATAGAAGGGTTGTAGATAGACGAGGATTACCTCCATCGTAGGCTGTAATGTTTAACACGTACGAGGTGACGTCTTCGTAATCTAATTTCTTTCGTAAATACAACACTCCGGTGAGGGGATCGATTTGAAAAGATTCTCTCCTGTTGCCGGATCCGATCGAGAAGAATATTTCGCTATTTACTCCTGAGTCGAGATCGGTGGCTGAGAATTCGTATAATTTACTGTTGATCGGTGCGTTTTCGAGGATCGATACTGGAGCTATAACGTTCTGGAATACGGGAGGGTTATCGTTTTCGTCTGTGATTTCAACGCTGATAGTTGTATTCGAGCTTAAGCTTCGAGCTCCGGCATCGTAAGCGGTTACTGTGAGCTCGTAATGCGAGGTTTTCTCACGATCTAGAAGTTTAGAGACGGTTATTTGGCCGGTAGCTTTATCGATGACGAATTTTCGTTCTTCGTTGCCTGCTACCAGGGAGTAGTAAACGTCTCGATTCAGTCCTTCGTCGGCGTCTGAGGTGAATACCCTGAGGATTTGGGTACCTAGAGGCGAGCTTTCGGAGATAGAGACTTTATACGGTAATCTGAGGAACTGAGGAGCGTTATCGTTCACATCGGTGATGAAAATATTGATCTTGACTTTATCGTGAAGTCTAGGGATACCGTTATCGCTGACAGTTGCTTCCAGTGTGACGAAATTCTGCCCAGTCGACTGCACGAGGAGTTCGCGATCGAACGTACGAGCCGTACGAATAAACCCATTTTTCGGATCCACGATGAAATCGGTCTGTTTACCGAGCAAGGCGAACGTCAATTCGGCATTCCTGCCTACGTCTTTATCTAGAGCGTTTATTTTACCTACGAACGTATCTACGGGTTCGTTTTCTTTCACTTGGAAGTTGAAACTGGTGTTGACAAATTCGGGTTTGTTGTCGTTCTCGTCGATAACGTGTACGATTAATGGCACGTTCGAGCTACGCTCCGGTGTGCCTGAATCTTTCACTTCGATCGTCAAGCAATAGTAATCTTTTTCTTCTCGATCCAACTTCTTTTTCACGTACACGTATCCGTCAGGAAATATACCGAATTTTCCATCTTTATTACCGGTGACCAGATTATACTGCAGGGCTCCATTCAGACCGGAATCTTCATCGTAGGCAACCACAGGAATGAACCGTTCGTTCACAGTGACAGATTCCGGTAAAGAGATCTCGTAGGATTGTTTTTCGAATATAGGAGTATGATCGTTGACATCGGTTACCGTCACCGAAACCGTGTGTTTGGCCCATAACGCCGGCGTACCGGAATCGGTGGCTTTGATATCAGCATTGAGAACCGTACCGGGGACAACTTTCAGCGGTTTGTTTAGATAAATAACTCCCGAATCGGAAGCGATACGAAACTGGTCCGAATCCGAAGCCATACTGTAGGTAATACGACTATTCAATCCAGAATCTTTATCTTTAGCTCGGACTAGAAAAACCTCCTGTCCTACAGCTGTATTTTCGGCCACGTTAACTTGATCTTTTTCGTTAGCGAACTGAGGTTTATTATCGTTCAAGTCCAGTACGGTGATATTGATTCGAGTTTTGGTCAAAGCTGTCGACATTTTAGCAACCACTGTCAAACTATAGGTGGATTGGTGTTCTCGATCGATTTTACCGCTCGTTCTGATCACTCCGCTGCGTTCGCCGATTTCAAACATGTGCTTGGGATCGCCGGAGACGATGAAAAACTGAATATCGTCGTAATTGAAATTCCTCGATTTGATTTTCACCTTTCCTAACTCTCGTTCGACGTACTCTTCTCGTAATCCGTCATCTTCGCGGGTTTGAAAAACGTAATTATCGTTCTCGAAAGCCAACTCGTCGTCGTTATTGTTATTATTTCGGAATATTTCGACTATCGCGTTCGCAGTGGATTTTTTACCCTCTTTGTCGGCAGCGCTGATGGTCAATTTGAACGAATTTTCGCCTCGTTTGCCTCCATTGAGCGGAGATTTCAGGTAAACGGTGCCTGTTAGTTCGTTTATGTAGAACGGGGCTTCATCCACGTTTTCAATTTTGTACGAAATTTTATCGTTGAGATCGGCGTCGATGGCGTATACGGTCAAGATGGCCGTACCAGGAGCGGTTGTATCGTTAACGCGAGCGAAATACCAGATCGGATAGAAAACCGGTGCGTTATCGTTGGCATCCGACAATGTTAGAAAAACAGTAGCGGTCGAAGATTGCGCCGGAGAGCCTTGATCTTTAGCCACTACTTTGATCTGATACGCGGCTATGGTTTCTCTGTCTAGCTTTTTAGTCACCATTAGCTGGCCGCTAAGCGATTGCATGCTGAACGTTGAAGGGTATTTAGCCGCTGTGTCCGGGTGCAGTGAATAGATAACGCTGCCGTTCGTACCTTGATCGTGATCTACAGCTGAGATAGTTGTTAAGGGTGAGCTTTCGGCGATATCTTCGCTGACTGTGATGTTAACTGTATCTTGAGCGAAGGTAGGTTTTTCGTCGTTTTCGTCTAAAATGCTTACTTTCAGTTGGGTATAAGCCCATTTTGGATTCGGACCTCTGTCTCGAGCTGAGATCTTCAATTCGACTGTGCCGGATTTCTCTCGATCGAGTTCAGCTCTAGTGGTAATCAGTCCGGTCTCCGGATCCATGTTAAACCAACGGAATTCGTTACCGGAGACGATGCTGTAATAAATCAACGCGTTTACTCCGCTATCTTCGTCGGTGGCTGCGATACTAGCTACGTAGCTACCGACCGGAGCCAGTTCGTTGAGTACGGCCGAATATTCGCTTTTTTCGAACACCGGTTCGTGATCGTTGACGTCGTTTACGTAGATGATCAGAAATGACGTTACCGTCCTGGCCGGCGTACCTTTATCCGAAGCTACGACAGTTAAATTGTATTTATTGATGTGTTCTCGATCTAGCACACCATTGACTCGAATCAGATCGAAACTCTGACCGGATTCCATTCGAAAATGATGCAATTCGTTCCCAGCTTTGATCGCCACCACGGTTTCTCCATTCAGACCATCGTCCGGATCGACTACAGAGACAGCAGCTACGACCGAACCATTTGCAGCGTTTTCGTCAACCGTTGCGTAAGGAGCTGTGGATGGAAAATAGCTGAATTTGATCACAGGATCGTGATCATTCGCGTCCAGCAAGTTGACCGTAACGTAAGCTCGTCCGTCTTGCTGAGGTGATCCGTGATCTCTGGCGTAGACGGTGAAAACGCAGCTTTTCGGACAGCTTTTGTCACGTTTAGCGTGCTGCATTTGGGGGCAATTTTGATGCGGACAATCGAGCACCTCGGCTGTGTAGATATCTCCTGTATCGGCATCTACTGAAAATCTACGTTCCGATTCGGCCAAATAGTAACTAATCTTGGCGTTATCGCCGTCATCGTCGTCGGTAGCCAGCACCCTGAGGACTTTGGTACCAACCGGTGAGCTTTCGTTTAACGGGGCGCTATAATCGCTGATGGCGAATATCGGCGGATTATCGTTCACATCCAGTATGGTAACGTTGACTTGTAGATACCCGAAGTGAGTAGGTACGCCGCCATCTCGAGCCGAAATATTCAATTGATAGAACGCGACTACTTCTCGATCGAGTTTATCGGTTGTTTTCAAGTACAGATAGGAAGTGTCACCGGACGGATTATGGGTCACTTCGAGCCTAAACTTATCGTTCGTGTTACCGGAGACGATCTGGTAATCATCTGTAACTCGATTAATACCTATATCTCGATCGGTAGCTGTATCGAGTAAAAGCTTCGTACCGGAGGCTGCGTTTTCTGAAAACAGTACCGAAATCGAAGGTTCGGGGAACTCGGGAGCGTTATCATTCACGTCTATGACCAGCACCCGTACTTCGATCGGATACGTTGGCTGACTAGATAAAACGACCAAATCGAATCTATCGTTTTTTAAGCTCTCGCGATCCAGTATGACGGTAGTTCGAATCTCGCCGCTGGTCTCATTCAGCGTGAATTCTTTGGGAGATTCGTTGAATCTGTACGTGAATCCGGATTTGATTGGTATCGAGCCGACGACACTACCTCTAGGTTGTCCTTCCAATATTTCCAACTGTACTCGCGTGTCGACAGCTCTGCTTTGCATCTGAGTGGAGAATCCGTCCGAATTCGGGGATCTCTTCTTAGCACCAGGGCCCGGGCCTTGGGCAGCGATTAAAATCAGGCACTGGGCCGTTAAACACATTAACGCGCACCTGTTCACGAACACCATCGCGAATACGAACGATCTTCAATACGACATGATCTAAAAAAAAAAAAAAACTAAAACAAATACATCAAACGATTAACTCTTCATCGATCGACACTGCACTGAGAACAACATTCGATGCTCGTATTCGTTAACCGAACAACCGAACTAGATTGAAACTCGTAAAACGCCGAATAACCGAAACAAATTACGCTATCGTAATTAAATAAAATCATCGCATTATCGATTTAGCAACTAAAGTAAAACATTTCGGCGAATTTCATCACGATAATAGGTAGAGAAAAAAAATCACGTTTGTCGCCGTCGTATATACGTATAGATTTTACACACAGAAAGAAACCTTCGCGTTCGCGACTCATCGAACAACACACGTGCACTAATATGTTTAGCTGCAGTACATAGAGAAGAGAGACTGGTTCCGTACTCTTTTTCTACCACTCGACACGCCAGTGTACAAGAAGAATACCTACCCAAGACCAGTTTTAACACAAAACGTTAACTAAACATTCTTCCAGAGTTCCCTTTCGCCCTTTCACCCATAGTACAATCACTTCACTTATGCGCGACCACTCCATCGGTTGATGCTCGGCCGGCGGCAGATTTTACAGCCCGCAAATAGATGGGCCTAAGTTGAACAACTATTCAAGATGGCGGACAACGCATTCTCTATCCTTTTTTTTCTTCTCCAAAGTATTAGAACGCTGGAGACTGTAATGCAAGAAATAGGATTACGTATAGTAATTTTCGTCAGAAAAATATTATTTCGAGGTAGTACGGAATCAGCGATGTTCTTCCTTCCTTTTTTTGTTTTTTTTATCTATGTAAAAAGAGCATAGCTGAGTTAGTTTGCCATTAAAATACATACCTATTATACTCGTATGTTATAACGAATAAAATGTTTCAACTGTGGAAGGTCTCCTAGTCCTCTCTTCTCTAACAGTTATTAATTATTGTACAATGTAGGTACCTACATTAGGTACTCATATGATCAATCTTGACGCAGTTTTCGGATATTTACTCAGATGTCGACCTGTTTTCGAACACCCGAAATGAAATAAAATCATTTTGATTAAAATTAAATATCTAAAAGATCATAGCAGGGTAAAATGGATGATTTGGTCTCATCCTCGCGGATTTTGAAACTAACCGGTGAAAGTCGCCCACTGCAGCCCAAATCCCACACCCCCTGTGACAAAATTTTTAGATCGACAGATCACCTCCAACCTCTTCAAAATGAGGTGAAATTGCAATTTCAGTTGAAAATTTCCAACTTTGCCAGTTTCCAACCGATTTTTACCAAACTTGCAGGGATGTTAGATACTCCCAAGGGATATTCGTGGAAATTTTTAGAAATTTTTTCAAGCATTATTTTCTGGACAAAACGCGCACTTTTAGCTTTTAAATGGCACTTTTGATCACTTTTTTCAGGGATGCAATTTTGAAAAAAATATATATCATGTAGGTATTTCACCTAGATGTACAACACAAATTTTTTCAGAATTTTTTAAACAGGTGAAAGACCTTCAAAAATGTAAAAAAAATAATTTTTTCATGCTTTTTCACGCCCAAAATTGATAAATTTTAGTCGAAAATTTTTTTCTCGCTATTGTATTGTAAAATACGTTTAACTACATCATCAACCCGAATATGGACTAAATTAGTATCTAATTTTTTTCTATGTTTTATGATTTTTGCAAAAAAAAAAAAAAATGATTCCTGTCATTTTGGGAACCTCTGAATCGCTTTTCGGATTACCCAAACGGCCAAAATTCATGCATAGACTAATATCCAACTCGAAATACATCATATTTCAACTTTAAAAAAATTCAAAACTTCCAATTTATTTCAAAATCATTTTTGTCGAAGTCAGATTTTTTCAATTTTGAAAAATGCACTCGTTTGAGATTTAAAAAATCGAAGATCTTCAATTTTTCTGAACATGACATCTGATTTTCGAGTACATATACTTAATAAGTCTAAAGATGGTTGGAAGCTCCGTGAGACGTCTCCGAAACCATCTCCAGTCAACTCAGCTGTTCAGAGTGAATTTCAGAAATTTCAAGAATCAGATAGAGACTCTAGAACTGCTCAAAACGGTTCGAAACTATTTTCAATCGATTTAGTGGATCAAAAATAGGGTATAAATACTTCCAGAATTTCGGATTTCAGGTTTCTAGGTTAATTTGGTAAAAATCTGAAAATATTTTCTCATTTTTGGTCCAAATTTGACTTTCAAAAATTCACAAAAAATCGAAAAAATGTATTTTTACGCCAGGAATTTAGGCAGGTGATATATTTTTGTACGCTTTTTCGATCTAGCTTTGTCTGTATTGCCAACTCGAAACATAATATCATATTTTAATTTCAGAAAAATTCTCAACTTCCAATTCAATTTGAACTCATTTTTGTTCGTCTCGGGTTTTTTCAATTCTGAAAAATGTGCTCATTAGAGGTGAAAAAAATCAAAAATCTTCAATTTTTCTGAACATGACAGTTGATTTTTGAGTTCATATAAGTCTATTGATCGCTCGAGGCTCCAAAATGGCTTGAAACCATCTCCATGTCAACTCAGCATGTTGAAATTGGGTGCAGAGCGAATTTCAGCTTTCCAACTTCACTGGGTAAAATTTTGTGGAAAAAAACAAATTTCAAAGATCTGCTGGAGACTCTAGAACTGCTCAAAACGGTTCGAAACGGTTTTCAATCGATTTGGTGGATCGAAAGTAGGGTCAGCTTTCAAGTTTCCAGGTTAAATTGCACGGTATCAAACGAATTTTTTTGTTGAAAAAATCATTACTTTTTCAATACTTTTTTCACTCTTTTTTTTTCAACCAAATTTTCAGAAAGCTCGCCACTGGACTCCCCCCTCGCCCTCACACACACAAAAAAATTAACAAAATCGAATTTTTCAAAGGAAAATTTTCAAAAAAAAAATTGAAATTGGAAGAAAATTTGTCTACAAAGTAAGTACGTATTTCTTAATTTCATCAAAAATGAACTTTTTCATTTTTTCACGGTCTTTTTGACTGAATTCACAACGTTTTCACTACTTTCACTACCTGTTACCAGCTGACTTGTTAAAATTCTGATATTTTCTCATTTATGGTTCAAATTTAATTATCAAAAATTCACCAAAAATCAAAAAAATATTTTTTATTTTTGCTCCGAAAATTCTGGTCAGTGATATATTTTTACATGCTTTCTCGATCTAGCTTCAGAAAGCTCGCCACTGGACCCCCTCGCCCTCACACACACAAAAAAATTAACAAAATCGAATTTTTCACAGGGAAGTTTTCAAAAAAAAAAAATTGAAATTGGAAGAAAATTTGTTTACAAAGTAAGTATAAGTTATTTCAATTTCATCAAAAATGAACTTTTTCATTTTTTCACTGTCTTTTTGACCGAATTTACTACTTTTTCACTTTTTTCACCACCTGTTACCAGCTGACTTGGTAAAATTCTGATAATATTTTCTCATTTGTGGTCCAAATTAAAAAAATTTCAAAAATTCACCAAAAATCAAAAAAATGTATTTTATTTTTACTCCAGAAATTCTGGTCAGTGATATATTTTTACATGTTTTTAAAATCTAGCTTTGTCCGGATTGGTCCAAAAAAATTTGTGAGAGTTGGGATACCTTCCTTGTTAGTGAAACATTTTTTTTTTTTGCTATACCTCTAAATTGTTACCTAGGATGAGAAAATCACGACTACAGAATGTAAAAAAAATAAGCAGAAGAACCTATTGGAAAAAATTGAAAAATTTCCAGTTCCAACATCCCAGTTTGGTCCCTACTTGAGTGAAATCAAGTTATACACCACTTTTAACCCCCCCCCCTTCTCACATATAACCAATTTGTGGGCTAGGGTGGCTTTTTATACACTACCTCGTCCTGAAGTTGATTGATACAGAGATTGAATTTTTATTAATTTTTAAAAAATACCTGCATTTTGATTTATTTCAATTTCAAGAGCCTCTGTATGAAAAGAACCAATATTGTTGGGGGAGGAGATCGACGGAGAGTATTTTTGAAAAAGGAGTGATTTTCAAGGGTTTTGACCATAAATGAAAATGTTTTTTAAAAATTACAAAATTGAATTTTTAATTTCTGTTTTATTTTTTTTTTCTCAACTTGAGAGCTTTCTACATAATTAAGAGGATCAATATATTTGAAAGATAGAGAAAAAAATGGGATAATTCAGTACAATTCTGACATAAAAAAAATGGAAAATCTCCAAAAAATTCCAAATTTTGATTTATTTGACGTTGGTGGGGAGAGGAGGGGGGGAGGGGTCATACTACAGGACTATTAACGTTATAGGTTGGATGATTTTTCTTGAACAGAGAATAGTTTCAATGAATTTCGACGGAAAAACTAAAAATTGAAAATTTTGAGTGAATTGTTTTATTAACTAGGGAGGGGGGGAGGGTGGAGCACTTTTGTGAGGGGTTTGACCATAAATGAAAATGTTTTAAAAAAATTACAAAATTGAATTTTCAATCTTTGTTTTATTTTTTTTTTCAACTTGAGGATTTTCTAATTAAGAGGGCCAATATGTTTGAAAGATCGAGAAAAAATGGGATAATTCAGTACCATTCTGACCAAAAAAATGGGAAATCTCCAAAAAATTCCTGATTTTGATTTATGTATTTGACTTTGGTGGGGAAAGGAGGGAGGAGGAGGGTCATACTACAGGACTAACATCATAGGTTAGAGGATCTTTCTCGAAAAGAAAATAGTTTAAATGAATTTTGACGTAAAAATTAAAAATTTCGAGTAAATTATTATTTTTTTTAACCGGGGGGGGGGGGTGCTTTCGTGACTTTTTTCAAACAAGAGAAAAATAAAGTATAGGGAACTGCGACTTAGCCAACTATTGTTGAATTTTTCAATGAATTTTCCAATGCTTTTTTTGAGGGGGGGGGGGGGGGCTTGGAAAATTTTAAAAATTCGGCAAAATATGATTTAGATCAGCTCGATTGAAGCGAGGACAAAAACCTTGAAAAATTGATAATTTGGGAAGTAGAACTACCTACATTCTTGATCTCTATACGTGAAATTGATTCTAGGTGATTGAAAAAAAAAATCATAAATAAATCTCGGTAGTGTCCAACAATGATTGCAACTTGCAAGTGTCTGAAAAAATCAATTGGAAACTGCCAAAGTTGGAAATTTTCAACTGAAATTGCAATTTCACTCGTTTTGAAGTGGTTAGAGTTGATTAAGGGATCTAAAATCCTATCGCTGGAGTTTTGGACCAAAGAATAACTTCTGCAGGTTAGTTTCAAAATCCGAGAGCAACGCTAAATCGTCTGTCATTACCCAACTATGCTGTTAAAAAATAAAAAAAATTAAAATTTTTATCTATAGAAACATGGTAAAATTGTTAAAAAATAAAATTATTGATCGAGATTTTGGACATTCCTATCACAACTTAATTTTTACGTCGATAAAAAGAGAGCATATGAAGGAAGAACATCGACGATAGCCATAGCAGCGAGAAATACTCCCATTTCTTGCATTACAGTCTCCTCGCATTGTTCGAAGCCAGCCCCTCGCTCTTCACCCCGCACTCCCACCTGCTGGATCTCTGCCGCCGTTCATCGTTTTCCAGATGCACTTCGCCAACATACTACTACACGTACGTACGCACACACACGCACACACTCACCCTAGGCTACATTGAATACTCGAATTTATACGTACGTATACCTCTATACGAGACATCATAGTCGTCGTCGTAGTCGTAGTTTCCCCGCATCGAACCCCCTGTCGTCAGTGCCGGGTTACCTTATTTTTTTTTACCTTTTTCTACCTCTCTGCAACATATGATAGCTTACATCTTCTTTGCTCTCGGTATAGGCTATGTTTCGCTTTTTCCCATATATACTGTTATATGTTGTTCCTTCTTCGTCTCTTTTACCTCCTCAGCGCCTTGGATAACTATCCGTCACCGTAATAAAAGAATGTTGTGTCAATTTCAATCCTTCTCTGACCTGTAGGTCTGCAGGTAAAGGTCAACGTTGAGCAATATAAAACGCGCATCCTCCCTCGTCGTATACCACGTTATACTATATACTTAATTACTCAGCGGCGCGCTAACCGTTTAATTGGCAGTTTAACCGTCCGGACGCGGCCGAGGCGACCGATCCCGTCCACTCTTTTATTGACATTTTGTCGCGATTTACCACACGAAACGTGCCTGTCGCCGCCGATCAATTTTACTCTCTGTGTTTACCGCGAGCTGCCGCGCGTTTCGTTTCGATCATTTTGATAAGCCTTAGTCACACTCTGTGCCAAAATATACTGTATGTACTTGTTGTGTATGTACCTCTCATCATCTGTAACGAGAAACGCGTGCTTCTTTCATTGATAATAAGCAATAATGTTGCAGACACTGTGACGAGTTGGTTTTTTCACGCAAAAATTGAGTCGTCTTCTTCGTTTTACGCTAATTTATACTCGTCCACGTGGTTCTGGTGGTACATGAATCGTGAATGAACTGACATTGATCAGGACAGAAGGTACCTATAGGGGTACGATTCTAGTTAGTAAATTGTGATTTACTTAGGTACATTTTGTTTTTTTTTCTCACTTTGTTGAATTGCTTCCATTCCAGTATGAGCAAGGTTGTTGATGATGGAATCTTGTGATTGGGAACTCATCAAGTTACGATTAAATGAAAGGTTCAGGTTTATAGCCTGTTCTGATTCTGATCCAACTTTCCTGAAAAAAGAAATGAACAGAATTGATAAAACTGAAAGCAGGTACAGAATGATGTCAGCAAGTAACAGAGCAAATTCATCTATTTTTTTAGTTCAAAAGTATAGACGTGAGGAGGTGGGGGGGATTTGGGGGGTTGGATTTTAAAAAAACTATACTTTACCGTGCACCTTGAAATTCTAACAAATCACAAATCATGCAGCATTTTCAATTTTTTGGCATAAAAACGCTGATGAGGTGGGGGGGGGGGGGGAGAAGGGTCTGATGTGTTAAATGGAAAAAATGAACCAATGCTTCTGCATTACCAAAAATTCTACAAACGACTAGTCACGTAACATTCCCAATTTTCAACACAAAAGTACTAATGGGAGAGGGGAGGAGAGGATCCGAGTGATTTAATCGAAAAAATGAACCAATATCTGACATCCGCAGCCTCAAAATCCGAACAAGCGACATGTCACGTTACAATTTTTTGGCAAAAAATCACTGATGAAGGGAGGAGAGGGAGCCAGAGTGATTGGATGGAAAAAATGAGCCAATATTTGACCTTTGTGGCACCAAAATTTTAACAAATGACACTTTATAATATAGAACTTTACATTTTTTGGCATTAAATCACTGATGGGATCGGAAGAGTGGATCCAGAGAGATTGGATGGAAAATGATAAGCTAATATCTGATCACTGCAGCACTAAGAAATTCATATTCAAAACGTCTCCAAGTTTGGGCGAAATTTTGTATAAATCGCGAACTTATACGAAATATTGAAAAATAAAAATGGCCAAAATATGAATTCAATATTCTGAAAATTGAAAAAGAATGATAAAAATTGTTTTATCGACCTTTTACAGCTATTTAAAATTACCATAAACTGATGAAAAATCAGCCAAATTCAGCAAAATTCTAAGAAAATTGATCAACATTTTTTTTTAAAATGTCAAAAATTGATGAAATATTGCAAAAATGCACAAATAAGTACATGGAAAAAATTGCTACAAATTACGAAAAATTGATTAAATATCCGAAAACATAGTTGAAAATTACGAAAAAACAATAAAATGTAATTGAAATGGAATGAAATTGTAAAGCAATAAAACCGTAAAATTGGCACAGAAATCATTTCAAAGTTATCAGAATTTAATGGAATTCCAGAAAAATCGTGCAAAAATTTGCAACAATTGCTCAAAATATCGCTACAATTTATTTGGATGATACAAAAAATTATCTAAAAACGACATAAAAATTGATGAGATGGCTCAAAATTTGAATAAAACCATGTAAAAGTCGCCCACGATATCGAAAATTACTCAATATTCATAAAATTGCATAAAAAATTGTTAAAAGTGATTTACAGTAATTGAAAATACGATCAATTATTTTTTTTAAATCAGCAAAATTGAGCAAACTTGTTTTAAACTCGTTTAATGGCATAAAATTGATTGAAATTTGATGAACTCTCTTGAAAGTTGAGTAAAATATCGCTAAAATGACCAAAATATATCAAATAAATTCTAGAAAATTACGAAAAATTGATCAAATATTATCAAAACATCGCACAAAAAACAAGATAGAAAATTTTCAAAATTCACATAGGTAAAAACAATCAACCTGGATCAAAAATCGATAAAATATTTCAAAACTTGAACGAAATTTTGTGAAAGTTGCTAAGAATTTAGAACATTATTCATAAAATAAATCAAAGCATCATCGAAGTGGAAATAAAACTGGTTAAAAATAATATCAAGCATAATAAAAACAGCTAAATGAAAGGAGCCTAAAAACACCTAAAAATTACCAAAAATTGATGAAATTAAAAAAAAAAAAACTGTGCTAAACTTGGAAACATTGCTTGAATCTTGAAACATCATTTAAATTAAATTTACTTAAAGTACATACCTCAAAATTACAGCAAAATTTTGTAAAAATTAGAAGCGAATCATCTTATATGAAATAACGAGAACGAGAACGTGATTCATTGCTCATAATTATTTGTTATGAATGAATCACAAATCACAGCTGTAAAAAAATGATTCGAATAATGAATTAAATTGTGAAATTTTTGATCCAAATCGAAGCATGATTCAAATTATGTACAATCAATCTTGCAGTCACACGACGTTTCCAATTTTTGGCATGACAGCACTGATGAAAGGAGGGAGGAGGACTCAGAAGGACATGATTGAAAAAATTACTCAAAATTTTATTTTTGCACCTCCTCCCCCCTCCCCCAACTAACAAACGACGTATTACACGATATTTCCTAATTTTTTGGTACAGAAGCATCGATGGAGGGAGGGAGAGGGGTCTGAGTGGTTGTGTCGAAAAAAATAAGTCGATATTCGACTTCAGCACCCCCGAAACACCAACAAACAATACGTCACAAAGTAATTTCAATTTTTCATCAATCATCATTTTGACTGAGGTTTCAAAGTCTTGAAAAAAGAGATAGGAAGACTCAGAAGGATTGAATCGAAAAAATAACTCAAGATTTGATTTCAACACCCTTGAGAAGTAAACAAACGACACGTCATGTCACGCGATATTTCCAATTTTTGGTATAAACGCACTGATTGGGGGGGAGGGGACTGAGTGGTTGGATCGAAAAAATAAGTCAATATTCGACCTCAGCGCATCCGAAACACCAACAAACGATACGTCACAAAGTAATTTCAATTCTTCATCATTTTGAGCAATGTTTCAATATCTTGAGGAAGGAGATGGGGAGGCTCAGAAGGATTGGATCGAAAAAATAACTCAAGATTTGATTTCAGCATCCTCGAGACGTGAACAAACGACACGTCACGCGATATTTCCAATTTTTTGGTATAAAAGCACTGATGGGGGGGGAGAGGAGGGGACTGAGTGGCTGAATCGAAAAAATAAGTCGATATTCGACCTCAGCGCCCCCGAAACACCAACAAACGATACGTCACAAAGTAATTTCAATTCTTCATCATTTTGAGCAATGTTTCAAAATCTTGAGGAAGGAGATGGGGAGGCTCAGAAGGATTGGATCGAAAAAATAACTCAAGATTTGATTTCAGCATCCTCGAGACGTAAACAAACGACACGTCACGCGATATTTCCAATTTTTTGGTATAAAAGCACCAATTGGGGGGGGGGGGAGGGGGGACTGAGTGACTGGATCGAAAAAATAAGTCGATATTCGACCTCAGCACCCCCGAAACACCAACAAACGATACGTCACAAAGTAATTTCAATTCTTCATCATTTTGAGCAATGTTTCAAAATCTTGAGGAAGGAGATGGGGAGGCTCAGAAGGATTGGATCGAAAAAATAACTCAAGATTTGATTTCAGCATCCTCGAGACGTAAACAAACGACACGTCACGCGATATTTCCAATTTTTTGGTATAAAAGCACTAATGGGAGGAGGGGTCAGAGGGCAGAATCGAAAAAATAAGTCAATATTCGGCCTGTCTAAACCCGAAACACTACTAAACGACCCGTCACAAAATATTTCCAATTATTTGATAATTTGATCAATATTATTAAAAACTGTGTCAGATAGACTGGATCGAAAAATGATTCGAACTTAGATTTCTGTTCTTGAGAAAAACTAACAATTGACACGAAAATTGAGCCGATATTCGACCTCGGAATCTTTAAATTACTTACCAATTTTAATCAAGCTCGAATAGCCTTCAAAGGGCATTCAGATCTTGAATTAAAAATTTAAAAAAAATCAGCACAACATAAAAAAGCATATTCACCTACCAATTTTTACATAAGAAGTGCACCATCCGAAACTCGAATAAAAGTTATTGTTTTGTCAAATTCACAGCACAAGCTTCCAGGTACCAAAAATTCGCTGATTCTAGTCAATCATCAACGACCAAAAGTACCTCTCGAAAACGATCACCTGTTTCAGGAAAAAAAAAACAGATCAACGCGGAACTATTCAAGCCAACCCATGTCACAACATGGTAAATTAACGAGCAAAAACTCATTATTGTGAAAATATCGCCGCATTATACGAAATTACAAACACGGTGGAAATTTCAATCAACAAAGTTATAGTACGTACCTACCTTCACTCGAGTACCTACTTAACCAATCATAACCAGGCGAAACGCCAATAGTGGCGATCAGTTTAATCATCAAGTCCGGTAACTGGTTCCTTTTTATCGTCTTACCACCTAAGGATTTACTCGCGTTCGTACATTAACTATTCATCATAGAACCAAAGTCACCGCCGAATACAAAATGTCTCAGGTGTTCGAACTTGCCATTCTAAATTCGATTCGGTCTCATTGTTGAAAACTGTTGAAAGAAAAACATCATAATATTATTCAGAACAGAGTAGAGGTACCGTATAAAGCGCAAAAGTATCTTAAAAAACTAATACACAAATACCTACCTAATAATAATGCGAATTGAAGAAACGTATTCCAAGTACCTACCTAAGTAGGTACACGATGAGAGAGAGAGCTTTTCAAAACACCATTTGCTCTGGTTATGCGATATAAATATTTGCATCGCTGTTTATGCAATTTTACTCATGTCAAACCATCATTATTGCTGTCTTCGCAGTAAAAACGTAACATAAAACATACTTTTTACTGCTCATAATCTACAATAGCAGGATGCACATCCATAAGTGCAACCGACTCGAAAAATACCAGCTCACCTTGATTTTATTATCGATTTTACATAAATGCATCGACCGATAGTAAATAATGCTTATCAAATACCCGTCAACAGGGTTATTTTTTTCCTCAACCAATTTCATTTTAATTATCAAAATTATACTCGCGAGATGAAACACGAAGGCAGACCGGACGCAGGAGCAGGTAGAAAATGGCAAAAAATTCTTCACGTTCCAAGATGACTTCTTCTTGGTTGCAACGATTGAACTGCGAGTGCAATAACACCAGTTTTTCCGATTCGCGTTGATCATCGAGAGGAAGATTTCCTAAAAACACAGGTCCAGAGAAGTGACAGAATAACAAACTAGCGTATTATTTACACATAATTTATCAGATTTACTCATAAATTACATAATGATAGAGTTTACCTGCACCGGTGCATTGAAACAAGACATAGTTTTAAACACGTATAAGTAAGTATATTCACCTAAGCTGATATATTTACACACTGTCTGAATCATCAACAAGCGTGACGATGATTCCTTTCAACCATATTGTTGATCTTTGTTATCACGAACGTTATCTGTTTCAGGTAATTAATTAAGACCGATTATTCGTCCAGTAAGCGCCAGCATCGAAGTAACTCGAGGTAAAAATAATGACGTAGTAATTCATCTCCAAATCACATCTAATTTCTTCGACTACGTTTCCATGTTCAGGTTGAAAAACTTATCAAATGAGTTAAATTTGACCCCAGAGTAAGTATATTCTGGAGGGAAAAAATGCTGTAAATTTGATTTATATTAATTACCAACGCATCATGCGAGTAACTCTGCTGAAAAAAGAGGTAAAAAAACTTCTAACGAGTTAATCTTACCATTTAGATAATGATCTGACAAATATTTCGCATTAAATATTAGCATACATTTTTGTTTAAATTAACATGTCATTTGGCAAAACAGGTACGACAATTCAACGTAATAGTAGTTCTGTTTTTACCTTTTTTTCTTCTTCTTTCTATAGCTACGCTACAGCATCGATGAATTATCTTGCATGGAAACGCGATAGATAAAAAAAACCGTATACTTAACTGGGTCGAAATTCTGTACAGTTGAACCAGCTCTTCGGTGAAAGGTTGGGTTTTTAAAACACATCTTTTGTCAACGTTGTTGGCCATACTCGGATGCCGACAAACTGTGAAGTTGGACATTTGCATCAAATATACAAGGTACTAAATAAAAGATATGCATTGATTTGGATGCTTTCGAGCTGGAACCTTGGGAATTGCATTAGGTCCATGTGTACGGTTTTACGCCGAATTACAACAAAGATACGAGCAATGAAAAGTTCCTTTTGAATGTTGGCGTGAAAACGAACAGGTATAAAGGACAGGATGATGTTCATTTGACACTTGGACCCGTGACAATAAAGTCACAGGATCACCGTGTACTATTTCAGACATTCGTCTCGCACCGGTTTTATCCACATCGAATGTAACGTCATCCACCTGTAAAATTAGAAAATGTATTTTTATTATTTAAGCTGCTGTAACACGATGGTTTCAAGTCGAATACTTACCTTTATAATGAAACTAACTGCACTGACAAAAAAAAAGGTAGATAGCTCGAAGATGATAATTCTACGATGATGGTCGATCTTTGCTACATCGTCGTTGAAATTAAACAATATGAGTAATTTGGACCGTTAATCAATTAAGTTCAACACGTCTTAAATTGACAATTTCCTGAAAAATTCGGCTATATGATCCTCGTATCATGAACGACGTAGGTAAATCTCTAATTCAACCTACGTGGTATTCGCGTACATCTTACACAGTTTACTACATTCTGCAACCCACGTAAATTTCAATGTGTATCCTATCTAAGAACGTACGATTAAGAAGAATATTTGTCATTCCAGCGACGAGATATTATGGAAAGGCGCAAAGGAGTGTCATATTTATATGCTCACATAAAATATATGTTCTTTTCAGAGTAAAAGGCGTCCATCTTGAGCGAGCATTCTAAAGACAGGGCAACGCAGAGCGACGCGAAGATTCCGAACCACGAGAGAGCTGCTCTACATTGATTTATTTTTATTATCCTACGTCACCCTCTGCACTCCATTCGGTCCACTTCGTATAAGACAAAAATCAGCGGGGATTTCTTTCTTTTTTTTCCTCTCTCTTCTAAACCCATGAAGAAAAAAAAAAGTACCACAGTTTAAGAAAAAGTAAAGCAACAGTGTTTACCGGTGTAAGTCATGTAAAAGGTAGAATTGTTTAAATTTTTGACATCGGGTAGGTAGTTCGTTCGTCTCTTAGGTACCTCTTTCATTTTTTTCCTTGATGAGATTTATTGATAGCGATGGTTAAGTAAGGGGGAAAAAGATAGAAACACCCTCATCTTGTTGTGGTGGTGTTCGGATTTCTGAATCGTTTTGTGTTTTACATTTTTTTCTCTCTTTTATCGGTGTTATTTTAATCATTTTTTATAATTTATTTGGATTCGGTTCGACCGGCAGAGGTAGACGAAGACTAAGTTGTACATGAATCTTATCGAATATTTACCTAACTGAGATGTCTCGTGTAGTACTCGTTCATCGGTTTCGGTGTCCTTTGTTTTTCCTATTCCAATAGGCCATAGATTTGTAGGTTGGATGTAAGTTCGGATCCACGTGTAGCATAATGGTTTAACTCGTGTATATTCATTGAATTGATATGGAATGACGAAGAGTATCGTTATCTACTCGATGTATTCTCAATTCTGCCACCGAATAACCTGCAAGAAGAACACTTTTCATCACTTATTTACGTTGAATCAGAGCACAGGAGATCTTACATAGGTGATTATGGTAATTGAGCAGAATTGTGCAAGCTAAAAATGGAAATTCAAAATGGAAAGTGATTACCTGATCAGAATTTGCGCCATATGATGTCGTTCAGCATGGTGATGTTTTGTAGGTACTGGACACTGAGAAGTGCAGCTGGACAGATTCCGTTTCAAGATGATTAACACTTTCATTTTACAATTATAAATTGAAATTTTCATTTCATTTTCAAAAATTTTAGTTACTTTCATAAAAAAAAACCACACTTTCACTTTCCCCAAACAAAAAATTTTGTTAGCTTTTCGCAGTTTGACAAAATTTTAGGCAGCATTGGTGTTCTTATCAATACAACAATCTGATTTCTGATAAGAGTGATAAGAAAAGGATAAGCAATTTTTTTTATATTTTTTTATTTTTTTTAAATAATTTTAAAAAATATTAAAAAAATAATTATCATTTTTTGAAAATTTTTAAATGTAGAAATGAAATTGCTGATTAGCGATTTTTTTATTCAAGTTCGATTTGAAAATCAGATTTGACAATGACGAATTGACGATGAGATGGCGATCGAAAATAAATTGAAAAAGAAAGTAAAAAAGTTGCAAATGAAATGACTTATCCTTATCCTTATCTACAATGATTGTTTATGATAAGTGACTTAATGAATGATGAATAAACAAAATAAACTCAGGAGCAATTTACTTGTCATTCATTATCATTTCATTTCACATCCATGTAATGATGCTCATGACTCGTTTAGAAAACTTTGAAGGGCGAGGAAAATATTGTGTTTGCAAAATTCCGAATGGCAAATTTCCGAAATCAGAAATCGTCTGAACTCTGAAACCTGAATTAAGTAGAACGTCCTAATTTAAACGTGAAACGTAGAAAAAACCTACTTATGAAACTTGTTGTTCCTTCTCAAATTCTTTTTCAAAGTTGGACCCTTTCCTACTATACATTTTCATTTTCCAAAAACCGTTGAAATTTTCAAAAGGGTAAACTAGGGTGTTAAATTAAAATTACATAAAAACTCTTTTAAAAAGCATTGCAGTAGATATGTACTTACCTATTCAAAGATTGGTAAAACTTGATGAAATTTTATTACAACTGTCATAAAACATGGAAAAATGTTGAAAACTGGTGAAAATGATGTAAAATTACTTACAGAAAAAATAATTAAAATCACTGAAAATCACCAATAAGTGACAAAAATTTGAAAAAATTCAGTAAAACTTTAAAAAAAAACAATCTTTGAAGCCCCTCCAGCGCACAATTAAGAACATTGCAAACACATGTTAAAGTTAATTCATAGGTAATTGTAATTGTACCTAAGGCTAAGCTCCACTATTACAACAGTCGATTAAAGTTGAACAGTCCGTCAACGCTCGGTTGCGCATAAATTTTGATTCAAAATTTATGCGCAACCGAGCGTTGACGGACCATTCAAATTTAATCGGCTGTTGTAATAGTGGACCTAAATCACCAATGAAATGGATGGGTATCATTTTCAATAATTTTAATAAATTTTTGACATGTTTCGAATTTTTTAATGCGTTTTTGACACTTTGGTGCATTTTGGTCAACTGTGATTGAAATTTTGGCAGTTTGTGGTAATTTTCGGTGATTTTAATGCTTCTTTTTGAGTATTTTTGTCATCATTTTAATGCGTTTTTGATATTTTGTTTTCGTGCATTTTTTGAAAATTTTGATCAGATATCATCCCTTTTAAGTTTTACGGGATTTTTTTATAGCGACTTTAATTTCAGGTGTTTTTACAGAATTTTGATTTTGAAAGGAGGGTTTCACTCATTTTTCACTGTAAATTCATCCTTTATGAGGTTCTTTCTTTAAATAATGCCTTTCTTTTGGGAAATTTCACTGTAATTTCATCACTTTTGGATAATTTTCAGTGATCCTGATGCATTTTTGGCTGGGTTTTACTTCACATAAAAATATTTTAAACACTTTTTTATACATTTTGGGCATTGGGCAACTTTCATCAGAATGTTAGCAGTTCTTCAATTAATTTCACCTTTTACGTGTTGTAAAAGGTGAAATTAATTGATTATAAAATGTGCGAAAAAGGAGAAAAACACTACATTCAAATTAGCAGTTCTTACTTTTTTTTGAAAGATTTTCTAATCTTTGTCATGCATTTTTCTTAATTTTTATCGAAATTTAAATTTAATCACTTTTTGGTACCTAACTTTCAGTGGTTAAAAATTTATTTGAGTTATGTACTTCCAATCCCACATTTATTTATCTCTTCAAAATCTTAAAAAATCATTTTCGAAATGTTTGAACATTTTTTCTACATGAAAATCCATCTAAAATCCACATTTTCCCACAAAATCGTCCAAGACCGTCTGAAAATATTTTAAAATTCGGAAAATGACTATGTGAAATTGTTTGGAAATGTATTCGAAATAATAAGTATCTAATTGGACTTACCTTATAGGTATAAAATTTAATTCAGTATCGTCGTAGATAATATTCAATGATTCACATTGCTCAGGTCGTTAGACAATTAGGAACCTATCTTGCAGCCATTTTCATGTTTTCTTTCTTTTTGTAAAAGAATTTCCGAAGTTATTCGTACATTTTTAGGTATACTAAGGTCATACAAACCAACACACATTATACAACATCTTTGTATAATTACTTCTTCGGATAAAAATGTAAAATATTTAAACATTTTTATGGTAGCACGTGGCCCATGCATTCTTTACAACTTGCAAGGTAAGTAGGTACACTGTAAGTAAAATCAATTTGTTTTCTTTTCTCTCTAAAATATCCACCTCAGGTCTGGTGCTGATACGTGTATCTGTATAGGCAGGATGATTTAAAAATAAAAAAAAATTCGACGCATTTTGGATTGTTTTCGAGTGTAAAACATGAGATTCTTTTGTTTACACGACATAATAGAGTATTAATGATTTAGCTACTGTTTTTATGTATTCCTGGAAAGAGATATATTTCTTCGATGTGGAATAAATTACAATACGCGCGTAAATGCGATACAAAACAATAGCAAGTAGGTAGTCAGGTGTACAAAAGGGTAATACGTACACGATTTCTTCGACAAACCGCGTTTGTAAAATAAATCATCGCTAATTGTGTAAGTATGTGTATGTGTTAAAAAGGACTGTTAGTACTTATACGAATGATTCGAGGGTTACAAGTTATTAAAATGTCGTTTTCAAGTCTTTATTACGTTTACGACTCGTGGACTTTCTCTGCGAGCAATTTTTACTGCAAAAGGTTAATTGTGATTTGTGAATCATAGTCGAATAAGTTGACACGATTGGTAGTGGTACTCGTAGGTATTCATGGGTTTGGTGAAAGTTGCGGAATTTGCGAAAAAAAATCGTTTTGACGAAACAAATAATAATATTAATAAATCTAACGATAGATAGAATCATCTGAGGACTTGAAAGGTAATACGAATAGGACTTGGTACTTGTTGTTTTCAGTAAACTTTGAGCTCAAAAAAATGAAAAATTATTGAAAATGAAAATTCTTACTGATTGTGAGTCTTGAAATTGAACCAAAGTATACAAAGTACCTACAATAAGATTTGGTTATCTTTTTGAGAGGACTTTCAAAGCCTTCCTCATCGACATCCTTTCCCTCGATCGGTCTCCAAGATCAAAATTCTATTAGGTATTTTTATTAACAAACAAATGCCCAAGTAGATTAGATTGGTATCTTTATCGTCTCAAAACGAGGAAGATGATCTCGTAAGATTATCTTGATGGTTTGAGCAGGCGAAACTGTATAAGAGCAATAATTCCACATTTCCACGAATGATCTCGTAGGCAGGTAGTTTTAAAGACATGAAACGGTTTCTCCTGTGATACAGCAACCTAAAATACATGAATGAGAATTGGCTTGTTGATCTGGAAAGTTGAAGGAGCAAAATTACGTCGGCGTATCAAGTGTAATTTTTCCATTATGTATTTTGCTTTCATATCTTGATCAAATTCCTAATTTTCAAATAAAAATCAACTGCTGTAGAATTATTCAAAATGACATTGCGACTCATGAAAATGGATTGAAATCTCGTCAGAAATTCAAATATTTCAACGAAAATGCTTTTGATCATTTTTGAAGAATTTTGAAATCAAAATTAGGCCAAAATTTTCGGTGCTGTGTTTGAGAAAAGTGTTAGACGACCTATCAAAATGGATTCAAATTGCCATAACTTTTTTTGAGAATTTCTTAAGAATCTAGAGCCCAAGATTGGGTCGTGATTTTTGGTATTTTTGAAAAAGATGTTATTCGACCTACCAAAATAGGTTAAAATTTTGGCAAGAAATCGAAATTTTCCGCCAAAACTTTTTGTGAACACTTTTAAAGAATTTTGAGCTCGAAATTGGGTCATAACTTTCGTTGTTCTTGAAAAAACTATCATGTGACCCATCAAAATGTGTTAAATTTTTGGTAAAAAATCTCAAGACTTCGGATCAGAATATTTTTTCATCGTTTTTGAAGAATTTTCAGCACAAAATTGAGTCGTGATTTTCGGTATTTTTAAAAAAGGTGTTAGAAAATCAAAACATTCTATCAGAACATTTTTTGAGTAGGTATTCTTAAGGAATTTCAAGTCCAAAACTGGGTTATGATTTTCGTGAATTTTAAAAAAAATGTGATGTGATCAGTCAAAATACCTTACAAGGGAACCAGTTGAGGTGTCATACTCCGATTTGAACGGGATCGCGATTTTTGGAAAGAGCATAGTCTAAAACCCCCAAAACCAAATTTTCTGCTGCCCAAGTTCATTTTTCGATTTTTGGCCAATTTTTGAAAATTCAAAATTGACTGTTTTTGGCGATTTATGCTTTTTTTAAAAAAAAGTACGTACTTGATCAATAAAAATGGTCAAAATAAGTCTCAAAACTAATATTTATTACCCAAATCCAAATTTCACCATTTCCAGCCATTCTGGAGCCTCCAGCGCGATTTTTCAATTTCTCCAGAATTTTGAATTTGCTCCAGAAAGCGTGAATATGAAGTTGGGCAGCTAAAAATCGAGTTGTATATTACACTCGACCGGTTTAACGAGTATATCCACATTTGAGCCGATTTTGAGAGTGACATCTCAAAAGTGGATTTTTGACCAGCTTTTTTCAAAATTAAAAAATCCAAAAAATCAAGTTTCCCGTTTGTGTGGAAATTTTCGAAATTCACGCGAATCGCTGTATTTTGTCCAAAAATAACCACCCAAAGCCAAATTTCACAATTTCCAGCCATTCTGGAGCCTCCAGCGCGATTTTTCAATTTCTCCAGAATTTTGAATTTGTTCCAGAAGGCGTGAAGTGACACCTATTTGGATTTGGGTAATTGATATTAGTTTTGCGATTTATTTTGACCATTTTTATTGATCAAGTACGTACTTTAAAAAAAAAAACATAAATCGCCAAAAACAATCAATTTTTAATTTTCAAAAATTCGCCAAAAATCGAAAAATGAACTTGAGGGGCTGAAAATTATGTTTTGGGGGTTTTAGACTATGCCCTTTCCAAAAATCGCCGTTCAAATCGGAGTGTGACGCCTCAAGAGGTTCCCTTGTTAGGTTAAAATTTTGCGAGAGATTGAATATTTCGACGAAAAAGTTTTTGACCTTATGTGAAGAATTTTAATTCAAAATAGGGACACGATTTTTTGGGCTTTCGAAAAAGTTTTCATTACTGAGACTTATAAGAATGGGTCAAGATATTGACAGAAAATCAAAATTTTATATCAAAACTTTTTTTAGTACCTACATTCTCAATTTTCACTCAAAAGTCAAAATTCTTCAAAAATATTCTAAAAGTTTTTACAGAAATTTTCAATTTTCTGTCAAAATTTTATTAACACATTTTGTTAGGCTTTATGATACATTCTACAGAAATGCCAAAATTATGACCAAATTTTTCAGCTCAAAATTTTTGAAAAGTGCCCGGAAAAGTTTTGGTAAGAAATTTTGATTTTCTGCTGAAATTTCAACTTTTTTTCGCAGATCTCGGGACACTTTTTTCAAAAACGTCAAAAATTATGATTCGATTTCAGATTCAAAATTTTTGAAAAGTGCTCGAAAAAAGTGTTGATAGAAAGTTTTTATTTCTGGTTAAATTTTAACCCACTTTGACAGGCTCCATGACACAGTTTTCCAAAATTCTAAAAAAATGTGACCCAATTTCAAGCTTAAAATTCTTCAGCTAGGTCAACGCAGTTTTTAGTTACATTTGATTTCTTACTAAAATCTCAAATCATTTTGTTAAGTTCCATGGGAACTTTTTTAAAAACGCCAAAAATGATGACCCAATTTTGCGCTAAAAATGCTTGAAAAGTGCTCGAAAAAATTTTTGATATTATTTTTGATTTTGTGCTGAAATTTCAGTTCATTTTGGTAAGCTCCATGACATGTTTTTAAGAAATTCCAACAATCGTTTCCTAATTTCGGGGTCGAAATTCTTCATCAAAAGTGCTCAAAAAAGTTTGTACCGAAATTTTCGATTTTTCACTGTATAATTTCAACTCATTTTTGTAGGTCTCACGACACTTTTTCTCAAAAACTATGATCTAATTTTGAGCTTGAAATTTTTGGAAACGACTGCGAAAATTTTTTATATTAGGTAATTTTTGAGCTTCTGCTCAAATTTTAATCCATTTTGGTATGTCCCATGACCTTTTTTTCCCAGAAAATTCCCAAAATCGTGACTCAATTTTGGGCTCAAAATTTTTCAAAAATGCTTAAGAAACAATTTTCGTTCAAATATTAGAATTTCTAAGGAAGTTTTAACCCATTCGATAGGTTTGCAAGGTCACTTTAGAATAATTCTACATTCAAGATGGAAATGTTCAGTTTTCAACTTAACTCAATTTTCAATACTTAGAACTGACATTGGCGTTAATCTGAATCATTCAATAGGAAATTACCTAAAATTAATCAACACCACACTGTATTTATTTTCTCGAAATATCACAATCATATCAATATCAATCGATCTTTTCAATACAAAAAAATCACGAATAAGACACATTGGAATTAACCAATCACAATACATAATATTTTTCTCAACATCAATCCTTCGAAATCATCACAATAAATCTGCATCTGCAAAGCAGCAGTTTTTCATCGTTCTGAGAAGAAAAATCAATCAGAATCATTTTTATCATTTAAATAGGTACTATAAAACCATGCATCTAATTTAGTATACCTTCTAAACCGATGATGACGTCCAAAAAATCATGAAAATGGAACTCTTGAACAGCCTTTAATTCAATCCATATCCATCCAATTGAAAAAATATCCTCCCTGAAAACACATTTGATCATTAAATTTCGCAATCATTAATGACAACCGTAGTCAATTTTTTCCAGCATCATGTCCACTCAAAGGTCAAATAATAATATTACATTAAAAAACAGAATTCACATCAATTACGTAAAAAGTTGCATTCGACAGTCAGTCGTCAGCTCGTCACTCGTAGAGTTGTTAAGAATACGTAGTGAAAGTCAATGAATCAAAATATTTACCTGCGTTAATGAAGTGTTATTTTACCCGTTCGTGGTAGAAATACGAGATGAACGAATCCACTATATCGTAGGTACTCGTTTGATAGTTGTGTAATATTCCTTGTCTTGTTCCAATGAAAGTTATCGGTTATTTTTGATGTAATATACACCTACTCGTATACCAGACTACCTTTATGGCACTTGTAGTAACGTTTCGTAAAGAATGTTTGTATCATTTATCACCATTATATTGGTATAGGTACCGTTCGAGTAAATTTTACACTTTACATTACACAGCAACATTACTAAAATGATTTACACTCGATTTTTATACCAATAAATCGAAAACACTTTTAAAATGATTCATTTTGAAAGTGATGTGAGAACGTTATCCAGTTATCTATAACTTATAATATTCAATTTTAAATTCGAAGTAACAAGTAATACAAAGCAGAGTTTGCGATCAGTCAGTTCTCTTCGTACAAGTATCATTTTTCCGAATAAAAAAGTTATTCAATCGTACACAAAATGTATATTATAGACATATATAAGACATTATAATTAAAAAGATGTAATGCTCACCTGGAAAAGATAAGTAAAAACTTATTAAATCTACTATCTAGATTGTTTTTCTAGTTACTTTGTCTACAAATTAAGAAATAAAAAAAAAAAACGTTTATTCGTAAAACTATGAAAATTGTTTATCAAATCTTCTCAGCAAGTCCAGTAAATTAATGTTATCGTCAATGTGTTGTTTAAAAGTAAACTGGCACAAAAAACGTAGCAGTTAAGAGTTCGTAATCTTACTACTAACAATCCTGTAAACAAATAATACAGTTTGATCTCAGACAATCGTCAAGTATAAAGAAGTAAAGTACGTAAAGGCTCGTTGAAAATATAAAAATTTGAAACGTCGTGATTTTTTTAAAGCATGCATTCCAGCACCAAATTAATAACAAATGAGGTTTTCAAGTTGATTTGAATTGAAAGAATGTTTTCAAGGTTCGAGTTATTTAGTATTTTGTACGTTAGTTCATATTCGTCTTATGAACACAGAATTTTCAGAGCTCAGGGATGCTACTCAAATTTTTCTCAAAAAAAGTAACTTTAGTAACCAAAAAAGCTGGAAAAAGTAACCAAAAAGTAACCAAAAAGTAACCAAAAAAGTGACCAAAAAAATTTCCAATGCAAAAAATATAGGTGAGATGACCGAAAAACTCTGATCCATAAAAAACTACTACATTTTATTTTCAGAGGTGTGATGAAGCGATGTGTTGGGGGGGGGGGGGACTGAAATTCTCCCAACTTTTCACGCTAGATTTTCCCAACTTTTACTCTACCACCACACACCCCCCCCCCCACCCAACAACAAGATTTTTTCAAATAATTGGTCAGATATTGATGACTTGATGAGATTATGTTTTTGGAATTTGTCGAGTTGATTTTTCCATTTTAGGAAATGTTTGAAAATTGTAGCAGTAGAATTCTTATCTGCCCGAGCGAAGCGAGGGCGAAAGCTGCGAAAAATTTATGATTCGAAACATAAAACAACCTCATTTTTTAAGCAAGAAGTTGATTTTCGTGGCTTCAAAAGCTTCAAATTTTAAGTTTTCAGAAAATTACATATACCTAGGTACCCATTTGATAGTTGTAAAATATGAGTAAAAGCCCGAGCGAAGCGAGGGCGAAAGCTGCGAAAATTGATGATATGAGACGTAAAACAACGTCATTCCTGATGATGTAAGTAAAAAGTTGATTTTCTTGGCTTCAAAATTTTTAATTTTTCAGGAAATTATTATGTGTATATTTATAGAAATATGAAGAAAAGCCCGAGCGAAGCGAGGGCAAAAGCTTTCGAAAATTCACAATTCCTGAGAGGTAAAACAACATCATTTTTTATGAAAAGAAAAAGAGTTCTGGGTAAAATTTTGAAGAAAAAAAAAGATATTTGTGAAAAAACACGGAAAAAGTAACTTTTAGTAACCAAAATTTTTAAAAAGTAACCAAAAGTTACTATTAGTAACTTTTAGTAACTTGGTTACTTAAAAAGTAACCGCGTAGCATCCCTGAGAGCTAATACAACGAATACAAATATTCGAGCGAGATTGAATCCTTCACCGTTACGTACTAAGCCAAAACGCTCATTCTTATAAAAATATGAGTTATTATTATCGTATTATGGTCGATGATCGTTTATAGTTCTGATGATTGTAATAACACTATTTTTCAGGAATAGAATCTTCAGCGATATTGATAATTCAAAAATATATACACAGGTATCAAAGGAAACCAAAAATAAAGCGATAACGGAGATCTTCATGCTCGAAAGCAAGTTGATAACTAAGAAGAGGGAAACATGAAGCACTTGATCTGTAGTAAAGTTATAATAAGTAGAATCTCTGAAATGGAATACAATACCTGATTACATATCAGTCTTCTTCCTTTTATTACTGAGCTCAGCTTTTGGCTCAGCTGGCAAAACTTTGATTGTAACACCAGCGATCGTTTTATCATCGGTGGCCTACGAAACACGAACAGAACAGAATTACTCAATCCTCAATAGTCCGGCATATGACAGTAAGAGTAATTGCATCCCCCGCCGATCCTCCGGGACAACTTTTTTCTTAAAGGGGACATCCAAAGGAACATTTTAAAGCAAACTTGCCCAAAAAAAAGTTGGCCTTACTTACAAAATGGCGGCCATTTTGATTGACAGGTCAGCCGAATTCGCAGATTTTGCGTTCCAACATAGGATTCGCACAAAATTTTTCAAACCTTACAAAGGTAGATTGAAAGATCAGGCAAACATTTATCACCTGTCAAAATTTCAAGTGCTAAAGTGCGTTTTTCGATTTTTGGTGAATTTTTGAAAATCGAATTTAGACCAAAAATGAGGGAAAAATCAAAATTTTACCAAATTGACCAAGAAAGCTGAAATTTGGGATATACCCTATTTTCGACATGCCAAATCGATTGGAAACGGTTTCAACCCGTTTTGAGCAGTTCTGGAGCCTCCAGCAGATTTTTGAAACTTGAAATTCCCGTAAAATTCCATCAAATTGGAGTTGTAAAGCTAAAATTTATTCTAAAAACTAATTTCAATGCGCTACGAAGTACTGCAGGCGAATTTCAAGTCGTTTTGGGGCCTCCAGCGACTTTTTGAAAATTCCTGATTCCTCCAGCAGATCTTTGAAACTTTAAATTTTCACAAAATTTCATCAAATGGAGATGGAAAGTTGAAATTTACTCTATACTCCAATTTTAACACCCTCTGAAGACGACTTTAGATGGGTTCAAGTAATTTTAGGGCCACCAGCGACTTTTTTTAAAAATTACTGGAGCCTCCAACAGATTTTTGAAACTTTAAATTTTCATAAAATTTCATCAAATGGAGATGGAAATCTGAAATTTACTCTAAACTCCAATTTTAACACCCTTCGAAGACGACTTCAGGTGGGTTCAAGTCATTTTAGGGCCTCCAGTGACTTTTTTGAAAATTACTGGAGCCTCCAGTAGGTTTTCGAAACTTGAAATTTCCCCAACATTAATTTATCAAATGGAGTTGGCAAGCTGGAATTTACTTCGCAGACTACAAGGTGGTTTCAATTGGTTTTGAAGCTTCCAGCTACTTTTAGGAAATTTCAATTTTCCAAAAAACGTCATACAATCTTTCAAAAAGTTGCTGGAGGCTCCAAAACGACTTGAAATTCACCAGCAGTCAACTTCGTAGCGTATTGAAATTAGTTTGCAGAAGTAATTTCAACTCTCCATCTTGGTTTGATGAAATTTTGGGGAAATTTCAAGTTTCAAAAATGTACTGGAGGCTCCAGTAATTTTCAAAAAAGTCGTTGGGGGCTCTAAAATGACTTGAAATCCACCAGAAGTCGTTTTCAGAGGGTGTTAAAATTGGAGTGTAGAGTAAATTTCAGTTTTCCATCTCCATTTGATGAAATTTTGTGAAAATTTAAAGTTTCAAAGATCTGCTGGAGGCATCAGGAATTCTCAAAAAGTCGCTGGAGGCTCCAAAACGACTTGAAATTCACCTGCAGTACTTCGTAGCGTATTGAAATTAGTTTTTAGAATAAATTTTAGCTTTACAACTCCAATTTGATGGGATTTTGTGGGAATTTCGAGTTTCAAAAATTTGCTGGAGGCTCCAGAACTGCTCAAAACGGGTTGAACAGTTTCCAATCGATTTGGCACGTCGAAAATAGGGTATATCCCAAATTTCAGCTTTCTTGGTCAATTTGGTAAAATTTTGATTTTTTTCCCACATTTTTGGCCTAAATTGGATTTTCAAAAATTCACCAAAAATCGAAAAACGCACTTTAGCACTCGAAATTTTGACAGGTGATGAATTTTTGCATGATCTTTCGATCTACCTTTGTAAAATTTGAAAAGGGTCGTGCAAGTCTTATGTTAAAACGCAAAATCTGCGAATTCGGCTGACCTGTCAATCAAAATGGCCGCCATTTTGTAAGTAAGGCCAACTTTTTTTTGGGCAAGTTTGCTTTAAAATGTTCCTTAGGATGTGCCCTTTAAGAAAAAAGTTGTCCCGGAGGATCGGCGGGGGGATGCAATTACTCCTTTTGTCATATGCCGGACTACAATCGAAGTTCGATAGAATCAAAAAACTAATGAAAAACCACGACTTACGTCAATGGCTCTCTGAGCTGAATGAGGACAGGTGAAATACAAATAACCATAATTTTTCTTCTGCAGGACGCTGGCACCGGTGAAATTACCGAATCTACAATACACATCGTACAAAGCATCTAATGGCGGAGCAGCTGGATGCCCGACGAAAAACAATCTAGAAAAATTTTAATATTGAAATACTTTCATCGTACGTTTCTCATTTTCATTCAACAATTTACCTCCTTCCGGTATTTTCATTGAAAGCTGTTTTAGGAAGAACCTTTTGAGGTGGTGGTAATGGAAACTGGCAATAAGACGACGAACTCCTATTATCACTCATGTCATCGTAACCAATAGATTCTGAAAACATATCCGAACGTTATTGAAACACTAATACGTTATTTACTCTAAATAAATACGTTGAATATCCGTTGAATTTATACCAGTTGAGACTCCTGCTGTTTTGAGCAATGCAGTTGCATCGGAAAGGGCTTTTGTAAGAGCAGTAAGTGTTGAGTTAACTTCACGATTCCCATTCGATGATACGGGAGAGGCGCTTCGATGCTCGATGATTTGCTCTCCTCTATAATCTCGTTTAGTTCCGATACTTCCGCTAGCCGACATATTGTAACTTGGAGTTGTTACTACGGATGGTCTAAATAAATAAACAAATCGTTCGTTAACATTTGCACAATTCGTTTAACAAAACCGTACATCGAATTGAGAAAATTTACTTATTGACTCCTTTTGATTCAACGCAAATGTAATCTCCCAACGGATACTCCAATCCTTGTAATTTATTCAGTGCGTATTCGGCGGCTAAGGGCGAATTATAGATAGCTACTAGATCGGTACGATACATCTGCGAATAAATATTTCTTCGTTATTTTTAAAATCGTTCGAATCGTTAATTAAAACACGTACGACGTAATATTCTTACATTTTGCGATATGATTTGTATATTTCTCAACCCAGGAGCAATATCGAATAATCGAAATATATGATCTTTGTCCAACTTCGAAGAAACCGTAGCTTGAAAAGAATCTCCACCCGTATTGTGGTCTACAAAATATAAAGAAATATTAAAAAATATATTCAGAGGCACTATTGACTATAGAGAAGCTAACTTACCAACGTGACTGGACGAGTGTTTGCTTGGTCGAGATTTGCTAGTATGCGAATTCGAATACGAAGAATAACTAGAAGAATGGTTAGAAGTGCTAGATTCGGCAGGAGGTGGTATTTTCTCTTTCGGTCGAGCGATAACAGCTTTGAATCCTAACTCGTTTTCACCACTTTCTACAGCTTTAGCAGCATCATATACTCTGGAAAGTTTAAAGATGAAATCATAATTCGAAGATGGAAACACATCCGAGTTATTATGTAAGATGATATTACCTCGCGTAGGTTACATAACCGATCCCTCTGCTTTCGTTGGTATCTTTATGGCGTAGTAATTTCACCGTAGTAACGTCGCCGAATTTCGTAAAATGTTGTCTAATATCGTCTTCTGCGGCACTTTTCGGCACCATGATGAATAAACGTACGAAACGATCCGGATCATTGTGATCAGGTCCGGGTGATTCACCTCGACTGAACAAATACAAAACCAATGTTTTAGAAGATGCTTACTCGTAGTATATGTGTTTGGACATAAATAAAAACACCAACTTTTTCGCTATGTACGCTTTGTACACTCCGACGTGTCCTTTGATAGGAGTATTGTTGAGGTTTTCCATGGCAAGAGCAGCTTCGGACATCTTTGGGAATTTAATATACGCAACTCCTATAAGAAAAAGTACTTCTGTGTAGAAGTGTTTATGATATTGATAAGAGTAGTTGGAATGTGCATGTGTACCTTTGGCATTTCCGCTAGCTCTGTCTTTAACAATGAATACATCTTGGATTTCACCGTATTTGCCGAAATCATTCCTTAGTTCGGCTTCCGAAACAGGATCTTTTCTGTTGTAAACGACAAATAATCTGGAATACGGAGGATCGTCAGATACCATATGATCTTTCATTCCTGCTGAAACCATCGCGGATGTTGTTGATTTAACGACTGATTGAACTATTGTACTGCAGATTTAACATCGATACACGGTATATTTTCACGAGTGTTGAATTAATTGATAATTCTACTAATATATTCTCTCGAAAAGAACTTTTTTTTGCAACTTCCAACATTCTGTTTGTGTTGGACACCAAGTATATGAAGCGAGAATCAAAATAAACCGGGTCTTGGAGTTTTTTCCAACATAATGTAGTTTGATATTACGCCGGTAGTTGTGCTCATAGTTCAATCTGCTCAGGAATCTGGGTCTGTTGGAAAGAAAAAATGGCAAAAAACTGAGAATAATTAATTTAAAAATCAAAATTCTGTTCGAAGGAGTTGAAGTTTGGTTCAGCAGGTTTCAGTTCGTCACCGTCAGCGTCAGCCGTTTCATTAGGGAGAGAGAAAAATGAAAAAAATGAATGAAATGAAACGTTTGAAATGACTTTATGAGCACTTAATTTTACAGAAAACGTCAAAAATATCACGTAATCGTTGAAAAATGAGCACTATCACCAGTTTGAAAGAAAGAAGGAGCAAAGAATATAGCATTGAAAATTTTAAACTTCTCACTCTACTCTTACTCTTTCAAAAACGGATTTTTAGGCTAGGTAGTAGGTAGTAGGTACTAGGTACCAATACCAACCTAGCAGGTACCTAGTACTCTTTCAGAGCTTTTTAAATCCACAAAAAAGCGGCTCTTGCTCTCTGTGTCTGTTTCTGATCTTCGAAAACTCTCACAAATCGTATTCGTTCGTCGTTCCTACTCTTTATATCAACACGCTTCGTCTTGTGCGTACTCGTCGAAAAACCGTGTATCGTACGTAATAATCCGCTATCAAGAGCACTCGACCGTATTCCTAGCAGCTGCGTTAATCGTTTCTTTTTCTTCCGTGACGCTCGTTTTGTTTCTATAGGTTAATAACCCTGAAGACAGATTCGAAAAAATCAAAAACGAACATTTCTTGGCGATAAATAATTGATAAAAGGCAACGTGACGTTTTCGTACCTCAGAAAAAATGAGGATTCTGCCGAGTCGAATGGAACGAGGTCGTTTGGTCAATCTGGTAAGACGAATCTTGCGACAAAATACCATCGGTCTGCGAATGGAATTCGCCAATCATGTAACTATCCTGCGATAACTCCGGCTGAGATAGTCCCGGTTGCGAAAGACCGAATCCGGGCTGCGACATGTTCTACGAAAATGATTCGAAAAATTTAAATGATCAGTTTTCAAAGAAAATGTAATCTTCTCTGTGGAGAGTGACGAAATTGGATTGGCTAGACGTACCTGCGACATGTTTTGACTGTACGGTTGGGTTATCTCTTGGCTTAGACCGTTTGGCATAACTCTCGAGTTCCTGCCACCTTTGGGATTTTTCTTGCCACTGATCATCAATGGACTACGAGCGTTCTTTTGACGCACTAAAAAAAAAAAAAATGCTCGAATGATACAAATTTCAAGAAATTCTCCTTGTAGTCGGGGGCCCGCATAAGGATCACTTGCACCCACTGCCGATCCTCCAGGACAACTTTTTCTTTGAAGGGGGAGCCGAAATCGCAGATTTTGCGTTCCAACATAGTACTAGCATACAATTTTTTAAACCGTAGAAAGGTAGATCAAAAGAGCAGGCAACAATTCATCACCTGTCAAAATTTCAAGAGCTAAAGTGCTTTTTTCGATTTTTGGTGAATTTTCAAAAATCAAATTTTGGCCAAAATGAGAGAAAAAAAATCAAAATTTTACCAAATGGACCTAGAAAGCTGAAATTTATATATATATATACTCCATTTTCGACCTGCCTAATCGATTGGAAACTGTTTCAAACCGGATTGAGCAGTTCTGGAGCCTCCAGCAGATTTTTGAAATTTGAAATTCTCACAAAATTTCATCAAATGAAGTTGGAAAGCCGAAATTAATTCTGCAAACTAATTTCAATAATCTATGAAGTCGACCGCAGGTAAATTTCAAGTCGTTTTGGAGCCTCCAGCGATTTTTTGAAAATTACTGGAGCCTCCACTAGATTTTTAAAACTCGAAATTGTCACCAAATTTCATCAAATGGAGTTGGAAAGCTGAAATTAATTCTGCAAATTAATTTCAATAATCTATGAAGTCGACCGCAGGTGAATTTCAAGTCCGTTTTGGAGCCTCTGGCGATTTTTTGAAAATTACTGGCGCCTCCAGTAGATTTTTGAAACTCGAAATTCCCACTTAATTTCATCAAATGGAGTTGGAAAACCGAAATTAATTCTGCAAACTAATTTTAGTAATCTATGAAGTCGACCGCAGGTGAATTTCAAGTCGTTTTGGAGCCTCCAGCGGTTTTTTTTTAGATTACTGGAGTCTCCAGTAGATTTTTTAAACTCGAAATTCCCACTTAATTTCATCAAATGGAGTTGGAAAGCCGAAATTAATTCAGCAATAAACTAATTTCAATATTCTATGAAGTCGACTGCAGATGAATTTCAAGTCGTTTTGGAGCCTCCAGCAAATGTTTGAAACTTACTGGAGCCTCCTGTAGATTTTTGAAACTTGAAATTTCCCCAAAATTTCATCACTCGAAATTCCCACAAAATTTCATCAAATGGAGTTGGAAAGCCGAAATTAATTCTGCAAACTAATTTTAATAATCTATGAAGTCGACTGCAGGTGAATTTCAAATCGTTTTGGAGCCTCCAGCAACTTTTTGAAACTTACTGGAGTCTTCTGTAGATTTTTGAAACTTGAAATTATCCCAAAATTTCCTCAAAAGGGGGCCTCCCGCGATTTTTTGAAAATTACTGGAGCCTCCAGTAGATATCAAATAATGAATTTGGAAAGCCGCAATTAATTCTGCAAACTAATTTCAATGCTCTATGAAGTCGACCGCAGCTAAATTTCAAGTCGTTTTGAAGCCTCCAGCGATTTTTTTGAAACTTACTGGAGCCTCCAGTAGATTTTTTTAAACTCAAAATTCCTACAAAATTTCATCAAATGGAGCTGTTAAGCCGAAATTGATTCTGCAAACTTATTTGAATACTCTATGAAGTCGACTGCAGGTAAATTTCAAGTCGTTTTGGAGCCTCCAGCAATTTTTTGAAAATTACTGGAGCCTCCAGTAGATTTTTTAAACTCGAAATTCCCACAAAATTTCATCAAATAATGGAGTTGGAAAGCCAAAATTAATTCTGCAAACTACGTAATTTCAATACGCTATGAAGTCGACTGCAGGTAAATTTCAAGTCGTTTTGAAGCCTCCAGCGATTTTTTGAAAATTACTGGAGCCACTAGTAGATTTTTAAAACTTAAAATTTCACCAAAATTTCATCAAATGAGGTTAGCAAGCCGAAATTTACTCTGCAAAGTAATTTCAATACAATAATATGAAGTCGACTGCATGGTGGTTTCAAGTGGTTTTGAAGGTTCCAGCTACTTTTTGGAAATTTCAATTTTGCTAAAAACGCCATGAAATCTTTCAAAAAGTCACTGGAGGCTCCAAAATTACTTGAACCCACCTGAAATCGTCTTCAGAGGGTGTTAAAATTGGAGTGCATAGTTTTCAAATTTCAAAAATATACTGGAGGCTCCAGTAATTTTCAAAAAATTGCTGGAGGGTCCAAAACGACTTGAAATCTACCTGCAGTCGACTTCATAGCGTATTGAAATTAGTTAGCAGAATTAATTTCGGCTTTCCAACTTCATTTGACGAAATTTTGTAAGAATTTCGAGTTTCAAAAATCTGCTGGAGGCTCCAAAACTGCTCAAACCGGTTTGAAACAGTTTCTAATCGATTTGGCAGGTTGAAAATAGGGTATATATCTAATTTCAGCTTTCTAGGTCCATTTGGTAAAATTTTAATTTTTTCTCACATTTTGGCAAAAATTTGATTTTTGAAAAATTCACCAATAATCGAAAAAAGAACTTTAGCTCATGAAATTTTGACAGATGATGAATTTTTGCCTGCTCTTCCGATCTACCTTTGTACGGTTTGAAAAATTGTATGCTAGTCCAATGTTGGACCGCAAAATCTACGATTTCGGCTGAACTGTCAATCAAAATGGCCGCCATTTTGTAAGTAGGACCACTTTTTTTCTGAGGTCAAGGGCTAGAATGTTCCTTGAGACTCCCCCTTCAAGAAAAAAGTTGTCTCGGAGGATTGGAAGGGGGTGCAAGTGATCCTTATGCGGGCCCTCCGACTATTAATGCTCATTTGAATGCATATTTTACGCACCGAAACCTAATTTTTAAATTGTCATTTTGAATCAAAATCATTCAGAAATCACGATGATAGGTCATAAATGTACTGCAACCTCGCATATGGGCAGGATTTAGATGTTTTTGCAACATGCATCGAAAATTCATTTCATTCTTGACAAAATTTTCCAATTTTCATCAACTCAAAAGTCAGATCAGTGAGATTTTATACACTGCTGAGATTGCTGACCAATTTACGACTCACTCTGAATAATTTTTGGGACAATCTACCAAAAAAAAAAAAAAATCTCAAAAATTCTTACTTTGAATAGGCTTCCGATTGTAGTATCTTGGCGGGATCGGATTCAAGTTATAAATCATATTAAAAGGTACCGGCATATTAGGCATAGCTTGCGCTCTTTCCGGCGAGATGTAAGTGATCGGATCGTGAGCATGAGGGAATATGTCTAAACCTGTAAAATCATCGCCAACCGATTACCAATGGTCACCACTCGCCACTCGGGTTATTTTTCAAAAACTACTCACCAGGCCGAGGGAAGTATGGATGAGGAGGTGGCGGCAGATGAACAGTGGCATTACGACCGCTGCCGCCGGATCTGTCATATATACTTCCAGGTACCATGACTTCTCTGGCATTGTAGAGGGTAGTAGACATAAAATGAGATCCTGGATTCGCCGAGTTCACAATCTGTTTACGTTTAGGGAGCTGGATAGCGCTTTCTTTCAAATTATTCAGTGGTCCTTCCACTAGCACTTGCTCTTCTTTGTAGAAATGGAGTAAATGGTTCCATATAGGTTGCTGAGCCCGGAAAAAAAAATCACAACGGATCGGGTTAATTAGGTACCTATTTGAATAGTGGATGAAATTCTCAAACAGTCGGTGGGCTCACTTTGGACAAAACTTTGGGATTTCCGACCACGATAAGACCATACTTGGCTCTGGTCAAGGCAACGTTCAACCGTCGCGGATCGTTCAAAAAACCAATCCCATGATGGTCGTTGGAACGTACGCAAGACACGATGATGATATCTTTCTCACGACCTTGGAACGCATCTACGCTGGCTACTTCAATCTGTTGGTACAGACGGGGGTTTATTTCTCCTTGATACTGCATACATTGCACCTATAAAAATTATGAATAGGTAAGATAGAACGATTCATTTATTTTAGACACGTTGAGATGATAAAAAAATTAACCAAATGTGCTCTCTGTCCTTCGTACGGTGTAATAATACCGATCTGTTCGGGTTTCACGCCGCAACGTAGGAATCTAGTGACTATTTTTTCAACGCTGGATGCTTCGGCTCGATTCAAATACGATGTACCAGATCCGGCGATTTCTTCGGTACCTAGGGCTACGTAGAACATCATCGGTTTATCCGGAACTGGCCAGGGGAACTTGACTTCCGGCAGTTTCTTTTGCCCTGCGCACAATTATGAAGGAATTATTCGCCATAATTGACTAACCTTACACTCCAAAAGTAAAAATATTACCAGCACAAACACCATTTTGTAAAAATCCATCGTAGAAGAAATTAGACGGGAAGCGTGATAGTTCCGGATGCATACGATATTGAACTTTTAGAAGGCACGGTTTGATGCCGAGTACAAACAAACGTTGGAACAACGACTGATTAAGACCAGCTTTCGAAGCTTCCTTGCACATAACGACTGGACCAAGCTGGAAATCATCTCCAACCAAAATGAGCTGTGCCAAAAACACACGTAGGTAAGTATTGATTAAACTGATCTAGGTATACATATTCGATTCATTTTACAAATGATCAATTATTTCACCTGTTTCGATCCTAATACCATTGGAATCATACACTCCGGTTCGGTAGCTTGCATACATTCGTCGATCAATACAGAATGAAACTTCATACGTGCTAGACGCGGATCTCCGGCGCCGACACAAGTACAGCAAATTACATCAGCAGCTTCGAGTAGCTCACGTTCGGCGGATTTCTTCAACACTCTGTATCTTTTGTCATCGGCCGCAGAAAGTTCGCCAGTTTCTTCTCGAAGTTGTTGTAACTTCTTCAATTCGGAACTGTCGAGATAACGCAACGTTTAGTAGATTACTGAACTACGAAGTGTCCCATTTAAAGCACCATCGTAACTTTGTACTCATCGTGTCAAAAAAAGTAGTAGAAGTGCCAGCTTACTCTTCTAAATTCCTGAGCTGATTATGCAAAGCTAAGAAAGCAACCGGTGAATCGATTCCTTCTCTGGATTTGGGCATAACTCTCACAACCTGGACAAAATTAAAGTAGGTAGGTATACCTCAGAAATTAATGCCTGATATTGGCACCTACAGCTAGGAATCTCGAATTTACTAAATCGTGATTATCTCTTACCTTTAAATTAGTCTGATGGATTTTCACTGCCAGCTGATCGACGGTTATGTTTGAAGGAGCACAAACTAACACAGGTCCAGAGTTCAATTTCACCAGCTGGTAAACTATAGTCGCTGAAGTGACGGTTTTTCCTGTACCAGGAGGTCCTTTAATTAGAGACAAGGGTCTTTGAATCGCTTGTTTTACAGCATATTTCTGAAAGAAAAAAAAACGCTCAGACGTAAGGTCAAAAGTTTGATTTTCAATTCGAAATGAACATAATTCCGTACTTACTTGTGATGAATTTAATTCCGGTAAATTAGGAGCTGAATAGTGTTTAGAAGTGTGTGATCTGAATACTACGTCATCGATGTCGTGTCCGAGCAAACGATAAAAAATATAAGGGGATACAGAAGCGTCATCAATAGCAAACTTCTTCATAGCTTGTTGCATTCTGTAACATGTTCAGTAAACTTTGTTTATTTGATAATTTTAAAATATTTCTCTCTTATTTCAACCACACTTAGTTCCAAAGGTGCTTGAAAAAAAGTGTTCGAGAAATCATTCCAAACAGCCCTTACGGAAAAAAAATAGTACTTTCTGAGTAGTAGTTTTTTAACGGAGTAAAAAGTACTACTTTTTAACACCTTCATGGAGAAATATTAGTAGTTTTACGTAAAAACTACTACTTTTGTCTAAAAACTAGTTAAAATTACTACTTCAAAACTACTACTTACGAAGTAGTAATTTGAACTAGTTTTTAGACAAAAGTAGTAGTTTTTACGTAAAACTACTAATATTTCTCCATGAAGGTGTTAAAAAGTAGTAAGTACTTTTTACTCCGTTAAAAAACTACTACTCAGAAAGTACTATTTTTTTTCCGTGAGGGAGAATATGAACTTTACCTATCGAATGACGTTGATTTCCAAATAAAATCAACCACGAATTTACTAGTAGATTCGAAAGGTATTCCTTGGCTAGTTTTCATCTCTAAGCAAACTTCTTCGCTGTAATTATCCGGTATCTTGATAACATGACCAACTCCAGACCAAGGCTTGCTTACTTCTCCCAAATATCGTAATCTCAGCTCATCACCCTGCATTAATTTCATATCTGTCGAGAGTATAAGGTGAATTAATTGCTCATCTTTATCGGATTATTTACTTAATCGAATAAATCATCCAACTGATTACCTCCGTCAGTCTTCACGAGATTAAAGTGAGCTACTACTTTCTTATTCAACAAAACCTCCCAACGAACGGTGATATTATCCTGAGTTCGAGATTCCTTCACTTTCTTATCGTAGTCAGCTTCCAATTTAACCAACGGGCCGAAAATGTTCTGATATTGGTATCCATCTTCGTACCTGAAATGTTGAAATCAATCATGAAATACCACCAAACGATCGAGTTGAATGCCAAATAGAATTATCGGTGAGCTCACCTTAAAAGCACTCGCTGATGAGTTTCGACGTCGATCGCTGGATTTTCTAAATCAGTGATAGTGGCATCGGTGTCATCTTTCCAGAGTTCTTCTAGTTTGGATATTTGAGCCGATGTTACTTGACGAGCTCTGAGTTGATCTTGCTCAGCAGGTATTTTAACCAGCCATGATACGAAACATCGATCTTCTATCAACGGTTTCCACTGATCCGGATCCCTATAAATAGTTAAAAATGAATTACATACTTAAGTTGGATCTTCTCGTCAAGCTGAAGTTTGACGAAGATTTACACAAACCAGTTCATATCTTTGAGAGAACTTTGAGCAGCGCAAGGTAGGCGACATAGCAGCACCACCACAGAATCCGCTTTAGCAGGTATGAACCCTAAAAGGAAGACATTTCGCATACCGCAAGCATAACATTCCAGGACGTTTTCTCCCAGAGGACCATCTTTATGAAGAGTAACCTCCTGCAAAGTGCAAAATACTCAAGTTAAAATAAAATTCCACGAGTAATCAATACATAAGAGATAAGAAACACTCACCTTATGCTTCGCTCGAACTAAATGGTTCACAATATGCGATGAATTAGTAATTCCACGACCATTGCAAAACCATTTTCCACAAACATTACACATTACGACACAGCTAGGATCATGAATAGCGCAATATTTACAAGCAGCTGTCGGTAACTCCTGAACACAATAAGCATAATATGTAATAACATGATCAGATAAGAAAAAATTCATAACGTATTGATTTCAGACATATGACATAAATATACTTTATTACAAAATGCATCTTCTTCGAACTGTAACTCGCCCAATTTTTTGCTTAATGCTGATACGCCGTCACTTTTCACATCTCCGTTCAGTTTACTGTTCAACTGCCAAAATTCAAAACCATCATCAGTAATGTACATCGAACAGATACATAGTTAAGTTTTATACTGATACAAAGTGTTAGATAATATGGTTAACTTACATGTACTTGCCCAGGCATTGATTCATCTTGTGAAAATTGCGTCTGACTTTGCGATGGTAAAGTGAATTCGGTGAAATCGAATTCAGAACCTTGAGTGTCAGCTCCGATCAGATCCGATTCTTCGGTATCGAGAAACGTAAGAGGTTGAGAATTGGATCCATCCATGTCCACACTCATCTTCTGAGATGTTTTTCCTCACCAAGCAGAAAACCACTAGATTAATTTACAACGAAATATGTCTCGATACAGAGTGACAATGATTTCTCTGACTGTACAATACGATATTACGATAGACTGGTTTTGAAACAACGTGTTTCTTCCAGGAACTGGGAATAGGAGAGCGGAGACCGGAGAGAATAGAGATAAGTATAGAACTGCACATGTAAAATCTCCGTTTTCACACACACAGAACGTTCATATGCATTACATTCAGCTGAAATTTTACTAGAACACGAATAAAATTTGTCATTAAGAGAGTGAAAATCGATATAATTTTTGTGTTGGTAATTTTTGACGCCAATTTAGATTATCTATACCTACCTACTTACAGGTATTTCTTTGGTGGAAAAATATTTATTTTCAAGTAAAAATCATGCATTGAAAATTCCTGTGCATTTCGAAGTAACCTTCGCTTGAAGCTAGCTTTATTCAAAATTGAAATGATTTCTTGGTAGGTTCAGCAGGACCATAAGTAGCTTTATTTTAATTTCATATCCTAAATCCGAAGCATCGTTTTCACTATGGTAAAAAAATTAACCAACGAAACATTGAAAATGAAGAATTTTGAAGCTAAGATATAGATAGGTATCTTCACATGTATAATCAATTCACCATCGCAGAAGTTCTCTGCGCTGTGCAAAGTATAAGAGCTAATTAATTGTCAAAAAGCCCTGCTTTATTTTGCTAAAATTTCCAAAGTCACGCTTTTTGTAAAAAATTGAAGAAAGCTCTCGATTTCTATACCAAAAAGTCTCATTTTCCTTCCCAAATTGTTCAGAAGTCTGGTTCTCTTTGCAAAAAATTACCGTTTTGTAGCCATAATAATTGACAAAAAAAACTGCTTTTTGCTGAAAATAGTCAACGTTTTGCTTTTGCAAAAAGATAACAAAAACAGTAAAATTGCTAAAAAATGTCACCTTTTTCGAGAAACCCAGGCTACCTTTTCACAGAAAATTGTTCAAAAACTTAACTTCATGGTCGAAACTTGCAAAAAGGTTTTTGAGCTCAAAATCAAGTCATTATTTTTTCGATTTCAGAAAAAGACCTGTGCAACGTATCAAAGTAGGTTCAAATTTCACGAGCAAATCAAATATCTCGACAAAAATGTTTCTTGGACATTTCGTAAGAATTTCGAGCTCAAAATCAAGTGATGATTATTTTTAAGGTTTCTGAAGATGAATGAAGGTAAGTATTGCCTATGTTAGTGATCAAAATGGACTGAAATTTCAACTGAAAACCAGAAATCGCCATCAAAATTTTTTCAATTTTAAACCTAAACATTGGGAGATGATTTGGGGTTTCTAAGAAAAAAATTCAAACATTTCTATCAAACCTTTTTTGAACATTTTTGAAAAATTGTTGGTGAAATTTGGTTGATTTTTCGGAAAGTACCTATATATCGATTAAATTTATGTGCAACCTATCAAAGTACTTACTTAGGTTTATCCAAAAATGAGATAAGACGGGCTTAAAAATGATTTGCAATGAAAAAAATTGATAATCGATCACCTTCGCCTATATCGGCTTCTGCGCTGCTTTTAAAGTTCAGCTCTACTTTTGATGAACTAGAAATTTGATACAGAAGTCTATTCGATGAAAATTATAGTTTTGTTTGCGAAGTTCTTGTCATTTGAATTTTCAAGAGATGTGGTAAATATTATTAGTCAGGTGTCAATTTGACAACAAAACACGTCTGCTCGCGTATTTTGTCGACAGCAATTTTATGATTGATTATTGTTTGGATCAAACATTGAGCTTGAATTTCAAAAAAATCGTTCTAAAATCAGTTTTTTTTCTGCCAAAATTTACAGCGATACATTCAAATGTACAACAAATTACAAAAAGTGTTTTGAATTGAATTTCTTCTCGAAAGACTCCTATCAGGCTACCACAACCAATTTCCTCACCTCTTCAACGATTTCATAGGACCAACCATCATATTGCCATACTATGTACTTATTACTCGAAGTTTTTACTTTTTCCCCTACCCTTATGCAAAATTACGTTTTTTGTTTCGTAATGTTACACCGAAGACCGAAGGACCAATTTCTTAGAATTCTACCCACTGAATTGGCCCGAACTGATAAAGCAGTATTGTTAGTCGGCCCAGCCGCCCAGTCGGCGTCATGAGACAAGTTGCAATCAGCATTCAGAGATAGCATTATACGACTCAATTTCAATAGATACAATACAATACACCTCTGAATGACGTGATGTTTCATATTCGTATCATTTTCACTGCTACAAGTGCTACTGCTAGTTTGAGGCTTCTTTCTCTCTCATATTTCTCTATTTGCCATGCTATTTGTCAATGAACGTAACTGCAACTAAGCAACTTGGCATAATTGATGCTAGGTTTGGCACAATTTGTTTTCATAAGGATGCTAAAAAATTGCATCTAGCATCTAGCATAATCTTTTCGCATAGTATAATTTTCCAATCTAGCATCTTCATTCATTTTAGCATGCAGGATAGGTAATAGTAGATTATGCAACTAGGGAGGTAATGTGATTTTCAACAAATTTTGAGTTACTTCCCTCGCTTCGCTCGGGAAATAAACCTCAAAATGGTTGAAGATCACATTATCTTCCTTGTTCCATAAAATATTTTACGTTTTTAAGGGAGAAACCCGCTAGTTTGTCCACCGAGCGATTAGCGAGCGGGAGATAATGTAGCGGATTATCTCCCTAGAAACGTAAAATGTCATTTTTAATTCGTATGTGTATTTCATCTACATTGGATTTTTTTTTCGACTGGCAGAATCTGCGTCGTTGTATTATTTTCTTATCACGGTAGGGATGGATCTGGCGACCAACGAACCGAGTTCTGAGAATTCTCCTGCGTTGGAAAAAAAAGAAGACTTTTTGTTTCGTTGCGACGTTCTGTGTGTGTAACTGTGTAGTGTGTACCTGCCTGTGTGTGCGTTCGTGTTGGTCTCTTTGAGTATAAAATATAATGATGATATGGAGAGATAAAAACGCAGCTTCAGAGGTTCACTTCTAGAGCGCTCTGAACGTGGTCATTCGCGTACCCAAACATGAGAATTCGGGTGACGAGGAGTGAAGGAAGTGGAGACTCTTCACTCCTCGTCAGCCGAATTCTCTTGTTTGGGTACGCGAATGACCACGTTCTGCGCGCTCTGCAGGTGAAACCGTACATATGCGAAAAACCTGGGTTTTTATCCCTCCATATCATCATTATATTTATACTCAAAGGTTGGTCTTGTTCTCTTGTATTTCGGTACCTGCGCGCGTCGATTTAGTTCCGTTTTTCTGTCACACCACATCCTGGAGATTGGCGACACTCGCTTCGTCTTGGAAATTTTTGAATCGTCACTCAGTCTTTCGGTAGTTTCGGTTCAGTTTTTCATCGTATCTTTCATTTCGGTTTCGAATTTCGAACTTGCGAAGTTTCGATCGTTTTGTTTCATCGTGAATTTCCTAATTCGTTTTAGTGAATAGTGATGTGAATGGTCCAGGTCCAGATCCAGGGACTCCAGCAGATAATTGGTAAACTGTGAGTTATGCTGTTTTTTTCTTCTCATCATTTATTTATGCGTCGGTTTGTCGGGTATGAATTCTAATTGCTTGTTTGCTTGATTAGTTACTTACGGACAGTAGTGTAATAAAATTGTTAAATTAGCGAAAATTTCTGTCCGAAAACTGGAATCCGGTCAATATATTCTCGAAACACTACCGATTTATGTGTTTTATACGAGTAATCTTACACGTCTTATGAGGAGCTTTGAGTCGAACCATACATTATCCATTTTTGCAAAAAATGAGATAAATATCGTTTTGGGTAGTATTTGTCATGGGCTATCAGAATAACACATCATCTCGGGTCCAGAATGCCCCCTTCAGGGAGAAAAACGTGTTCAAAGTGGAGCGTTGCAATGGAACCTTATGGAACCAGTCCCTAGTTTTTTGCATTTCCTGAAAAAAGGGGATTTTGGATAATGTACGGTTCGACTCCAAGCTCCTCTTATATTCAATATCGTTTTAGGTGCTCGTGAAAACAAATTGGTAGATCTTAAATCTGCTTAAAATATTGCAGAATGTCCAGCGATGTGGGACCCGAACGATTTTTTTTGAGTTTCGGGGCTTGCGCTTTTAATAAATAATTTACTCGTATTAGATCTCCGGCTTGGATTGTGGCCGAAAAATTTTGGGTTTCGGTTTCAGGACTCGGATGTTCGCGGCTTGAATGAAATGTTCAGGGCTTTTTAAGGCTTGAAATTGCAATTTTGATGAAGGATAGTGAACTTATGAATAATGAATAATTTTTTTTGATGTTTTGATCTTTTAAAAAAAAATGTCATTCTTTGAGATTGACTGATATTTGAAAATTACAAGTTGTTTGAGATTGTTTGCACAATCAGCGCGAATCTGAATATTCAAATACTTACAACAATTTTTTTTGTTTTAGTTGTACATATACATATTTATTATTTTCAATTTTTCTTCAAATTTCTTCAAAAATCAAAATTTCTTACTTTAAGGAAACAACTTTTGCAGATCGGAACGAATTTGTAAAACATAATAAAAATGCTTGGTTGAAAGAACGAAACGAAACGAAACGTACGTTTTGAACAACCCCGACAAAAAGGTGTGAAATGATAATGTTTCTAAATGGAACATCTTAACAAAAAGCTCAGATAAGTGATTACTGATTACTAATTACTCCTTTCGAAATCTTGGCATTCGGATTTCAAGTCATGTTTGAATTTTTGGAACTGAAATTAGAATACTGACAACTACAAAATCTTGAGTACTCTTCACAGCTTTCAATAGCCCAATACAATAAATTGATATATTTATGTTATTATTGTTATTGCTACGTAAAATCAGTAAAACAGTACCTAGTACCTAGTACCTAGTTGAATTTTCGAGAATTCACTTCAAATGCGTAAATCCTTTCAACATGAGCGAGATGTTCTGGTTTTGTTGTATGTTTACAATTTTTTTCATCTTTTTTAAGATCCCAAAGTCATCGTACGTATCCAATACATCGTAAACAGCAAGCTGTAACGTATGTCCAGAACACCTAACATCTACTAAGGGGGGGGGGATTACTTTACCAAGTTTTGAAGCAACTACTATATGATCAGAAAATTACTTAAGGTTTAGCACACATCTATTTAAAATAGATAAATGATAAACTAAAGTAGAAATATTTATAGTATACTTGAATCCATTGTATGTAATTTGTATAAGTGTCCATTATATGTACCTATTTATACACTTACCATACACATGATCAGCTCATTATGCCGGCGAAATTCGCATACGCTCATACGATACACTTATTATAAATAGAAATCACAAAAGATAATAAATAATTTGAAAAATGAACTAGTACACGGAAAAAAAAGTATAGATAATTTTTACTATTTCATACAGTAACCGGATCCCATTCAAAAATATTGTGATTTTTACTATGAGAATAGTAAATTTTACTATGAGATTAGTAAATTTTACTTTGAGAGTAATAAATTTTTACCTAATTCTAGATAAAATGTATTTTTTGGCTGAGTAAAAATCTTTATTATTTTTGAATGGGATCCGGTTACTATACTGAAATAGTAATTTTTATTAATTTTTTTTTTTCGTGTACTAATCCTTTTATTATAAATTATCCATGAATATTTTATTTGGTATCATTAATAATATCTGAAATAATAATTCGAATTATTAATGAGCTCGAACGTGAGTTGACGTTGGTCCTATCACGGAAATAAATCCAAGTTGAAAATTCAGTTTTGAGAAAAAAATTGTCAAGCAATTCTAGAACACTTGGGTTAAAATTAACGATTTCTCAACGTAATGGAATCGAAAACCGCAGCTTTTTCATACTTTTTAAAAATTCACAAAGCTCACGAATAAAAATTTTACACATTAATTTAACAACATGAGTCTAAACTAATGAATACTGTCTTCGAGAAATATCGTAAGATTTTCTCGATTTTTGAAATACTCGAGTATAAACATACTACTAGGCAAAATTCGAAAAAGTCATCAAAGGGAGGAAGAGTGCTCAGGTCATTGGAAATATTTCGCTGCAGAAATGAGTCAGTACATATTTGAAATCTGTACAATTTAAAATGTCACAGGTGGCAGGAAATTTAATCTGCATCTACATACATTCAACTTGAATACGATTTCGCAATGAACTTAGTGATTCAGCAGTTCGTTTTCACACAGCATAGTATTATGTATTCTCTTGTCCAAATTTTTTTCTTGGGCTTAATTTGGTACTAAACCTAACAAATCTCATGAAATTATTGAACTAAATAATGTCGAATTAAAAATACTTAATATAATTAATTCAATAATAACATTACATAATTGAAAAAAAAATTATTCATAAGTATATAAAGAAAAACACTATTGCTAAAAGACTATTGCTTGTGTATTTTTTATCGCACGTGTACTATGTACTTCTTCAGCTCGAGGATTTTTGCCTTTCTTGAGACACCGATATAGTTGTTGAAATTTCTACATTTGATTTCTTCGATTAATTCAATTTTTCAATCTGACAAACAATAATTGAATGAGCGAATTATTTTGTTAATTACCCAGATGTACCTTTTTTCCCTGCTAAGCTGGGAGCTGAAATCACAAAATCAATTTTTATTTGCAAATTCATGCTGTTTAATTTTGTTGGTGATGGGCAAGTATTGGTGTCTTACCTTTTCCGCCTATCCATCACATAGTTTGCAAAGAAAATGTCAATACTAACTTACATATTTTATACTTTTTAATGTAATATTTCTGTTTTTTTTTTCAAGTTACGTATAAGTATTAATCGGTGTCGAATTTTTATAGGTATGCTTAATGTTATTTTCAATTTTTTAAAAAATATTAATTCATTGTGTTTTGATGTTTTATACCTTATGTATCAACAAAGTTGAGCATACGTTCATACGATACACTTATTATGAATAGAAATCACAAAAGATTATAAATAATTTGAAAATTGAACACACGTATTACCAATCGTTCTGCTTACATTCAAGTTCCCTATAAATTTCTTGATCAGTTTTATCATAATATTTGTTATGATTTTGAAAATGAATTGTAATTGGTTCCCTCAAATTTTCTGACCTGTTGGGAATGGTTTATAATTATTCGATTAGAAAGTTTGCGAACCAGCATTTCACACACACATAATTACAAAATTTCTGATTCAATTTCGACGCGAAATTCGCATACACTCATTACAATATCCACATTTTTAATAAATTATAGAAATCACACAAGATTATGAATAACTTGAAGAATAAACGTGTCTTACTAACCGCTCTGCTTAGGTACATATGTGAGTCCTTGAAATGCAAAACATGCTAAGTGCCCTGGAGTGAATTTTACAGGAGAGCAAAAAGTAGTTTTGCAACGATTACCTCGCAGCTGCAAATGGTGTACGAGTGTCGGTGATGGTGTAATAAGGTACTTTGTTCAATTCTGCATCTTTTGGTATAAAAATTTTTCCAAAAAAAAACATTTTGAAGCCCCAATTTTTCAATTCAAAAATAACCTATTTTTGAGGTTTTTTTTTTTTTTTTCTTTCAAGTTTGTTTTGGTAAAAAAAAAGAAAAACAGAGCATAGAAATTCATTTTTTATTGTTTTAAACATCGATTTTAGGCACTATAACGAAGGGTATTCGTAAAAATATCGAATATATTGAAAATAATACTCGTAAACACTGATAAAACGACGTAAATATTTTCAAAACAGTTCCTGGATAGCACAACGGTAACAATGGCACTTAGCATGTTTTGCACACAACGGCGATGGCACTTAGCATGTTTTGCACGATAACCGGTCTTGGACTTAGAGAAAACGTGATCTTTAGGTAGGTATTTAGGTAGGTTCCGCAGTGTTGCCAAATTTTTTGAATATGTTGGTGGAACTGCGATGGCACATAGCATGTTTTGCGCGAAAAAAAAACGAAATCGAAAAAATGGCACTTAGCATGTTTTGCATTTCAAGGACTCATGTACATTTTCTATAGAAATCACAAATCATAAAAGATATATTGGTTGAGAAGACATTTTTTCAGTAAAAAAACTAAATTTGACTTTAAGGGTGAAACATTTCTGAACTGAATGTTTTTCAAACATTTCGATAACGTGAAATACCTGATCCGCAAAATGTCCAGTTTTCACAGGATATCAGGAGTTAGGATACAAACGTTGAAAATCAGCATAACAAAATGTAAAAAATAAAATAATTACTTACTTGAGAACTGAATAGCTACATAATACGTTTATTTAGATAACGTGTTGTGAAATTTTTCAATAGATCAATACAGAAGAAAACAATTAAATACTCAGCCTTCAACAAAATAGGTAGGATGTAGGTACCAGAGTCCTGCACGGTATAGTTAAAATAGCCGAATAACCGCCGGAGCTATCGGCTAATTCAACTACACGTTACGAACTGTAGTTAGTTTCGTCGGCGCGCGCAACCAACAAATAACTAACTATAACTACCTGCCGATGCAGCAGTAAGTTAGCTTCGGTTCTGTTGATGTCTCATCAATACATTTTGGTGACTCATCAAACAGATAAGAAAGAAGCAAACGTTATTTTTCCGATAAGAACGCGGTATAATCGCAGGTAGTGTAGTTATTTTAACTACAAGTTAGTCAATGGTTACGTTATCTGAGTTACAAATATTAATCGCACCGGCCGGTGCGGTTATAACCTGCCGTTAGGATGACTACTAACTATAGCTATCCGCCCTCGACGCGCAACTAACGCAGATAACTTTTAACTATACCGTGCAGGACTCTGGTAGGTACATACATACTCCTACTTGAAGAAGTTTATCCATATCCATTTGAACAGCGATCCAAGAGTAAACGATACTCGATTTTGAAAATTCGATGATGTGGTGCTCAACGGATCAGTTCATATGATTAGTTTTATCATATTTGCTGAGATTTTGAAAATAGATTGGAATTGTTTATTACCTCAAATTTTCTGACCTTTCAGGAATAGTTTATAATAATTCGATTAGAAAGTTTGCGAACCAACCTTTCAAACACACATAATTACTAAATTTCTGATTCAATTAATACATTGTCGCAGAAGTAGCAACGACATGATCATAATCTTCCTAGTGTTGGTTGAGTTAGATAGAGGTAGTGTACATACATAATGAATGATAAATTTCCCAAATCAATCGTCGGAAATTCTGTCACTGGATGATGAATCCTCGCTCGTGTATTTTTTATCTCATGTGTACTACTTCTTCAGCTCGAGGATTTTTGCCTTTCTTGAGACACCGATATAGTGGTTAAAATTTCTACATTTGATTTCTTCGATTAGTTCAATTTCTCAATCTGACGAACAGTAATTTGAATGAGCGAATTATTTTATTAATTACACAGATGTACTCTTTTCCCCGCTATGCTAAGCTAGGAGCTGAAATCACGAAATCATCAATTTTTATTTGCAAATTCATGCTGTATAATTTTGTTAGTGATGGGCGAGTATTGGTGTCCTACCTTTTCCGCCTATTCATCGCATAATTTGCAAAGAAAATGTTGATGCCAACTTACATATTTTATACTTATTATTAGCTACAATTTTATTCGTTTAATCACTTGAGAGGGCGACAGCGGATCAACTGTATGAAAATTTCATAAATTTTTAAAAATCTGTCAACAGTAATGATTAATTTGATTATCAAGTATTGGGTGTAACTTATTTTGTTCGATGTGTGAATGGGTGATATGGTTGATCACCGATATCATTACATAATAAGTTCTTCTAATAAACAAGTAAGGTGCGACTACCTTGGTTATAATTGTGGCACATTTTGAATGATGTAACCATAAATCCTCCAAAACCGAACCTTTCCTCAGTGACTTGAGCATTTCTCCAAGATGATCGATACTTCGTATTGCATTATGACAAGTCGTATTCAGAGCAAGTTTAATCAGCTGTTTTTTGATCACTTGATACTGTTGATATCTCAGGCTCTATAAGTAATAAAAAACGAAGAATTGTTTAATGAGCACTAATAGGTCGTGATTTTCTAGAAAAATTGAACAAAGACTTACTCAATTGAAAATGCTTTTATGAAAATATGTACATACAAGATTTGAATTTAACATACTTTTTAGTTCTGGGACTATCGCCCACTCCTTTAAATATTTTCGTTGATGGTCGCACTTGGACCATTTCATTTTGAATTTTGATACTTTTATGTTAATATTTGACACTTGACGTAGAATGCCTATATTATGTAGCATTACTTCATCAAATCTAATATTTCGACACCACGCCATCAAATGGTTTCATTACTTATGGTTAACTACAACCATGTAAGTGAAAAAGAAAACTCGAAGTATACAGCAATATAAAAATAGACTAAGAAATTTCTGAAAAAAAAAACGCATTTTCCAGTAACACTTTTTGGGAACATTTTCAGGCAAAACAGCGAGATTTTGCTAGTTCCTAGATAGAAAAATTGCGAATATTTTCTAAAATTCATGCAACATGAAAATAAGCTTATTTTTTTTCATTTTTCTTCCTCTTTTTCTCGCAATTATCGCGGAATTTTCGATAGAATTTTGTAAAGAAAAAATTATAAAAAACCAAGTTTTGAATTCTGATTTAGAAATCTAATAAAAAAAAATAATAATAATGAATTCAATGAAAAAATTACCCGTCTCGATTGAACTTTGCAAGTTTCAAATTAATAAACTAAATAAATTCAAAATGAAAATAATAAAATGAATAATACAAAATATAATAACATCGAATAATTTTTTAAAAAATTATTTGTGTAAAAAACACTATTGTTGAAGGACTATTATACTGCTTAACATTGAAGTATATTAATGCACAGCATGAAAATAGTCATAAAATACAGAAGTAGGAACGACCAATCGTGATTTTCCAAGTGTTGGTTGAGTTTGAGTAGGTGTATGTACAGTGAATGATGAATTTCCCAGATCAATAGCTGGAAACTCTGTCGCTGGATGATGTATCCTCGCTTGCGTATTTTTTATCGGCATGTACGATGAAAAAAAATCTAATCTGGTGACGATCTCATTCATTCTGTCAGTGACGTTGATTTTTGTAATGGCACGTTTTCAATGGTCTATACGAGTTCAAAAGTTACTTACTTCGAAATTTTTGTCGCGACTGATTCGCTTTAGAACTGTGCTCGGTTTATTTTAGCACATTTGGTCCGTTGGTACCTCGGTGATGATATTTATTGCCGAGAGAAAGCTGAAATTTATGGTTTTTTCTCGACCTCCTCGTGAGATGATTGCAACATTCAATTACAATTATATTACGTATAATAATGACGTAATTATGGATAAATATGTACAATGGAATATTTAAATTAATAAATATACTGAAAAGAAACAGAAATATAAACCAACGAATTGTGAACACATGTGCTATAATTATGACATGTCCAAATTTTTTCTCAGGCTTAATTCCTGCCAGAAGACTATGGACTGTTTAATATTGAAGTATACATATTTAAAGCACAGCATGAAAATAATCATAAAATACATGTCTAAATGCATGATAGCCGTAGAAGTAACAACGACTGAATGTAATTTTCCTAGTGTTGGTTGAGTTTGAGTGGGTGTTAGTATGTACAATGAATGATGAATTTCCCAAATCAATTGTTGGAAATTCTGTCGCCGGATGATGAACCCTCGCTCGTGTATTTTTTATCTCACGTGTACTACTTCTTTAGCTCGAGGATTTTTGCCTTTCTTGAGACACCGATATAGTTGTTGAAATTTCTACATTTGATTTCTTCGATTAGTTCAATTTTTCAATCTGACGAACAATAATTGAATGAGCGGATTATTTTGTTTTTCACCCAGATGTACTTTTTCCACGCTAAGCTACGAGCTGAAATCATGAAATATCAATTTTAATCTGCAAATTCATGCTGTAGGTATAATTTTGTTGGTGATGGGCTAGTATTGATGTCCTACCTTTTCCGCCTATCCATCGCAAAGTTTGCAGAGAAAATGTTGATACCAACTTACATATTCATTTATCATCTAGCTTCTCGAAAGTTGATAAGCATAGCACACATGATAATACCAAAGTTTTTCCATCTTCTAATTGCTCGTTCAACGTGAATGCGTGGAGCCACAATAAAATTTTACATGCAAATGAGGGAGATTTACATGACCAGATTGAAGCAACTAAGCAAAGCTGCAGCTCAACAGTGGGCGAATCTAAAATACGTATATAAAAAAAATATGTAGTAAATACAAATATGTATTTAAGTCATATCATTACACAGGTTAATGTATACCTGCAATGTACAGAGCAATAAAATTCCCTTGGGATAATGCAAGTTAATGTATTAGCAAGCTGTAATCTTTCTACTTTTATATTCAGGCTATCACATTGATTTGAATTCAATAGTTAGATGACGTTGTTTAAAAACAGTTATTTATTTAACAACACAAAAAATATGACGTTTATTGAAAACAGACAATATTTCACGTCACAAGTATAGAGACAAATTAAAAATTACCTCAAGTTATAACAAACAGACGATGCAAGAAAATTCAACTTTTATAATCAGGCTATCAAGTTGATTTGAATTTGAAAATTATAGGTATATGAAGTTTTTTGAAAACGATTGTTGATTATTTCACTTTCACAACACAACAATACATAATTATAATGTTTATTGAACACAATTATTTCACTTTCACATCAGAAGAAGAGACATACCTACTTATTGAAAATTATATTCCAAACTATAACAAACAGTATGTGAGGTTTTTTGAAAACAATTTTATAACACCACGAGAAGGTACAAATTGAAAATTATTCCAGGCTATAAGATAAGACATATTAGCATATTACAAATCATAAGTTCATGAAGTTTTTTGAAAATATGTACTTTTTGGGGTTTCAATCAGTTGAGAGAGCCACAGTGGATCAACTTTATGAGAATTTCGTAAATTTTTTACAACCTGTCAACTGATATCAATTATTGGGTGTAACTTATTTGTTTGATATGTGAATGGGTGATATGGTTGATTACCCATATCATTAATAAGTTCTTCTAATGAGCAAGGTGCGACTACCTTAGTGCGGTACATTTTGAATAATGTAATAGTAAATCTTCCAAAACCTAACCTTTGCCCAGTGACTTGAGCATTTCTCCAAGATGATCGATTTCATGACAAGGTATTTTCATTTTTGATTTTCCATTTTATTCATTTCTTCCTCTTTTTCTCGCAATTATCGCGGCATTTTCGATAGAATTTTGTAAAAAAAAAATTAAGAGAAATGCGAGGTAGACTTTAGACGTTGAAAGAATTTAGGATCTTCGTTTTAATTTTCGGTTTGTTTATTCTATTTTTATTCATTCGTTTCTCTCGATTTCCAGGAAACAGCTTTACTTACTTGAGGGTCGAGGGTCGTATTTTTTTATTAGCATATACGTATGATGAAAAGAATGTAATCTGGTGACGATCTCATTCATTTCGTCAGTGACTTTGATTTTTATAATGGCACATTTTCAATGGGCTATCTGAATTGAAAAGTTGCTTCCTTCGAAATTTTTGCATTGTTAGAAGTTAAGTACTAATATGGTTGATATTATTGCTGAGGGAAAGCTGAAGTTTATGGCCTTTTCTCAAGCTCCCTGTGAGATGATTGCAACATTCAATTATAATTATATTATGTACTTATAACCTAAAAATGGTAATGTAATAGACAAATAGAATGAAATATTCAAATTAATTAACAAACTGAAACGAAAACAAAAAACATAACTGTTCATCTCGATTAAAAGCGTCGCTTTTAGTGATGTGATCAGCCGATTTTGAATGTCTGATTAAATCCACTTTATGAGCCCGAAGGCTGACATTACAAACTTTACAATACGCTTGGTCTAGATCGTCTGTGCACTGTTTAAGCCATTCTATGGAGTAAAAACATTGCCGTTGATTATAAATGGATATACATATTTATACAAACATAAAATACCTACCTATAAAGAGTACATTACCTAAACATGATAATTGTGTTCTCACATCCAGGTTTGATAGAGGTGGTTCACTCGAGACTCGTTTGGACACGTATTGGACACGTATTGGACATCAGAACTATCATCAGAGCTACTTGACAATATCCTTCTCTTATGGACTTTTTTCTGCTGTACAGGATTTGCTTTACTAAGCTTTGAAGCAGCCTTTTTTTGTCTCCAGCCTTTTCATCATTTATGTAGACTGGTTGATTTGTGAAGTGTGTGTTCAATTGTTTCGTGCCACCAGAGAGATGCACTATAGCAATTTACATAGCAGCACCCTTCTGCTCTGCAGGCAAATGTTAAAACTGTCAAAAAAAAAAAAAAAAAAGGAACATGTTACATATTATGTCATAATCAAGTTCTGCTCAGACTTCTTCAGGTACTATCATGGCAAAAAATGACTCCTTTGAACTAAAGGTAGGCGTTGATGCCTGCGGATCCCAGAAATCCCTATTAAGCTTACATATTTACACAAACGAATACAAAATATATTAACCTAATTGATAAGAAAAAATACAAAATTGCAAAACACGAATGAATCAGTAATATTATGAAAATACGAATACCGGAGATGGCGAATAAAGTTTGTTATAGGTATCTGGCAAATTTGTTTCTGCAGAACTCTTGTGCACTTATGCCTGTACTTTCTGCTAAATCACATTCCCTTTTGATGCGCTCAAAGGCCAAATCTATGCCTTTTTTCTGCGCCTCTGCCACTGATCCTCTAATTCTAGTTTGGCGAGGTACTTGATGGTTTCTGTCAAGCGAATCAGCTTGAAATTGTTCATCTGAATACTTAATTTATCACTTCCAAGAGTGAAATTGCTGAATCTATAAGCTGATTTTTAGCACCTGTCACTCCGCGCTCAGCCTCATTTAAAAGGTGCTCTTTTTTGAAATAAATCATCCTAAGATAGATGTCATTATCTTGGATGTCAATCAGACAATGTAAATCTCCTTTAAATCTTCCAAGCTGAAGAATGGTGTACTGGGTACCACAGAAGTCTCTTCTTATATCATAATCGTGACATATTCACTGGTGCGTGATAGGTGAACCATCCTTCCTGTGGTAACAACACAAAATCGCAAATAACAAAGATGTAGGCAGACCTCACTGCTTTAAATTCGTCTCCGCTGTTCATACGATCAATAAACAATCTTGAACAGTAAAATTCAATTCGCGATTTGAAAGCCGCATGAGGTGTTAATTGCATTTCAACTACAATCATATTGCCTGCTGTTGTGCGGCAAAGTAAATCGACAACGCACATTCTCCCCTGAGTTCGTTCTGCTACAAGGGTCGCATCAACGGTTAATTCTGCAATGTCAGCAACTTCTTTTATAATTTCCATTTTCTGTGCAGAATTTATAAAAGCAGCTGTTGCGGCCTTGTCTGCAAATACCTTTTTGGAATGGTATATCGTTGACTGCCCTCAACACCTGATAACATATTATTCAAGTTTCTCCATTTTCAGACAAATTCCTGCATTAGATTATGCGTTTGGAAGTTCGCGGTCGACGTAATGCCAATGCGAGCATTTGCCGATTCAAAATCGATGTCGTAGTCATATACCTATGTACTAATATTTTTCGGTCTAGTTGATTTGTGTAACATAAAAAGAATACTATTGTTTTCGATGTTCGAGATTTTCTATATACGCGTTTTATTTCGTCAAATTTTTCGTATTTTGTAATCGGTTTGCTGGTGTCATTCGTGATTCTCTCACCGCGCTTGCCCCTCTTGCTGCCTGATTTAACGCCATCGAGTCACTATTGGGATCAATCCAGTTCTTATTTGGTGAGTTTTTAAATACTTATACATATATTTAACTTATTATGCATAGCTATTTAGTTGTTAAGTAAGTAATTATTGTTTTTTATTGAGAAAATTTCTTCCAACTGAAGTACATTTTGAATGTTTGTATCCTGACTCCGGGTGTCATGTGAAAACTGAAAATCGTGTATTCTTTTGTAGATCAGGTATTATCGAAAATGTTTGATGAAGCATTCAGTGTATAAATTCCCTCCCCCCCCCCTTTCCACCATCTAAGATAAGATTTTGTTTCATTGAAAAATTTCCCTCTCAACCAAAGTATTTTCAGCATTTGTATCCTGACTGCTGCTATCGAATCGTGAATTCTTTTGTTGATTATGATATACCTGTAAGAATTATAAATACATACATAAATATAGAAATCACAAAAGATTACAACTTACTTGAAAAATAAAACATGTCTTACCAAAATCAGCTCCCAGGGTCATAGTCTACGTATACCAACATTTGATGACATCTTAGAAATGTTGGTCTCGTTATGCTCGTCAAACGGATGCGGATAGGTGGCAACGGTAAGATTATCCATGCCCCATTAGGGGGATGGTATAAATACAAATTATTAGGATTTCCGTTGGGATTGTTGTTGTCCATTCTATTGAAACAAAACGAAACAATACGAACTTAATATAGGTACTTTGTTCGCAAATTCAAGACTCACTCAGAGGTCAAGAAAAGATGAAAAGTTTTTCTTCTTTAGATATTGCCAACACTTCTATGAAACTGAAACAATCCTTCAAGCCCCTAATTTCAGACCATCAATAGCTTGGCACAGACTACATCTGCTTATGTATATCTCCCAAGATAATCAAGGCAGATTTAAAGCGAGTTTTACATTAAAAAATAATTGAATGATGAATTGACCATCTTGCATTTAAATTAAGCCCACATAATTATGTAAATCCGCAAATGATTTAAAAAAAAAAAAAAATACACGAGTGTGATGATTATGTATGAACTCGAACGTGAGTTGGCCTTATCACGGCCACAAATTCAAGTTGAAAATTCAATTTTAAGATAAAAATTGTTTGAAATGTGTACTTTGAGTATAAACATGCTAGGAAAAATTCGAAAAGGTCATCAAAAGGAGGAAGAGTGTTCAGGTCTTTGGAAACGTTTAGCTCCAAAAATGAGTAGTCAATGCATATACAATGAAATCTGTGCAATTGAAAATGTCACAGGTGCCAGGAAATTTCATCTGGATCTATACATTCAACTTAAGCACAATTTTGTAATGAATTTAGTAATTCGGCAGTTAGTACTTGAATGTAAGCAGAACGTTTTAAAATGCTTATATTTGTAATTGGATTATTTAAATTATTATTATTGAAAAAACAGTACGTATTCTACTTAAAATAACTTTAAAATTATTTGGAATTGTAGTCATACAATTGTATGTATGAAACTGAGGGATCGTGCGATTACTTACGGCGTATACATGATTATAACTATTTTTTCTGGTTGTTTCAATATAGAGACTAGTCTCAAAAAAAATTCCGGGGGATTTCGGATAAATTTAGTGAATGCCTTCATTCAGTGTTGGAATTATAACTGATGACACATTTAGCTACGGAGGTGTCCTTAGAGGGGAGGTATCGTATCAATTGTCTTGAAACGTCAAAATTTATATCGCTTTTGAAACTGAAAAATATTTAGGAACGCAGTGATGTCAATTTTTTGGTCAATATTGTGAATTTCAGGAAACTAAAATCAATCAAGTTTTTAGCCATTTTCTCAGGTTGTTTGAAAATTGGCAGCAATGACTAGAAAATCGACACCGTTGCGTTTCAAAATATCTCTCTAGTTTCTGAAATGAATATTTTTCGATATTTTGCCATTGTTAACGATTGAGGTAGTTCGTAAAATTTGATGAGGAAGAATTATCGAAACACGAATTTACCCAAGATCAAGTGATTATTTAATTATGTAAAATTCTAAAAATGGTCTTGGGTTTAGGCTTGTTCTCGCGATTTCTCCTCAAAGCAGGTTGGGTAGGGGGTGGCAAAAGTGAACAAACCATGATTGTTTCGAAAATACGTTTCTCTTTGCCGACACGTATCCCCTCTCCAGAGGCATCTACGCAGCTGGAAAAAAATTCCAAGTGACTTTCAACTGAAAATAAAGGTCTCTACTAAATTTAAGGTAAATCTTCCCGCAATTTTTCTCACGTTTCACCCTAATATAATAGGTAATAGGTACAAGTACCTATGTATGATGAAAAAATCTAATCTGATGACGATCTCATTCTGTCAGTGACGTTGATTTTCGTACTGGCACGTTTTCAATGGGTATTCGAATTAAAAAGTTGCTTCCTCAATGGTTAAAATTAGTTTTTTGACCCCTTCTGAATGTAAGTGTGGCTGTAAAAATTAGATAATAAGGGATATTATAATAAAAAACAATATAAGTAAGTCGGCGGTTTTCCCTGCGGTCATCTTTTCGGAATATATTCTCATTATTCTGGTTATCTGATTTTTTGGCGGTTTTTTAGATTCTTCATTTTTTTCCCTCTTCGCGCTTGAAACAAAATCAACAAAATGTTTTTTGAATATTAGAGTTGTGTAATTCTTTAATTCTCAGTAATAAGCTCAGTAACTTTGATCACACGACCCCCACATTTTGGAGCAATTTGAAACCCAAAATTTTGATACTAATGTGAATGTCGAATTTTTAAATAAATTTCAATTCCCTCCAATTGAAGTCCCTTTCAAGTTTTCAGGGTGTCTACCCGGTCGCGAAGTCGCGAAAAGTAGCGATTTTGAAAAAATGTGTTTGAAATCTGCCTTCAGATATACTGACTTTTTCAATAGAGAAAACGAAAAAAATCACACAAATTACAAGAAGTGTAGAAATAGAAATGTTTTAATTATGTATTTTGCCTATTTCAATTTTTAAATTTTGCCAACGGATTGCTACAAAAACGAATAAAAAGTATCCACAAAATCGCTGCACGTACATATTTATTAGATTCAAATAAGAAACAATTATAACTTGAAAGTAATCCCCGAAAACCCATGATCACGATTCGGATTTCGGGTTTCACATTTTCGGGCTTGTTTTTCAGAGAAAAATGTTTCGGATTTTGGGCCAAGACTTTATCGATTATAGTTTTCAAGGTTTTGGGCCATGGACATGGAGCTTCAAGCGAATGATTAGGGCTTTTTTGGGTTTTGGGTCCTGGTCCTGGTCCTGGACGGCGCCTAATCTGAGACTGGCTCTGTCAGCGAAGTCTTACCCCCTCTTTCTGGTGTACCTACAACTCAGTAGCAGGAACATTTTTTATATGGTCGATTACAAGCTGCTTTTGACCAGCTTGAGTATAGTAATGAGCAGAGAGCAGTTCACGAGTCAATCAATTATTTTTTTACATGAATCTGTACTTACAAGTATGTTAAGAAAAACGTCGTCAAAGGGGATATCCATGGTTTGGTATCTCTCCCATCGTAGTTTCAACGTTACGAATGTAAACCCCAATTTTTAAATGCATTTTGGCTGAAGAAAGGATGAAGGTTTAAACAAGAAAACAAAAAACAAAAATGTTGTTGAAGAAACTTGACGCCATCCAGATAGGATTGGATATGGATAAACTTCTTCAAGTACCTATTTTGTTGAAGGGTGAGTATTGAATTTTTTTTTTTGTATTGATCTATTGAAAAATTTCACATAACTGAGTTCAAATGAAAAAATCGAAAAATAAGTGAATGTTTGTAAATACTCCGTTCTTGATTCGAATGTCTTTAAGACAATTTTTCGTTTCCTCCATTGTTGGCAGTTTATTTCAATTATTTTCTAATATTGTAGAGACGTTTCAATAAAGGGTAGCTTGTTTCAGGTAGATATTCAAGTTCCTCTATTTTCAGACGAATTCCTGCATTAGATTATGCGCTTGGAAGTTCGCGGTCGACGTAATGCCAATGCGAGCATTTGACATTCAAAATCGATGTCGTAGTCGTATACTAATTTTTTTCGGTCTAGTTGATTTGTGTAACGTAAAACAAGTATTATTGTTTTCGATGTTCGAAATTTTCTCGTATGTACCGTTTTATATCGTCAAATTTTTCGTATTTCGTAATCGGTTTGCTAGTGTCGTTCGTGATTCTCTCGCCGCGCTAGCCCCTTGCTGGCTTATTAAACGCCTTCGAGTCACTTTTGGGATCAATCCAGTTCTTATTTGGTGAGTTTTTAAAATACTTATACGTATTTAACTTATTATGCATAGCTTAGCTATTTAGTTATTGAGTAATTATTGTTTTTTATTGAGAAAATATCTTCTCAACCGAAGTACATATTTTGAACGTTTGTATCCTGACTCATGGTGTCCTGTGAAAACTGAAAATCGTTAATTCTCTTGTTGATCAGGTAAGTATTATCGAAAATTTTTGTGAAGCATTCAGTTTATAAATTCCCTCACCCCCTTTCCACCCTCTAAGATGAGATTTTGTTTTATTGAAAAATTTCCCTCTCAACCGAAGTATTTTCAGCGTTTGTATCCTGACTCCTGCTATCGAATCATGAGAAAAATCTAATCTGGTGACTATCTCATTCATTCTGTCAGTGACGTTGATTTTTGTAATGGCACGTTTTCAAATACGTAGAGCACCCTCTGAATTCCTGCCAGAGTTCAGTTTTGAGAAAAAAATTGTCAAGCAATGCTAGAACACTTGGGTTAAAATTAACGATTTCTGAACGTAATGGAATCAAAAACCGCAGCTTTTTCATACTTTTTGAAAATTCACAAAACTCACGAATCAAAATTTTACACATTTTAACAATATGAGTCTAAACTAATGAATATTGTCTTCGAAAAATATCATAAGATTTTCTCGATTTTTGAAATACTCTAGTATAAACATACTACTTGGCAAAATTTGAAAAGGTCATCAAAGGGAGGAAGAGTGCTCAGGTCATTGGAAATATTAAGCTTCAGAAATGAGTCAATACATATTTGAAATCTGTGCAATTAAAAATGTCACAGGTGGCAGGAAATTTAATCTTCATCTACATACATTCAACTTAGATACCTATGTACAATTTCGTAATGAACTTAGTGATTCAGCAGTTAAGTTTTCACACAGCAGAGTATTATGTATTCTCTTGTCCAAATTTTTTTCTTGGGCTTCATTTGGTATTAAACCTAACAAATCTCATGAAATTATTGAACTAAATAATGTCGAATTGAAAATAATGTAATTAATTCAAATAATAACATTAAATAATTGAAAAAAAAAATTATTCATATAAAAAGAAAAACACTATTGCTAAAAGACTATTGCTTGCGTATTTCTTATCGCACGTGTACTACTTCTTCAGTTCGAGGATTTTTGCCTCTCTTGAGACACCAATATACTCGTAGTTGTTAAAATTTCTACATTTGATTTCTTCGATTATTTCAATTTTTCAACCTGACAAACAATAAGGATTAAATGAGCGAATTTATTTTGTTGAGTACCCAGATGTACTCTTTTCCCCGCTAAGATGGGAGCTGAAATCACAAAATCAATTTTTATTTGCAAATACATGCTGTTTAATTTTGTTGGTGATGGGCAAGTATTGGTGTCTTACCTTTTCCACCTATCCATCACATAGTTAGCAAAGAAAATGTTGATACCAACTTACACATTTTATACTTAAGGTATTGGATAATTTTAGTTTTATTGAGCTCAATCCAATGAAGAAAATGATAAGGTGCACCGGGGGAAGTCCGAATTCGGGGTAAGTCAGAAAAACTGCTCTAGCTCTTAGAGGCTTATATCTGCCGAAGCGCTACCCAGGGGTAACTTGAGGGTACTACCCCTACTTCATCACAGCATAAAAAATTTCGCGACCCAGTTTCATTTTACAGGCTTTTCATTGGTTCATTTTTAGTTGCTGTTTTGAATTTGATTTCAAATTGTAATCAGTGTTTTTCAAACTGCTTTTTACCTCAGAAGAAATGATCAGTAAAAGTGATATTATAAGTGAAAGTATTCCTAAAACAATAATGTAAAACCCCAAGTATTCAATTTTTGTTAATTTTCAATCATTCATTATTTATATCGCTTTTTCTGACTTACCCCCTAAATTAGTGCTATGGGGTAAGTCAGAAAAGTGAACATTGATAATTAGGATTCGACTTCATCGATGTGTAATACGTAGAATAATATGTTTTCGAGGTCGTAGAATCCAAATCTGGAGTTATTTTTTTTGTAGGAGTGTGGGGTGAGGCGTGTGGAGGGGGCAATTCTAAATTTTTCGTACATTATTGTGTAATATGTCGATTGATATGTTTTCGAGGTCGTAGAATCCGAATCTGCAGTTATTTTTTTTGTAGGAGTGGGGGGTGAGGCGTGGGGAAAGGGAAAATTTCAAATTTCTCCTACATTATCGTGTTATATGTCGAATAATATATTTTCGAGGTCGTAGAATTCGAATCCGGAGTCATTTTTTATGGTGAAGGTGGAAGGTGAGTCGTAGGTTCGCATGGGTGGGCCCCTCTCCCCAAACGGTGATACTTGAATAGCACTCAACCCTAAAAACTAGCTCAAGATTCGAATTCTGCAACCTTGAACACATATCAACCAACATGTTACACAATATTATAGGCAAAATTTGAAATTTCTCCTCTCCTCTTGCCTCGCCTCATACCCCTGCGAAAAAATAACCCCAGATTTGAATTATACCACCTCAAAAACATATCAATCGACATATTACACATTAATATAGGCAAAATTTGTAATTTACTCTCTCTCCCCTTGACTCACCTCCCGCCCCTACAAAAAAAATATCTCCAGATTCGAATTCTACGACCTCGAGAACATATTATTCAACATATTACACGATAGTGTAGAAAAAATTTGATATATTACTTCTCCCCACGCCTCACTTCCCTCTCCTACAAAAAAAATAACTCCAGATTCGAATTCTACGACCTAGAAAATATATTATTCGATATATAACACGATAATGTAGGAGAAATTTGAAATTTTCCCTTTCCCCACGCCTCACCCCCCACTTCTACAAAAAAAATTACTCCAAATTCGGATTCTACGATTTTGAAAACATATTATTCGACATATTACACAATAATGTAGGAAAAATTCGAAATTTTCCCTCTCCCCACGCCTCACTCCCCACTCCTACAAAAAAAATAACTCCAGATTTGGATTCTACGACCTCGAAAACATGTTATTCGACATATTGCGCATCGATCAGGGTCGAATCCTAATAATACCAATTAATTTTGTAGATTTTCTGACTTACCCCACTTTGGGGTAAGTCAGAACAAGTTACATTTTATTCGATTGTGCGAAAGCTACTGCGACAATCGCGCTGAAATTTTTACCATAGGTTAAGAACCCTTATGGGAACCTACATACCAAATTTCAGCCATATTGGTTCATTAGTACGAGAGTAACAGATGATCAAAGTTGAAATTGTGAAAAAATGTTCTGACTTCCCCCGGTGCACCTTACTGTTGTTCTAATTCTCATTATCCTTACAAATATCTGATTTGAAAAAATTATAGCTTCATTTGTTCATTATCAAGTAGCACATTTTCTTCTTATTTCTCCTGAAAGGCTGAAAAGAACTTGAGGTACTCCCGTCTTTATGAGGCGCCATCTTTTTTGGGGAAGGAGGGAGAAAGCACCGATCCATGAAGTGCTCTATCCTTCTGACTCATCCTCATCTCCAATATAGAAAGTTCCATTGATCACAATGGTCAAATAATTCATCCTGGTAATACAGCAACCCAAAATACCTACAAAGTGTATAATTTGACTATCCCAGAAATTTAAGGGAGATTCTTAAAGCGCTCCAACACTTCCAATTTTATATATGTACATTGGAAAAATGAAAATATGACCTGTTTTGTAGTGTTTGAAATTCTATAAAGGTTTTCTTCATACTTTGTTATTGGGATTTAATTTTTATTTTTGCCTCAATCTTACTTACTCATTGCTTTGAAATCTTTGAAATGTACCTATTTGTACAAAGAATACAAGTAGGTACTTCTTATAATTTTTTTTCAACTTCTAAATATTCATTTCATTGTAATTTCATCCTTTACACGTTTGTTTTTTTCGCTACAAAGTGTATATTGGAAAAGTCAACAACATTAGGAAATAATTTTCATTGAGAAAATATCGTATTTGTGTGCTTTGGGTGGAGTATGAGTAAAAAGTCATTTGAATTCAAACGGAATATATTAAGAGAAAACAACACCATTGTAAACATAATGTTAAAACAAAGCTGGTAAGAATCAATACTTTTGAAACTAGACCAATAATTCCAAAAAGGGCATCATATCACGATTCCGTTGTAAATTAAAACTCCAAGTTTCCCAAAATGCATTGTTTTTATTCGGAGATTAGTTCATTCGTTGTTTGATATTATTTTGTTAGTTTTATCACGTGACTTTCGAGAGAGGGAATTATTGGATTAGATTGATTTGATTGATGAAAAGATTGAACAATTTTTTTTATAGTAAGATTACAAATTACAGACAAAACTTTCAAATTCAGATTTATTGCATCGAAAGATGATTTTTCTAGCCACTTAAGTAGGTATATTCATCTTGATACAAAATACATATGTATCCGCTTTCACTATTCAGTATTAATTTTCATCTCATAGTATTTATGGTTGAAGTTATACATTTTGATATCAATGTGAACGGCGAGAACTTCGAGTAATCAAATTACAAGAACAATAACGAGTCGACACAGAGATTAATTAATATGAAAAATATATTGATTAAACAAACAAATAATTCATCTAAAACAAATAACAACTCGGAACATACGGAGAACGCATTTGAATACTTCAACAACAAAACAGCAAGTGCGAATAGTTACACGAGCGTACGTAGCTCGTAGCGCGGCAGGGCCGCGTTACACGGGCGGAGTATGTCTCTGTGTTGAGGAGCGCAGCCTGGCGGCTAACAATCAAATGCACACTACTCTCTAAATTTGAAACAGTCAATTTCACTGCTTAGCAGTCACGACATTTTGCTTTTTTAAAGCAGTAGTTTTTTTTACTGCAAAACAGTGAAAAATTACTGAATTGGTCAGTCAAAATGATTTTTTACTGACCAACTCAGTAATTTTTCACTGTTTAGCAGTAAAAAAAAAACTACTGCTTTAAAAAGGCAAAATGTCGTGACTGCTAAGCAGTGAAATTGACTGTTTCAAATTTAGAGAGAAGTATTAAAAGCTCTCATTTGTATAGTAAATCATCGTGACACTAAAATTAACATAAAAACTGTGAAAAAACCTCAAGTCACTAATTTAAACAAGACTATATAATGTATATTTTGGTACTTCGGATATAGCATATCGTAAATTTTTATTTCAATATGGTCAAAAAAGTTTACTTCTATGTTTTCTCTTCAATTTATTTAATAGTAGTTGTTCTATAACAACGTACAGCCTGTCTGATTTATGGAATTTACAATATATTAATTGAGATTTTTCGATTCAATGCTTGCTTCAATGAATTTCACCAGTGCATAGGCGCAAGTACAAAGTGAAGATACCTATATCAGTAGAGCAAACCGCAAAATTCGGGTATCCTTAATTGCGATGAGCCTAATATCTATCAATTTCATAACACGCACCTAGCTCCATTTAATGATGGAGTAAGCATCCTACAATGTAATAGGCTCAAACCCCCTCACTATCAAAAGATTTTTTGATGGATTTATTTTCTATTTGGAACCTTCATTCAAAGCTTCATATAGACATGAATCTGTAAATAAATCGTATCAATAGAAAACGTAGGCTTTGAAGCCTGCGGATCCCAGAAATCCCTGCATAAATCATATAAAAAAAGTTAGATGGGAGTGACAGTAAGCATGTGTACTTTTTTTACAATACAAAAATCAATACAATTGCCACTGCAAATTGCTGGTTGGCGCTACAAAATGCCAATTGCCACTGCATGATGCAAATTGCCAATTGTCCTGCAAATTGCCAGTTGGTGCTGGAAATTGCCAGTTTCCACTGTGAAGGGCCACAATTCCCATTTGATGCTGCAAATTGCCAATTGCCACTGCAAATTGCTCAGATAATTGAAACATTGTTAGGAAATAAGCAAGAAAATCAAAATATATGATAATATGAAATAGCACACAATATTAAGGGATAGAAGATAGATAATTAAAACATTGTTGCATAAATATTCTTCACAAAAAAAAAGCAACAAAATCAAAATATGAGAGAGATAATCTGGGCATGGGGTATACAAATAAGAGAAGCGTAAACAAAACCTTTCAAGTTGATGGTAACGCTGGGAGAGGCCATTTCAGTTTTCTCTCATTGAGTTCTGATTTTAATCTGGTTTCTCAAATCTGGAATTTCACTTTGAAGCACTTCGGCACATGAATTGCGAGTCAACCATTCTACATAAGATGATAGCATGAAAGGTCCACAATCCGATCGATTTTCTTGCACGACTCTTGAAAGCTGCAACAGACACACATTCTTGAATACTTATTACTTCCAAAAGTTGATTTATATACTTATAAATGGAAGTATACGCTATCTCGTGTAAAGGAGTATGACCAGGATGACATTGATATACCTACTCATCCTTTTTGTTTTGAATACAATGTCGGGATCACCGTCATGTTTGTTTCTATTATACTCATTTATTGTAAATACTGTACTATTTTTCCATCCCATTCTGGAGTACTGCTATAAAGGGAATCGTAGTACTCGATGAACGCATCATTTTTTTTATATATGTAGCATGCCCAGTGATTGCCATGAGAATTTATGGGAAAAATTACGTAATCATACAGGAGTGGTGTACCTGTCGGCTGTAAAAATAACAGTTTCAATAATTAATGCACATCTAATCTAAATAAGTAGGTACATTTGAAACCCTTGAGTGCTAATTGTGAAATTACAACTTACATCAGATTTTGTCCATTCGATTAGTTGAGTGTTACTTGTGGCTTTTATTAGATCATTAAAAAAAATATGTGGAGTAGATGTAGGTTTTAAACCCTGGAAGCTCAGCCCCGTGTTCTCGTATGAGGAAGTGTGGAAATGTAAATATTGAAAATATATGAGAAAAGCTGATTGAGCATTTTGATATTGAACTCTTGTACACTTATGCCTGTACTTTCTGCTAAATCACATTCTCTTTTTATGCGCTCAAAGGCCAAATCTTCGCCTTTTTTCTGTGCCTCTGCCAACTTGCGTCTCTGATCCTCTAATTCTAGTTTGGGGAGGTACTCGATGGTTTCTGTGGAGCGATAAGCTTTGAATTGTTCATCTGAATACTTAATTTATCACTTCCAAGAGTGAAATTGCTGAATCTATAAGCTGATTTTTAGCACCTATTACTCTGCGCTCAGCCTCATTTACAAGGTGCCCTTTTTTAAAATGAATCATCCAAAGATAGATGTCATTATCTCGGATGTCATTCAGACAATGTATGTAAATCTCCTTCAAATCTTCCAAGCTGAAGAATGGCGTACTGGGTACCACGGAAGTCTCTTCTTATCATATCCTCCATCAACACAGCACCCAAGTTTTCATATAATCGTGACATATTCACTGGTGCGTGATAGGTGAACCATTGATCAGTTTTATCATATTTGTTATTATGATTTTGAAAATAGATTGGAACTGGTTCCCTCAAATTTTCTGACCTTTCATGGAATACTTAGTTTATAATAATAATTTCGATTAGAAAGTGCTCTGATTCAATTTCGACGCAAAATTCGCATACACTCATATGATATAAATATATTTTTTATAAATGAAAATCACGATTAATTCCTTTTATTTTAAATTATCCATAAATACATTTTATTGATCATTTTATATAATATTAAAAAAAAAAAATGAATTAATAATTAAAATTAGGTACCTGTTAATAAACTCGACCGTGAGTTGGCCTTATCACGGACACAAATTCAAGCAGAATCAGTTTTGAAAAAAAAATTGTCAAACATTTCCAGTCTTAGATTAAGCTTTTTCATACCTACTTTTTAAAATTCACAAATCTCACGAATCAAAATTTTCCACATTTACTTGAAAATTTTATGAGTCTTGACTATGAATCGATCTCATTCATTTTGTCAGTGACGTTGATTTTTGTAATGACATGTTTTCAATGGGCTATTCGGTTGAAAAGTTGCTTCCTTCGAAATTTTTGCATCAGAAATTGGCGAGTAGGTATATCGAAAGTATGTAATTGTTTAAAACTATTTTTATCGCGACGTATTCGCTTTCGAAAACAGATGTAGCTGTGCTCGATTTATTTCAGCTCATCAGTCCGTTGGTATCTCGGTAAGCTGTTGATAATTTATTGCCGAGGGAAAGCTGAACGTTTAGGAAGAGTATTGCAACAAACTGAATTTCATAATCAGAATGTTTAGCGTGCTCGTGTTGATTTCGAAATTCAACACATGCAGTTCCTCCTATCGAAGAACAAGTTGAAATTTATTGCCTTTTCTCAACCGCCTTGTGAGATGAGCCAGTCATCTGGAATGCATTTGTTCCACTGGTACGTTTACCTACACAACTTCTGTCGCTGTTCTCAACTTGTAAATAACAATTATATTACGTACATATAACCAAAAAATAATAATGTAATTAGAGACGAATTAACTGAAATATTTAAATTTAATAAATTAACTAAAACGAGATAAAAAATATAAACCAACGAATTATGAACACATGTGCTATAATTATGACATGTCCAAATTTTTTCTTAGGCTTAATTCTTGTTGGAGGACTATGGACTGTTAAATATTGAAGTACATAATATATTTAACTCACAGCATGAAAATGATCATAAAATATGTACCTATCTAAATACATGATGGCCGCAGAAGTAGCAAGCGCAACGACTGATTGTAATTTTCTTAGTGTTGGTTGAGTTTGATTGGGTGTTAGTATGTACAATGAATGATGAATTAATTTCCCAAATCAATTGTCGGAAATTCTATCGCCGGATGATGGATCCTCGCTCGCGTATTTTTTGTTTCAAGTGTACTACTTCTTCAGTTCGAGGATTTTTGCTTTTCTTGAGACACCGATATAGTTGTTGAAATTTCTACATTTGATTTCTTCGATTAGTTCAATTTTTCAATCTGACAAACAATAATTGAATGAGCGAATTATTTCGTTATTTACCCAGGTGTACTTTTTTCCCCGCTAAGCTACGAGCTGAAATCACGAAATCATCAATTTTTATTTGCAAATTCATGCTGTATATGTAATTTTCTTGGTGATGGGCGAGTATTGATGTCCTATCCATCGCAAAGTTTGCAAAGAAAATGTTGATACCAACTTACATATTTTATACTTATTATTAGCTACAATTATGTTTTTTGCGTTGTTTTTTTGTGTCTCAGACAGGGGTGCCATGACAGGGAATGGCTCAAATTCAGTTGTCGTAGTGAAGCAAATATACTTAAAAGCCTAAGACATAGTGTATTGGCTTAAACACATTACAAGTAGACAACCAACAAACCAAAAAAAACAAAAAAAAAACAAACCAAAAAAAAAAAAAAAAAAAGGTATATTTTATTAGTACGTATATGTGTAGAGTGGATTAATTGATTTTTAAAATCGAAATTTCAATTTTAGCGCATTTGGCCATTTGAAGTGAAGTATCTACACTGACAAACGTTTAGTTGAATAATTTGATTCTGTTAAATTCATTCACCTGATGATTCTCCAGATCGATCATTCCCTGAAGCAGATTTATCTATTCCTCCCGATTGTGATCTAGGTGGTCCTGGTGGACTACCGGAGTACGCTCCCGGTGGAGGATGAATTGTGCTTGGAGGATGGGAACTTCCTCCTAAATCGAAATAGTCACGATCTCTCTAGATTAGTTATTTCATACGGTTCGTTGAATTGGCAGAAAAAATGAGTATATTACTACAAAGATTACCATTTTCAGTTTCTCCGACGTGATGATGTGGTGAAGATCCTGGGGGGAGTTGAGCTGATCTCCCATGCGTTGGGCTATCTTGGATGGAATTATCGACTCTTCCTCCTGAATACAGATCATGATTTTCTTGGGCCAGCAATTTCTCAAGCTTTTGATAAAATAAGTCAATAGAGAATTATGCTTACCGCTTCCATTTTCTCTCGATGAATGATCTGGTGATCCGGGCGAATGAGATTTGCGTGAAGTCCGCTTCATCCGATGTAATTTTTTGTACCTCTCTGTTGAAAAAATCAAGTAAATGTACCTCAAATTCTCAGAGAAATTAGAACACTTCACACATTTGTAAACAAAAATACAAATTCACCTATGTCATTTATTATATTGGGATCTCTCATCAATAATTGTTTTCTCGATTCCTCGTCCCCTGTGTCTGAATGAAAAATGTTCAGTGTCGATAAAATAGATTTTAAAAGAATTCATTGAATTATAGGTACTTTACTCGAAAAACACATCATATTCAATGTCCTGCTGCGAGTAGGCCTATACTTACTGTAATGTATCAATGTCCAAAATATTCTTTTCTCCAGAACAATTAATTCTTCGTTGGTTTCATCGTCTGTCATTTAAAATTTTTTTTATCAAGAATGAATTAGAGTGGTGGTTGAATTAGAAGTGCAATACGTTGAACCTGGCCACTCACCTTGATCTGGCCCCATTTCCCTGAATAGACGTTCTCGAGCTAGTGCCGACTCCTTTTCCCAATCATAATTTCCGTCGAGAGTGCGCAGCCTACGTTTTTCTTCATCATCATCGTCATCAATTTCTGATGGTGGTTTTTGCCCATAATCTTGTCGTAATTGAGGATGTACTGGCGATGGTTTGATGTTGTGTCCTACTGTGATACATTTTCGTTGATAATTTTTTTGATAAGATTAGAATTAGGGATTATGTACCTACACTTGCACATGTGTTTCGTAGTTAGTGTTGTAAACTGTGCATGTGAAAAATGTTCATGAAAAATGAAGAAGAAGTGCAATACGTTTAACCTTTGCCACTCACCTCCATCTGGAGGCCCCATTTCCCCAAGTCGTTCTCGAGCTAGTACTGATTCCCTGTTCCCATCATTATCTCCGTTGAGAACACTTCGCCTGCGTTTTTCTTCATCATCATCAGAATGAATTTTTGATGGAGGTTTTTGCCAAGAATCGTGTTGTAATGGAGGATGTACTTGAGAGGGTTCGTCGTTTTGACCTACTAAGATACATTTTTGTTGATGATTTTTCCGATAAAACTACAATTGAGGTTTATGTACAGGTGTTTCGTAGTTAGCACTGTAAAACATTTTTAGAGTAGGCGAATGTATTGTGGAGTGGTTTAAAAATGTACCAGTTGACCAATTCCACGTCTTCAATTCTAGTCTTAGTCCGACTAGCAAAGAGTGTCCAGTTATTTGACATTTTTGCGACTCAAAAATTCAGATGGTGTGTTTCTTGAGTGTAGTTTTTGGGGAAATTGGGGGTCGAAAAGATTAACTTGGAATCATAAAGTCGAGGGGTCAATGAATTCATATTCGTCAAAATGAGTGACATTTCCCAAGAAATCCAAATATTCGAATAAAATATTGTTCGAAAGGATTTTGAGCTTGTTAGTTGCTTGAAACTTTTTTTTTCAATCAGACTTTAATTATTCAATTCAATTTTTTCCCGTATAATTTCAAAAAATGTTGTTTTTCTCACCTGAGCCATGCAAAAAAATTGATGAATTTATTCGCATTATCAGATCTAATTACCTCCGTTAGATAGGTAGGATGATAATTTCATTAAAATGCTCAAAACAAGTTGAGAAAGGGCATAGGTGAGTAAGATGGGCGAATCGGCCCCCGGCCAATTCAGTGATGAAATTTTGGTGGTAGGTAGATACCATCAAAATACTTTAATCCGCCAAGTTACAGACCTGTATCGTGAGTGGCTCTTGAGTAATGGGGTAATTACTCAAATCGGCCTCAGACCTTTTTCTCCACATTGGGTCGACCGATTTTTTTCAAACCTAGGCCAATGTGTAGCTATAATACGAGGGGCTTCCATGAAAAATTTTTGAGCTTCCCCCCACAATTTCCCCCCCTCAAATATTCGACTCAAAATTTGAGTGCCCTTCTTACCTATGAAGCACACTTGGCACAATTTTTTAATTTGCGTTTTTAGATACCTTATTGACTCAAGAGTAATATATATTTTTTTCAGAAGTGTATCTCATTGGGGCCATGGTCAAAAACGAGGGGTAAACCAGTCATAATGAGCAAAAAAATCCAAAAAACCCAAAATAATCGTCAACGCAACTGAGAAGCTGAAAGTTATCTATTCAACAGATACTTACTTTTTCGAGACACAAAAAAAAATTATTGCTAATAAGCATGCAATAAATCAATTGGACCCTCGATTGAGCTGCTGTGACCCCGCAGGCCCCTTTTTTGGGGGGTTCAAAATAATCATGGCAATATGGGTGTCATTTCCATATGATTCGAACCTCCTGAGCACGAATATGGTGTCAATTCTTCGATCAGAGGACCCCAAAGTCAATTGAGCCTCAGATTGGGCACTGTAGCTCCTCTGTTCTCTTATTTTTTGGGATCCGGAACTTTTTAGGCAAAGTGGACATCCGTTCTCAGACCACTCAAACCTGCTGAACACGAATATCACATCTAATCCTTGATTTGAGGTCCCCAAAAGAATTCGGTCTGGTGTTTGGTCACTATACCCCCTCCCATCCAATTTTTTTTAATCCACAAATTTCTAGAAAATGTACGTATTGTTTCCAGGCGAATAAAATCTGCTGAACTTGAGAATCGGCACCCTAACACTCTTAATATTTGTAATATTGTTTAATGAATTTTATATGAACTGTGGGGCAAGGCTTACTTCAAAAATGAATCACAGTCACACTCGTTAAGAGAAGAGAGGGGCTGCAGTGCCCAATCTGAGGCTCAATTGACTTTGGGGCCCTCTGATCGAAGAATTGACACCATATTCGTGCTCAGGAGGTTCGAATCATATGGAAATGACACCCATATTGCCATGATTATTTTGAACCCCAAAAAAAAGGGGCCCGCGGGGTCACAGCAGCTCAATCGAGGGTCCAATTGATTTATTGCATGCTTATTAGCAATAATTTTTTTTTGTGTCTCGAAAAAGTAAGTATCTGTTGAATAGTTAACTTTCAGCTTCTCAGTTGCGTTGACGATTATTTTGGGTATTTTGGATTTTTTTGCTCATTATGACTGGTTCTCCCCTCGTTTTTGACCATGGCCCCAATGAGATACACTTCTGAAAAAAATATTTATTACTCTTGAGTCAATAAGGTATCTAAAAACGCAAATTAAAAAATTGTGCCGAGTGTGCTTCATAGGTAAGAAGGGCACTCAAATTTTGAGTCGAATATTTGAGGGGGGGATTGTGGGGGGAAGCTCAAAAATTTTTCATGGAAGCCCCTCGTATATAGCTACACATTGGCCTAGGTTTGAAAAAAATCGGTCGAGCCAATGTGGAGAAAAAGGTCTGAGGCCGATTTGAGTAATTACCGCATTACTCAAGAGCCACTCACGATACAGGTCTGTAACTTGGCTGATTAAAGTATTTTGATGGTATCTACCTACCACCAAAATTTCATCACTAAATGGGCCGAGGGCCGATTCGCCCATCTTACTCACCTATGCCCTTTGAAAAAAAAAATGAGATGGTTAAAACAGGACTCTCACTTGATTACTTTTCAACTAACTAAATTATTAGAGTTTCAAATAGAACTTTTGGTAAATTTTTCAAAGTTATGGTTTCTAATGTTACCTCCAGCTGGCTATAGCGAAAAAATACCGTCTTTTGTAAAATTACCAAAGGGTCTCATCTCTTGCATGAAAATGAAAATGGTTATTTTCTACGTGAAACTCCAAAAATCATGATTTTTTTTCTTCTGAAAATTACTCGATGTTTTGCTTTTTTACAAAAAAATGTTGAAAAAAAGGTTTTGTTTTTTCGACAAAAATTTCTATAAAATATGCTATATATTCACGTATCACTTTTTCTTTGAAAATTGTTCTTTTTTTGGTTGGTCAAAAATTGCAACAAAAAAGTCTCGTATTTCTCCAAAAATTCCAAAAAGCCCTGATTTATTTTCAAAAATTACACAAAAATTCCGCTCTTTACCAAAAAACGCAGAAAATCTCACTTTTACTTCAATCAATTGAAAAAGGTTTTGGTAGAAGTTTAGTTGCCAAAAAAAACACTTGCTTTTTGACCAAAAATTTCAAACGAGAAGAAGTCCTGCTTTTTGCTGAAATTGTCAAGTCTTGCTTTTTGCTACAAATTATCAAAAATTCACGTTTCTTGAATAAATATACAAATACGTACTCGCTTTTTAGCAAAATTGTTGAGAGTCGTCGTTTTTTAAAAAAATTTCAAAGTTTCATATTTTCCAAAAAATGCCTAGGAAGTCGAGTTTTTTTGTCAGAAATTGTTATCGACCATCATCGGCTATTTTCGTGCATATTTACTGGGAAGATGCGATTGTTCAAATTCTGAGAATGATGGTTCAATTTCAGGCTCAAACGAAATTCTCAAGAGTTTTGAGAAATTTTAAAGTTTTTTATCGGAATTTTTGGCTGCAAAACTTATTTTTTTTTATATTTCAGAATCACGACTAAATTTTGAGTTTGAGAATCTTTGTGAAATGCTTGAAACGAATTGTTGAAGAAATTTTTCTTTTTTCGTCAATATCTTTACCCATTTTCAAGGGCTCTTGACACCTTTTTTTTAGAACCCTTGAATTTATGATTTAATTTCTGCTGCCTTTCTCGAGAGTTTTCCAGCTTGATAAAATGAAGATCTTATACGATTTCTACATGATTAGATATAAAGCTAGGTGTTACCATTTTCGTCTTCACTCAAGAAATCTTCTCGTGTAAGTTTGTCAAAAAAATCACTATCATGATCAGAAAAACAGTCGCTGCTACTGCTGGAATCAGAAGACGAATCCGAATGTTTTTCTTTTTTATTCTTCTCCTTAGTTTTGAAATTTCCTCCGCCAAAGGTTACTGTATCTTCATCATCGTCTCCAAAATCGTCATCACCTGAATTGAAAGAGTTGAAATGCTCAGAAAAAAAGATTTTCTTTCTAAGTCAACTATTATTTCTTGATTTCAACTTGCTTTCGAGTTCTGCAATGTACATGGTTTACAAAATACGTGAATTAGATTCGTGTTTCATTTATTTGCATTTTTCAAAATTGGTATCGCAAAAAGTATTACTTGGTTCGGGTAGTTTTCCATAGATTTCTGCAAACTGCTTTAATTCTTCTGAAAATGAAGAAAAAGATAAATGCATCAGTCAATTGAAATCAAAATTTGTGCCAAGTTCACTCACCTGTCTCCTGTGGTGACCAGTACATCAATATTGTTGGTAAATCTACCAATAAGGTATACAGTTCATCTATAGATAATTAAGATGAGTGATTATTTTCATTCATTCGTATTCAATATGTATTAAATAAATTGTAGATTTTGAAATTGAACTCGAATTTGTCTGAAAGGAGAACTTGTAGCAAATTGAATATTTACTATGGAGTATTATTCTCTCTCCTTCGAGATCTTGTTCTCTGTCGAAAGATTTCAACTGCTTATTGTAGCCTCGTTTCATCTCCAGTGTTTTATCTTTTTCCAAAGTTATCAGTTTTATTCTGTAGAGCTTCAATACAGTGAAGAATGCTCGTTTCACTTTCTCCAGTTCTGAAATCAGTTTTTTTTTTTTTTAAAAAGAGATGTTTAATTCTCGTAGCCTTGGTAATACTCGCACCCTCACTCCAACACCTACTGTTGAGGGTTTCTGGTGTGTACACTCGAATGTGTTTTTTTGCTATTGGAATTAGAAAATGTGACTTCATATCTTGCCATTGAAAACTGAGTACTGTTCTTTGATCGGGTGCTCGATCTACGTAGAAAATGATGAAAATAGGTACATTTTGCTTGAGAATCGTCTTGAGAACGATTTTTTCACCTAATATTTTCGACTGTCCATCAGGTTTATAATGAAAAAGAATTTTCTTATCTAAATTCTGTATGAATAGCATCAGCCTTTTGTGAACCCATTGCAGAGTATCTGTTGTACAGAAAAAGTGTGCAATTTTATGTAAATTGGAATTTTTCACGAGGCTAATAGATGTATTAAAATTTCAAATATTCACAACTTACTTGTCTGGTAATCTTCTATGTCGATTGTTTTCGCTGTAAATGATTAATGCATAGATTGATTAGTGGTAATTTATTTTCACGTGTTGCTAATTCCATTAGATGGTTTTCGAGCTCTATATTTTTTATTCGAAATTAGTGTAAATTTGTAAGTAATGTACTTGGGCTATTTTGGAACGGTTTCATCATAAGCGAAATAATTGGAAATCTGTTTTGCTTATCGGAGTCGGTAATTTTCGTAATTGGAGGATTCGCCGAATGTTTCATCGACGTGAAACCTGCAAGCATACGAAATCACAGAATGAAAAAAATCTTACCAAATGTCACGATATGGTTTTTGAAAGATTTTCCATACTCACACGAGAAGCATAAAATGAACAAAATTCTCTTGGGAGTATTAATAAGCATGGTGAAAAATAAATCAACAACGATCACAACTTACAGATTTCTCAATAATTTTAAGCGTCTTTCGTGTAACTGCATAGAAAGATTCGTTCCCACACGAAGTCTCATATGGTTTGTTCTTTCGCTATGTGGGCATCTGACGCAGTAGTTTCTTTCTCTTTCTCGACTGCAAACATATGAAAAACCCATATGCTCGTAATGAGGCAAAAAAAAAACAACAGTATGTTTTCTATTTTCTGAACGCAGTTGGTGGTGGAGTTACGAAAAACAATATTTCATCATCTCTTGAATTTTTTTGCCTCGAGTGTCGATGTTGTGGAGCCATGAATGATATACTTACGTTTATAATTAGTATTAATTTACACTTGTGATCGAACTATACGAAATTTCGGTGGTGATGGGTTTCATTGATGTTCGGTTAATTGTGTGTGATTCGATATTGCGGGTGCGGAAGAATTTTTCGACAATTTTTAGCGGATTTTTTTATCAGTTGTAATTTTTCGTATTTTTTTTTTCGAGTAATTTTATGTATTTTTTGAGAAATTTTAAATGGGTTATTGTTTATATTTTTTTTGTTCATGATTCGGAGTGAATCTTCTGGGAAATGTTTGCAAATTCTGTTGGATTTTCGGAGATCTTGAATTTTTTGGCAGGTCGTAAGTTACACAATTATTATTTTCTTTATTAATACAGGTGTCCCAACTGGCACGATTGCTTTCGAACCGAGCAAAGCAGATCGAAAGAGCATGCCAAAATATATCACCAGCCAAAATTTCTGGTGCATTTTTGATTTTTTGTCGAATTTTTGATAATTAAATGTCAAATGTGGATCAGAAATGAGAAAGTTTGAAATTTCATCAACTTGACTTCGAAATTTGAAAATTTATTGGTTCCTTTAAATTCGCTTAATTGGTTGGAATGCGTTTCGAACCATTCTAAGCAGTTCTGTAGTCTCCAGCTAATTTTTAAAATTTGAAATTTTTACAAAGTGTACCGAAAAATGAAGTTGAGAAGCTAAAATTCAATCAATCTGCACGCCAATTGCAGTATGCTGAGTTGATTGGAAGTGGTTTCAAGTCGTTCTGGAGTCTCCAGCGACATTTTTGGAATTCCAGTTTTTCAAAAAATCGCTACGAAATCTGTTCAAATCAACTTGAGCACGTGTATTCGTGATTGGCGCTTGTTAGTGATCCACTTGAACGACTATCCACCTTTTTCGTAATTCGGGCAGATTTTATGACATTTTTCAAAAAACTTGGAATTTTCAAAATTTTGCTGGAGGCTCCAGATCGACTTGAAATTACCTCCAGTTGACCAGCATGTTGAAATTGGCGTATGGACTGTATTTTAGCTTTTCAAGTTTATTTCTAGGTGAATTTTTTTGGGAATTCAACTGTCTAAAATCTGCTGGGTGCTCCAGAATTGCTCAGAATGGTTCGAACATTTTTCATGTTTGAGTGGAAATAGTTTCCTTTCTTTTCAAATGTAATTGTCTTGGAATCAATTTGAAAATTTGAAAAATCAAAAAAAATGTAAAATTTTTAAACCGTTGAGAAAGCGAAAAATTGATGTGTAAAATTTTGATTTCTTCTCTTCCTTCATCGATAAAGGTTGTAATAGGGCATCCATCCTACCCAATCTCTGGAAAACTGGGAAAAGTCGGGAAATTTAATTTTGCAAATCTGGAACAGTCAGAAATTTTGTAATGTTCATCTCAAAATTCTTGAAATTTTGAAAAAATGATCATTTGTGTATATCTAATTTTGAAGTTATGCTTCATTTGGACGATTTTCCTTGTTCAATGCTGCCTCGAAAATTTGGATTTAGAAATTGGGAAGTTGATTAACGTAGTTAAGTGAGATCTATATGATTTCGTTACTATAACTTCAATTTTAGGTTCATTTCAAAGTTGAATGCATGAATGTTCGTTCTTTTTTTCGTCATGTAGGTACGTACCTAAAAAAAAGTACCTGAAAACATGTCTTGTGAGGTTTTTTCAATGTTTGAAAATTAGTTTTATTATTTTCAAGTTTAATGTGCATATACAATGTGTACCTATTGGTTCTTTTTTTTTGTTTCTTCATGCGACAAATGAAACGTATCTCAAAATTTTAAGAATTTCTTGCGTGTTTGAATTTTTTTTCAATTGAAGAAGTTAAAGTTTAACTGTTTTGTATATTTTTAGAAGAAGTGTCTCTCCTCTGAACGAAACCTTTAGCTGCCCGAAGACAGCAGAAACACGAAGATTGAGGTCGAAATTTCGACCTCCCCCCCCCTCCTCTAAAGAATCCACAAGTGTATGACAGGGTGTCTAACACTCCTATTTATCCTACAAAAGTCCTTTTTTTTGTTTATGACACCTTTTTGTCCTTTTAGTGTCCTTTTTTTCAACTATTTTATCCAAAAGTCCTTTTTTTCCAAAATAACGTTTTCAAATTTTCAGTTTTTTTTCCTTTTTTCCGGAATTTTGAACTCTTTTTCAAGTTTGAATTTTTTTTTTTTTTTTTTTTTTTTTTTTTTTTTTGAATTGAGGTTTGAATTATCATTTAAATTTTAAGATTTTGTAGCAAAATATAGGTAACTTATTTACACAAAAAAACATCGTTTTCGTACCTCTCAAAATACATAATTTCTAAAGCTTTTGCCTTCGCTTCGCTCGGGCCCGTTAGCTTTTCTTTTTCCAATTTTAAATTAAAAAAAAATCATAATTCAAATTTTATAATTTTGAAGCAAAACATAAATAAAATAATTCATCACTTAAACAAACTTTGTTTTTGTACCTCTCGAAATGCTGATTTATAAGAGCTTTTGCCCTCGCTTCGCTCAGGCCCATTTATTTTTCTTTTTTATTTTTGAGTATCATTCGAATACCACCGTTTTTATGCCTCTCGGAATATTACCTAATTTTCGAAAGCTTTTTCCATCACATTGCTCGTGCCCGTTTGCTTTTCTTTTTTCATTTTCAATTTTTCAACCAAAAAAATAATTATTCGAATTTCAAATTTTTGAATCATTGTGAACCCACCCCCCCCCACCCAAAAAAAATCACACAAGATGAAATAATTTTTCATATTACCCAAAATACCTTCTAATTTTTGAGAGCTTTCCCCTCGCTTCGCCAGGGCCAGTTTGTTTCTATTTTCCTTAATTAATAATTAATAAATTCCGAACTTGAAGCAGAAATCTCGCTCACTCCCCCCCCCCCCCCTTAAAAATCCCAAGTGTTCAAAAACTGTCCAGTTGAAAGTCCTGCTAAAATTCCTTTGGCTAAAAACTTGAATGAAAATTTTGAACCTCCCACCTTGATAAAAATTTTGACACCCCCCCCCCACCACCTCAAAAAATTCCATAAGTGCTCGAAAAATGACCTGCTGAAAGTCCTACTAAAAGTCCTTTTTAAGTCCTTTTTTTTCATTTCGAAATTTTGTTAGACACCCTGGTATGAGAAATTCCTGGTAATGTTCTGATTTATCATTCTGAAATTTAGCCAGTGACTTTGTTTTGCCATTTTTGAAGAAGATTTTACGTCAATTTTTTCGCACATTACCTACTTTTTTGTTCTCTGTGTACATCTTGCTTGGAGAAGTTCGATTGTATTTCCGTTAGAGCGCTGCTGTTGTCTCGTAGAATGAGTTTCTTTCTGATGATTTTTTTTATCGAATTTTAAGTCAATTTTTTTTTCAAGTAATCCGTACATGTACAAAGATTTTTATTGTGAAATCTAGTTCGAATTATTGTTGATGGAGTGGAACTCGCCAGACGTCAGCTTTCTGATTCTCTCTTGAATTCTTAAGTGTGATATTTCTTGAAAAACATTTTCTGATTTTCGAGACACCCGGTCAAGTTTAGAATTTTTGGTGTGTTTTAATATTGAAAGTACGTTTATACTGAGAAGAGAGGGAATGAGATTCAACAAAAATTTAGAAACAACTGAAAGTACATAATAAGAAAACCGTTATGAAATATTATGGTTCGTCTTACATTTTATTCGAGTTCAAACGGTACCTTATTCTAAGTGTAACATGTGCTGAAATAATATCGATTAGTGGAGAAAGATTTTTAACAGAAATGTGCATGAGATGCAGTTACCTATGCGTTTTATTTCAATTTAATTCTGTACATTTGTGTCTTATGGTAATAATATTTATGGATAATTGGATAAAATCAAGCTTTCACTGGTTGTTGTTGTGGGGCTGGTTGTGCTGCCCCATATCCCAAACGTGATGCTATTGCCTGACGTGATGGAACCATATTCCACGCTGCCTCACGTGATGGCATCCTTGCCCACGCTCCCCAAAGAAGATTTGATGGGGCAGCTGCGATCCATCCTGCCCACCCCTGAGGTGTTTGTAATTGCCCATCATCGTGTTTATTTTTATCTGAAAAAAGTAAATAGATTTATTTCGATCATGAACGACATGCGAACGAAGTGTTTTTTTAAAAAAAATATAGTGCATTGGGTAATTTACCATCAGTGTTTTGGGAACTTTCATCTGAACCGGATTCTTTCTTCTTGTGTTCTGGAAACAGAAAATGGTGATAATGAGAAATTTATTATTTTTTGTTTGAGAAATTTCGCATCAGATTTTAATCAGAAATTTTAGGTTTAGTTACTTTGAGATTTCTCAGATTCGTCGGAACCAGAATTGCTACTAGAATTGTGCTTTTTCTTCTCAGCTTCTAGGAATGAAAATATTGATGTTGAAATGAAAAAATGAGCAAATCGTGATTCATTGATGGAATTGTCATTATGGTTTCATTACTCACTTTTAGGTGATCTAGGACTCGTAGGTTTTCCAGTGCTTTTGAAAGATTCGGTAGATCCAGAACCACCATCAGAATTATTATTGTTTTTCTTCGATTCTGAAAGTGTAAATTTTGATGTTGAAATGAAGGATTGAAGTAGATGAGAAACAATTTATGTATAAGTACTGTCATTGAATTTTCACGACTTACTTTTGTCCTTACTTTTCGCTGAATCGTTAGATTCAGAATTATTTCCGGATTGCTTTTTCTTCTTCGATTCTAGAAAATGTAAATTTTAGTTTTCAATTTGAAAGATGTTTCAGAAACAATTGATTAAAATATTGTGAGAATTTTCACGACTTACTTTTATCCTTACTTCTCCCTGATTGGTCAGATTCAGAATCACTTCTAGGAATTCCTTTCTTCTTCGATTCTAGATATGGAAATTTTAGTTGATATATTGATGTTGAAAATAAGTCAGAAATTTTACTTCTCATGACTTACTTGGCTTTCCTAAATCTCCGGCGATTTCAATCGGTTTGTGTGAATCAGAATCAGAATCATTGGTTTTATTTTCACGTTCTATGAGTAAAAAGGTCAATTTGAAAATTGAGGTATGAAGAAATGAATTTATATTCATCAATTATTATTATTTCATCTCGGTTTAATTGAATTATTCCTTACTGCTTGATTGCTTGGGGCTTCTAACCACGATATCTGAATAGTCATCAACGGATTTGCTATCCAGACCACGGACTTTTACTTCTTCGTGTTCTGAAAATATTTTTAGCACGTTATGGGAGCAGCGTTGTCTCGGTTTTATCAAAACATTTCTTACTTTCGGGTGTCTTGGGACTTGTAACAATCCTGTGTGATTTTTCCGAAGCGGATTCATCGTACGGAACTGGAAACTCTAGTTTCTTAGGTTCTGAAAATGATTATACCTAGGTACTGTATTTTTTATCGCGTTACAGGGTGTCTATTTTGTGAGCTATTTTCATCACATACTTAGAAGGGGGGGGGGGTATCCCAATTGGAGAAGCAGTTTTGGACCGGACAAAATAAAAGATAAGTAGAAGGAGTATGCAAAAATAATCTTTACTTAAAATTTCAGGTGGTGAAATGCATTTTACGATTTTTGGTGAATTTTTAAGAATCAATGGGCCAAAAAATGCGAAAAAGATCTCAATTTTACCAAATTGATCTTGAAAGCTCAAATTTTGTGTGTACCTATCCTATTTTTTTGACCACCACAGGCAATTTTAAGACGTTTTTGAGCCTTCAGTGACATTTTCAAACTGTTAGTTTTCTGAAAAATAGCCTACGTGAAAGCTGTCCAAATTCACTTTAGCTTTTATCATCGTGACTGATGTTAAGGCAGAGAATGAATTTTGCTTTTTCAACTCTACTTGATAAAATTTCGTGAATTTTGCGACTTCCAGTATTCGGCCGAAGGCTCCAGAACTGCTTCAAATTGTCAGAAACTAATTCTAGTAGATGAAGGGGGGGGGTGTACCAAATTTCAGTTTTCTAGAAGGTCAATTTGGTAAAATTTGATTTTTTCATTTTTTTGGCCCTTTTGAATTTTAAAAATTCACCAAAAAATCGAAAAATACGCCGAGCTCCTGAATTTTTGGGCGGTGATATAGTTTTGCATGCTGCACTTTGGATCTAGCTTTATCCAGTTTAGAAATATTTGTACCATTTGGGATATCATAACTCCCTTGCTAGGTAACTTACTTTTTTTCCCAGGTGAGATCACTTCACCTTTCGTAGGCTTTTCGGAGGCAGATTTTGATTCATTTTCTAGAACTGACAAAATTATACGTTGATTGATTAAAATTGATAATGATCTGTTACGCGAGTTACTCGATGAGTACGCTTATTTTAATTACCAGGTTGATTCCTGTTTTTGCCGCTTCCATCTTCGTCGCTACTCGAATCTGAATTTGAAAAAATGTGTTACCTTAAGTTTTAAGCAAGAACATTTTTGTGTACCATCGAAAAAGAAAATCGAAACGAGATCTACGATAACCTGATGATATTGATGAAGATGATGAAAGTGATGGTGCTGACGATGAATTATCTTTTTCCTCGTCTTTTTTCGCTTTCTCATCTTCTGTTCCCTTTATTTTCGCATCCCCATCATCTAGATTGAAATTAAAACATTGCATTAATGCAATGTATACAAAGTAGTGTATGGATTGTTGAAACTTGACGAATTTTTTTTATCATGTCCAGCATTTGTACTAGTACACAATTTTTCATTAGGTGATTAATCATACACTTTTTCTTTTTGAAAAATGCCAAATTTCAAAAAAAAAATTAAATAATTAGACAATTTTGAAATATTTTTCAGAAGAAAAATATTCATCGTGAGATAATCTGAGCAATTTTTTTGTAATTATTGTTCCATGTTGAGATACTTGAAAAGTGCATTATTTTTAATTTTATCCTCCACGCTTATTTCAGCTTTTTGTTGTTTTTTTTTCGAATCATTTTTATACGTAAACATGAAATACTCCATGCGAAAGAATGTTTGATAATTTTTGAAACAGCTGTCTAAATCAAGCTTGTCTACTCAGCATGAAATAATTCTACTCAATGTACAGCTACATATCCATTGGACGTGAAGAAAGTGTTATAAGTAGGTACCTTGTGCACGATCTCTCTTCTTTTTCTTTTTCGGTACAGGAACTGCTATATAGGGCTTTTGTAATTCTGTGTCTAAGCTGACCCCGTGAATATCTGTGAAATTGATCATTATTTAGAAAAATCGCCCGAGTTTCGTGTTTTCTCATTCTTGAAATGCATTTATGTAAATGTATAAACAGAGAAATGGTATGAACGGAAGGAAGAATTATAATTAGTAACCCTCGTGATGACGATATCAAAGCAAACGATGACCTCATTGCGTTGTCAGAGTTCGAGCACATTTTCAATATACCTAGCAAAATCCAAAAGGAACTACGCAATGGTGTCATCGACTCAGAAAGGCTCGAAAATTAAGGGGCGATTAATTAGATACATGGTGTTATGTAAATTGAAATATTTTCAAACGGATTTCCTCATTTTGGCTTGAGCTGTTTGTATGAGATTTGTAATATTTTTGTATTCAAACTACATAGATACTTATTTTACTCTTCAGACTTTACCATCGTGTTCCTGACGATGTTCTAGATCTTTTTTGAACGAATCTCCAGAATCTATGATTTGATGAGAACCATTATGAGAAAGAGAAAGATACGAGTATTTTTCGCCAACTCATCTGCATATGTTTCAATGTCACTGAAAAGACGTACCTTTTTGCTGGGAACTATCTTTCGGTGTTTTGATTTTGTGTAATTTTAAATCTCTCGCTTTATTACCGTTTGAATTGGCCGAGTGATCTGAATGGGAAAAAAATATTACGTGAATGTCTGCCCCTTGAATTATCAAATTCTTCCCTTATCGAGAGATTTTGTGGAATTTTGTGTAAATAACCTGATGCTGAGTGACTTTCATTGTGTTCTTTTTTCTTATTTGCGCTTGAATCTGAAAAAAAGGAGTAAATGTGACATTAAAAATGTACATACCACGTAAAAATGATCCAAAAAAATGTATAAGGAATGGTCAGAAATGGTAATTGCTGATCAGAATGAATTTTTAACAAATGTTTAGTTTTTTCGAAACGTGCCTTACTTCAGATTTGGATACAACCGAGTATTTGAAAAAAAACACGTGAGATGAACAAGTTGCCTATTTTGAAAATTGAAGGCACAAAATTCGTTTTCAAAATCTGAAAGGCTCAAGTTGCCTATTTTGAAAATTGAAGGCACAAAATTCGTTTTCAAAATCTGAAAGGCTAAGTCCAAATTTGACCATGGGGGTCGGTAGTGCTTTGAAAAATGATCGAATTACCTGTTATGGTATGACTTTTTGTCTAACTTACGAATTGAAGGGGCTGCAAGTGATTTTTAATTTCAGAAAATCACGATGAAAAAAATTGATGCTACCCACGTCTAAAAATTAACCAATTTCGTTTGATCATTTTTTTTCTTACTCTGAAATTCATAAAGTTTTTCAAAGCTCAACAATATTTTCGATTTGCTAAAAATTTTAATAAATTTACAATTTTTGAGTTCTCAAAACTTTTCAATAGAATAATTTTTTTTTCTTTTTTTGTTGTACAAATAGTACTTATTTATTTCTGCATTTATTTTTTGCAACGCGATTTTTTGAAATTGAAAATAATTTGTAACCCCTTCAATTTGCAAGTTGGGCAATAAGTGATTGATGATAAGTAATTTTATTAATTTTTCAAAGCATTACCGACCTCCCCCTCCCCCTCCCCCCCAATAGTCAATCAAAATTGAATTTTGAAGACGTATTTTATCCCTTCAATTTTCAAAATGGTCCGGACCTTCACATAACCTTTTTTCTTAGTCGCACCCTGTTGTATCCAAATCTGAAATTTGTACCACCACTCCCCGGACACCCTGTATAAGTTTTCGAGGCGGTCAAGAACGGTTTTCTTGGGAAATATTTAATCTCTGAAGCTTGAGATGCTTTGAATAGATTTAATGAATTTTCAAGAGTGCCTTGAAATTTTTGAACACCTGGTTCCTCCGATTTTAAAGAGGAACAGTTTAAGAAAATTGAATCTCTCTGCATGTCTTGAAAAGTAACTTAAGAATTCGCCTTGAAATTGAAAAAAAATGTCAACTTCTAAAGCATTTTTCAACGTATAATTGCTCGTAACCCCTTCAGTTTAGGTACCTATAGGTTGCAAATTTTGTGGAAGATTCTTTTTTTCTGCAAGAAGCTATCGTCAGAAATCCTGAAATCTGTAAATTTGGGCATTTGCCTCTTTAATTTTCAGATAAGGTATATGCCGAATGAATCGTCTCATTACCTACGTATTACTATCACACACACACACCCCCCCCCCCCTCTTGAGTACAATACGTGGGCCAATTTTTCTCTCAGATCAGTGATTGTCGTTTGTAACTGTTCCCTTGTTGTTGGTTCTGTTTGAAAAATGGTATTTTCTTTACCATGGGAATCATGCTTCCCAGAAAGTAAAATCGGTAAACTGAAAGATGGCAAAATATTGTGATCGTCTTTCTGTGGAGAACTGTCCTTCTTTGTTTCATTTTCTTCCGCTGATTGCTTGCCTTTATTGTTATCGCTTCGATGGGCCGAATGGCCTGAGTAAAAATGAATTTTAAATAGGATACCCATTACCCACCTACGATTTTGAAAATTTGTGACGTTTTGTGTAAAATGAAATAACCTGACGATGAGCTGTTTTCGTCGTGTTCTTTTTTCGCGTGTGTGTTTGGATCTGAAACAGTTAATGCAATACATTCTCATAAATATAATTAAATATATCATTTTGCGAGCAAATATACAGCAGAAAGTTGATGAAAATGTTACCTTTGGGAACAGGCTGCTCAGGAATTATTTTTACTGGTTCAGGAAAATGTAAAACTTCATGATCTTCTTTTTTTTTAGAACTATCCTTCTCAGTATTATTCTCTATCAGTTTTTTGCTTTCACTCTTATCACTTGAACTTCCAGAATGACCTGAATAAGGAAAAATGTTGAATTTATATCACTTTCTAGGTTTCTCATTTCATTTTTATTGCAGAATAATGACCTGATAAAGAGCGGTTTCCATTTTGTTCCTTATGTAAGCCTTTGTTTGAATCTGCAAACATAGAATGATTGACGAATTACCAATTGAGTTGCGAGTTCTTGAATTTTTTCAAGCTTTATTTTGTGAACAAATATTTCAAAAACTGTTGAAATATTGTATTTTACGAACGAGAATTTTTTACCGTTGGAGGTCGGTTGCTCATGATGTGTATTTGTGAGACCAGGGAACAGGTCTAGTAAAAGATTATTCTTGTGTTCACTGCTACCCGCCTCTTTTACGTGTTCTGTTTCTTTATTTTTTTCTTTGTCGCTACTTGAATGGTCAGAATGACCTGTATGAAAGTACATATTAGGCACACTGATTAGTTTTCTACTTTCTTTCCTTGTGTTTGGTACTGCTGGAATTATTGTGTTTCTGCTCGAATTACTTACTTGATGCCGAATGGCTTCCATCATCTCCTTTAATTTCAACTAAATGCACATCTGAACCAGAATGGCCGCCATCGTGTGGTTTATTTTGGACCAAATGCAGATCTGAAGCAGAGCGGCTTCCATCGTGTTCTTTATTCTGTACTAAATGCGTATCCGAAGCAGAATGGCTTCCATCGTGTCCTTGATTTTGAGCTGAACTCAAATCTAAAATAGGGAATGAAGAATTTGAAAATTTAGATGGGTATCTTGCCTATTGCTTATCATATCGGTTGATCTGCAATTTGCATTTATAAAAATGCTCTTGATTTTTTTTTGTTTTTTTTGTTTGTTTGAAGGAGGTATGCAAAAATGTATTCAACCTTTGGAAGTAGGTTTCTCAGGACGTATGTGCAAGGGACCGCCAAAGTGCAAAGAATCGTGTTCGTGCTGCGCTGATGAATCTTTTTGCACGAAATGTTCGCTTACATTGTAAATGACTTCGTTTTGGTCTTCGAATAAATTTGAAATTGAATGTTATTGACAGTGATGGATCTATGAGTTGAGAAAAAGTAACGAAAATTTGCAATACCTGCGACTTCTTTCGGTGTGATCTGGTCTTCATGCAATTTACTCGATTCTGTAAAGTAATTAGATGATAGTATTTTGTTTCATTTTTTGTAATTAGATGCTTGAAAGAATTCATTTTATGTACTTGAAGAATGAGATGAACTGTCATGTTTGTGTGTATGAGATATATCTGTTAGAAAAAGAATTAAATTTGAATCTGGTTTACATTATTCTTAGGGGTTATTTTAAAATGTACAAATAAACGAATTATTCAATTTTTTTCATGAGTCGAGGTTTCATTTTTCATAATTATTCTTATGTAGTGGAAATGTTATTTTGTTCTCACCCGATGCATTGGAATTCAATTTACTTCCTTGTTTGTCTGGAACTGAATTTGAAAAATTTTAAGTGAAATTGATCAGCTTCTGTAAACTACTGTCTATTAATATTATGACCGAGACGCAACACCTACCTATATGTATTTCTTGCTGAACATGCTGCTCTTTATGCGAAATATCAGATTCTGTTTTCGGAAATTCATGAAAGAGAATTTAATTAGTTAATATTATGACGAGGGGATAGACTAGGTTATTGATTCGATGAAGGTACGTCTATGAGTCGTTTTTTAAAAAAATACCTGAATGGTCGGATTTCTTGTCTTGCGATTTTGGAGCAGCTTTTAAGTGACAGAGAAGTTCATGGAATATGAATTCAGAAGTGATTGATGTACCAACAGAGAGCCCAACTGGGTTACTATTTATTTTTGAACAGGGTTAATTTTTCATTATGGTTGATGGGTTAACGAAAGTTACTATTTTCATCAAAAAAGTTACTAAAGTAATTTTTGGGTACTTTTTTTCCCCAATGTTTAAACACAAAATTTGTAGAAAAAGTGCAAAAAAGTATAACACTTGAAAAATTGTCATGAAGGGGACAAATTGAGTATAATGTTTTACGATGGAAGAATTTTGAATTTTCGAAAGCTTTAGCTCGAGCGCCGGTACAGTGCCAAACCTCACTTACACTCGTGTAATCCTGAGCAGAAAGGGCCCTGGACAGGAATACACGGATGTAAGTCTGGTTTTGCAATTTTCCCGACGGGCAGCTCAAAAGAAAAATCATGCAAACGTTTTCTTCTTTTTTTTTTTTTTTTTTTTTTAGAAGGGTCACTTTTGAAGTTGACTCTTCTTTGTATTCGACATTTCTTTTTCTGATTTTTCACCTCCCTTCAAAATGAATTGTTCCATTACTCTGGCAAAGACAGCTAGGGGCAAGAATTCTTGAATGAATTGGAATTTTTGGTCATTATTGATGAAAAGTGAGTCATTTTGGTTGGTTTTTTGTAGCTTTTGGTCAATTTTGGTTACTTTTCGGTTACATTTACGTATTTTCTTTCCCTAAATTAATTGGGCTCTCTGTATAAGTTGAGTATTTTAGTTGGTAAAGTAAGTTTTCTGAAAAGAATTAGTGATCATCGAGATTACCGTCAAAAATAGCAGGAATAATTGTCTTCTGTTCATCAGGGTTTGGACTTGATTGGTTTTCTGATTCTACGAACCCGAAATAGAGAGAGAAAAAAAGAAAAACGTGAATTATTGAAATCCTCATTTACATACTTATCAATCATTTGAATTCAATTTACATTATTTTTTCATCTTTACGCAAACTAGAGAAAATCCTTTAATTTTTTTTATACGAGAATTGAAGTGGATTTAAAATCGCTGGTAGTGGCGAAGTGGGGAGAAAAGCAGTTCTTTAGAAATAATCCAGAACAGGCGCGGACTGGGTCGAAAGGGGGCCCACCGGGAAATCTCAGATAAACGAGTTTTGATTTTGCCGGAGCGAAGCGAGAGCGAAAATTTTTCGAAAATAGTGGTTCAAAAAACAGAAAAAGTCCAACTTTGCATGTTTTATCTTAAATTTTCCCTAGCGAGGGCCCATCGTCTACCCCAAGGGCCCATTTTTTTCATTTTTTTGGAGGGGCCCACCGGGAAACTCCCGGTATCCCGCTAGGGCCAGTCCGCGCCTGATCCAGAAGGGCATTTTCTGGCAAAGAAAAAGTGTTGATTCCAAAAAATGGCTACTCACAACTATTAACTTGACTGACGCGAGTAAATCATTAGTTCATTACAGTGTTGTGTTCATATTGAAAGTTTGATGTGCAGAATCGTATTCATAACTTCTAAGCCAATTTTGCGAATGGTTTTTGAAAAATTACGTTAGTTGAACAACGTTCAATGAATTGAGAATCATGAGGAACTTCTTGAAATTTATGTTCATTTGGGGTATTTTTTGAATCAAAACGTTAGCTAAATAAAGAATCATTTGTGTAGGTAGGGTGATTTTCAAGTCATAATTCGAAAAATCATTTTTCAAATTGTGTTTTTTTGCATATTTTTTGTAAAACAATCGTAACCGAATGAAAAATTGTAATTCAGAATGTTGTTTTTCATACGTAGGTATTATGCAGTTCGTTTGGATTTTTTTTTTAAAAACAAGATTGCCAAGATAGAAATCATCACTCATATCTACACTGGTTTTGTTATTTTTTGCTCAGGTTACCTACTGGTATTTTATCGATTTTATGCATTTCAGATTATAGGTGTAAGTATGTGTTTGCCATTTCTGTAGGTTACCAGAAGTCACTTTTGGTTACTTTTTTCATCAAAAAGTCACTATTGGTCACTTTTCTTCCAAAAAAGTCACTTTTTTGAATTTTTTTTTCGTTTTTTTTTTTAAAAAAAAACGTTCTTAATCCAAATTATCTTTTTTTTTTACTCATTTTCGAAGGGTTTTATGCGCATTTTCTTTATTAAACAATTTCAGAATATTAAAAACACAAATTTTTACTTTTCGAAACATCAATTTTCGAAAGCTTTTGCCCTCGCTTCGCTCGGGCTTATTTTATTTTCTTTTTCAAAATAAAGATGAAAATTTATTTTTTTTAAAATCAAGTAAGGTAAACCCGGGTGAGATGCCGCACCGGGAGAGATGCCGCACCTTCAATTTTGGTATGTTGGCAACACTGATTCGAAAATCCAACCGTGTAGAAACTAAAGCTCTTTAATACAAGTATGGAAATAGATTATACTCTTAAGAAAGTCATAGGATTTTACGTAAGTTTTACGTACTGCGCAGTGCGCGAGCAAGCATCAAATCAGCTGTTCACGTACAACGTTGCACCCCATTGGTTGCTCCACCCACCTCCACCGCGTGACGACACCAACCTGCCATGCGCAGTGCGTAACACATACGTAAAATGCTAAGACTTTCTTGAGAGCATAATCTATTTCCATACTTGTATTAAAGAGCTTTAGTAGAAACATACCTTATACCCAACTACCTTATATGCAACAAAAATATTTCGCCGACCTAACATATTTTGGTCTGTGGAAATCCTTGAAGTTGAAAAGTGATAAAATTTTTTGAAGAATCAATTTTCATGATTTTTAAAACAAAAATTTTTGTTCAAAATACATTTTGAAATTGGTTTTCAAATAGTCCAATGGAAAGTACATTTAACATAGATTAATTTGAGCTATACAACTTTTTCAATATCAAATGATTTGTGAGATCAATTTACGAAAAAAGAAAAAGTCTCAAAATGGGAGAGATGCCGCACATGTGTGCAGGGAGAGATGGCCTATGAAAATTTCATAGTTATAATAATGCTTTTCATTTTTTTAATGGAATTTTTTAAATTTAAGCTCACAAGACACATCCAACACAGAAGACTACTTCTGTGACTTCTGCTCACCTCAAATTTCAAAAAAAAATTTTCAATACATTTTCAATTATTTACATGCAAAATCCCATAAGCCATCTCACCCATACACATGGGAGAGATGGCCAAAAAATTTTTTTTTTTATTTTTCAAAAAAATCGAAAAATTATTGACCAAAAAAAAAATTGTTCAGGGCCACAGGTACAGAACCTGTACGTAGTACTTTTCACGAAGTGTCAAATTTTTTGAGTCATTTTTGCCGAATTTATGACAATTCTAAGAATGGTGCGTCATCTCACCCGGGTTTACCTTACTAAAGCCAAAAAACATCGTTTTTATGCCTCTCAAAATACAAATTTTCAATAGCTTTCGCCCTCGATTAGGCCTGTCTTTTTTCATTTTCAAAATCAACTTCCTTCAAAAAAACATCATTCAAATTCTAAAATTTTAAAAATAAAAAAATGAGCTAAGTACTCGTTCTCACATTTTAAAAAAAACGGATTTTCCGGTGGGGCCAGACTGGAGAATAAAGTAATAGTTTTAGGTGAGATATTGAACGTTTTTTTGCTTTTGTTTTTATTTTTTGCTCTCCTGAACGCTGGAATTAAAAAAAAATTGGTCACTTTTTTCACTAATGAAAGTCACTAAAGTCACCTTTTTTTTGAAAAATTTGGGTAAGATGTCTGTAGGTTAGATTTCATTTTGGTCAATTTTTCTGGAATTTTTTCATTTTATGATTGTTTTTGGAAATCTTTAATGCTATCTTGAGGTTTTTTCTTTATTTTACTTTATTTTATTTTTTTTTTTTTTGTAAATTTTGTATGGATTTCATTTGGTCAATTTTTCTGGAATTTTTTCATTTTATGATTGTTTTTATAAATCTTTAATGCTATCTTGAGGTTTTTTCTTTATTTCATTTTATTTTTTTTGGTTGGTTGTAAATTTTGTAATAGTTGATGCAATTTTAATCATACACGCTACGTGTTTTTCTTAATTTTTTTTTTGTAATTTTTGATTGAATTTTATCAATGGTTCATAAACTGTGGCAACTTTTTTACCTTTTTTCTGACTTTTCACAGTTTTTTAATTCAATTTTAGCGAAATTTCGCTCTACTTTGTCGTTTTTTAGTTTCCAAACAATTTTTGAACAATTTTGCTGGATTTACTCATCACACGAATACGACTGTTATTCAGGATAAGAAGTGAATTTAAAAAGTTTTTAGCAAAATTATGCCTCAAAAGTTCAATGAACCATCGGTACTCCTGTGAGGAGCAAATACACTAGCCATTGATTCGGTAAGATGGTGAGAATAATTAATTCATTTTTTACCCTTCAGCAATTTTGAAAAATATTCTCTAATTCTCGAAATGATAGTACATTGAATCGACAAAAAAATGCATGGTGAATTTTTCACTGCAAATGATTTCGCTCCCTTTCGTCCGCAGATGGGAAAATGTTAATTACACCTGAATAACCTATGCTTTGAATTTTCTTTGGTTGAGAAAAAAAATTGTGAAAATTTGAGGCGAGAATTCATTTTGCACTAGAAGTTATTGAAATACTGCAACATACCTGAGGACGATGTTTTCTTGACGGGTTTTTTATCTTTGATGAAAAGAAGAAAGATGAATTATTACGAGAAGAATATCTTATCTTACGTTAGGTGAGGAAGACTAATCGTAATATCTTACCTGCATCTGAATCTGAATGATTCAAAGTTACTGTCTGTGGCACTGGCTCTGCAACTTGTTGAACTGAAATGGAAGCGAAATTGTACATACTTATTTCGCGTTCTAGATATCGCACCTCGGAAGTAATAAGGTCACATCTCAAAAAAGTGAAATTTTACAGGAGAGTGATTTTCTTTTTTTTTAAAACTTGATTCATTATTTTTATCAACTTATAATTAATTGTGAGGAATGAATAGCACCTCATTTTAAAGATCTGGTATCCTACCTTCATTTCGCATAAGAACACTTTGAAAAATAAAATCTTAAAGAGGAAATATTTCAATGTTTGAAAAACATTTTGAGTTAGAACCTTTCATTAAAGTTGATGTGGAGGCGAAAGAAAGCGTCCAAAAAAAATTTCATGTTAACAAAGTTGTAGAGAATTAAATTTCCAATCGACATAATGTCATTAGTTTTTTTCTTGAGTGCTTAGTTTTTGAGTTTTTCTCAAAAAACTAAAATTTCATGATATGTGCAAATTCATTTTTTTGAAAAGTGATCAATTTAAAAAAAATTTTCCATTTGGTACAAACCAATAAAAAATGCACTCCTTGTGACTATTTCTAACTGACAAACATTCAAAACAATCAAAACTATTTGTTAACACTTTGTATGTACGAAATTTGTTTAAAGAAGGTGGAGTTTTTTGAGATGTACCTACCCTTATAACTCCAAACAACTTGCAATTGTTGTCGAGATTTTGAGTTAGCCCATTTGCGTTTTTTACAAGATGTAGATAATGTACCCAACTCAAAGTGTAACTTTTGGTTGAGGGGAGTCATACAAACCCCAAAAATGCAAAAACATCAAAATCAATTTTTTTTCGAGATGTGACCTTATTACTCCCGAGGTGCGATATATGTATTTTTTTTTAATTCGAGGAATTACACGAGTTTACTCACCAGGTTCTTTTTGTTTGACGTGGTCATCATTCGAACCATCTGTAAGGCCTGTATGAAATAATTCATTGAATTTTTCAATAAGAATTTGCTAAAATAATAAATGTGTAATTTGGAAAAATCAAAGTTACTGCGCCAAATTCCTGCAAGTCCGTCATCTGTGTGTTTACTTCTTACTGATTCGTCTTCAGGTGCTGTTTTGCGAAAGAAAGGAAAATTAGATGGCTGGTCAGAAATACTTACTATAGTATAAATAGTCTTTTGCATGCTACGAAATTCAACAAGAGCTCAAATCAACACAAAGAATTCAGCTAAAGTGTCAAAAGATTTAGTTTGACTGATAACGAAATGTGATTTTCTTGTGCTTAAGTTGACCAGTAAAATATGATGGAAAAAATCCTAATTCAATAGTTGTTGAGCCAGATTTCTTTTTCGATAAGGATGCATTTAAAAGAAACCCTGGTTAATTTGTTACGTTGTTTTTTTCGATAAGGATGCATTTAAAAGAAACTCTGGTTAATCTGTTAGGTACGTTGTTTTGAACTCAAATTTTGGGAAGTAGGCTAATTTTACTTACTATAGAGGAATTGAGATCGAGGGATCTTGAAGGAGAAAAGGTGAAAAAATTGCTTTGAGAATAATTTATTCTAGTGACAACTTACCCGATGATGATGATCTACTTGATTGAGAGTTGTCATGATCAACTTTGATCTGTCCGTGTGTATCTAACGACGTATTAAAATGGATTTAATTTTTCCAATTTTAATTAATTTTCGGATCAGAATTTTAACTGAAAGAGATCTCCACCACTCACCATTTGGAACTTTGATTTCAGCGTGATGTTTTTCAGGCAATGTGTTCCTTGATTCTATTGGAAATAAAATCCAATTAAAACAATTACTTACTACATATATTCTTTTATAAATCAACGAATTTATTGTTTAGAGTGTTTACTGACAAGAAAAAGGCGAGAAATTCGCTTGAGTGGCAAGAAAGTTAGAAAATAGTATAGAAATTCCTTCGAAAAGCAAGAAAATTTCCAAGAATTCACATCAAAAATCTCTGAAAAATTGAAGTTATCCCAGCAAAATTTCAAGTTTTTATTCTGTTAGAATTGATGTTGTTCTACTTTTCGAATGGAAAATTTTCCAAAAATTTTGCCCTCGCTTCGCTCGGGTCATTCAACATGTTATTTTCAACAATTTTAAGAATTCAAAAATTAAATAGGGAATTTTTGATTTCCAGGTAATACCCAAATCATTTGAAAAGTGCAAATTTTTCATTCTCTGAACAGAACGACTAACTTTTCAAAATTGTTGATATTATTGTGCTCCGATGAAAATGCAAAATAAAGCATACAAAATGGTCGTTTTTTCGTTTTTTACAACAATTTTTTCAACAAATTTTCGCTCGAGCAGTAATTTTAACTTCATTTCCATAAAATGATCATTCATTGTGAAGAGTTTTCTGAAAATAACCTAAAATGTCGATTTTTCGTGTCTAAAATTCTGATTTTGCTCTCCCCTTAATCACAAATAAAAATATACCTAAGCTCTTTCATGGTTTGATCCTGTAATTGTTATGTCACTGGTATTCAGCACGTTAAAATTTTGATATTTGTCGGAAAAATAACCATTTCTTGTTGGAAAAATGACATTATACTCCCCCTCCCTCAAATAACGCGACTTTGATCCGCATTCGAGTTTACTTTTCATTTTGTTACTGTTATCATCATAGAATTGAATTCACTTCAGTAGACTTGCCTCAACGTTTGTTTTTATTACGTTTTTTTATTACTACATATTTTTTCATTTGAGAAATTAATTCACTTCTCTGCTTTGAAGAATACATTTTTGAGAAATTTTGTTGGGGGGGGGGGGGTTTAGAGGGGTTAGCAAAGATTATCTATGCGTAAATATGAAGAGGGGTAAGAATTTTCATTTTTGGAAGCGAGAAAAAGGCGAGAAATTCGCTTTTTTGATTTTAGTAGACACTCTGTTGTAGCTGGAACTCTGAGATCTCACCTGAATTCGACCTTGAAATACTCTTCGTTCTTTGTCCAAGTTCACCTGTAATCATAAATTGAAAAATTAATACCTGTAGAATCTTTGTAAATACATGACAATTCAGCTTCTAGTGAAGTGAATCGATAACGTTTCGTTACCTGTTGTAGCCAGTCCAACCATTTGTCCATTGTCCGCTGATTATTTTCGTATTCGGTATAGGCAAAAAATACATAAGTTATAGAAATGAAATAACGTGATTTTTAAAATCAGCAGCTTCTGAAGATTCGTGGATAATCACTTTACCTCTGTTTGCTTCCTCATTGCCATGGTTTTGTTTTTTGGAATCTGATTTCTCTGTAGATTTTTCAAACCAATACTTTGATTGAGTATTTCAACGACATTTTTTTTATAGAAGTGAAAAGATTGCTAGAATTGCAGATTGCGTGTAATTTTGAATTTTACCTAGAGATGGTGCTGATTTGTCAGGTTTCGCCACAACGAGAGGCAATATTGGAGCTGGATCTGTTGATAATAACCAATGCAAAGCAGAGAAAATATATGAATTGACTTCCTAATCGGTTTCGTGAAATTTTTCTAGAAAAAACATACTTTCTCCCTCGTGGTTATTTTGATCCGATTTTGTGTGCGAGTCTTTGTTTGGAGTCGGGTTACCAGAAACCGATTCATCAGAGGAATCTATAAGCGAATGCCTCGATTATTATCACAATAATCATTCTTTCGAAGAGTAAAAATATTTGTAGGTGTAATAGTTGAATATGATTTAGAACTTTACCCGAAGATGATGATGATGACCTAGGTGGTACTGGTTTCTTTACCGAGGCAGAAGGTGAGAATGAGATTAAATCTGGTAATTGGGAATTTTCTGTTTGTGGCGGAGGGTAATCCTCTGTTTTCTTTTTGGGCGATGACTGTGACTGGGAAGGACTTTTATGGAGGCTTTGATGATCTACGAAATTTGATTCAATTATAATGCCAGAGCAGAAATCAAAATTACGAAAGAGTGCAATCCTCAATGGTTTCGTGAAATATCTCTAGAAAAATACATACTTTCTCCCTCGTTGTTATTTCGATCCGATTTTGTTTGCGAGTCTTTTTTTGGAGTTGGGTTACCGGAAACCGATTCATCAGAGGATTCTACATGTGTAAGCGAATGCCTCGATTATTATCAGTTTACCACCATAATCATTCTTTCGAAGTGTAAAAATACTCGTAGATGTGATAGTTGAATGTGATTTTTTAGAGAACTTTACCCGAAGATGACGATGATGACCTGGTTAGTTTCTTTTTCGAGGCAGAAGGTGTAAATGAGATTAAATCTGGTATTGGGGAATTTTCTGTTTGTGGCGGAGGGTAATTCTCTGTTTTCTTTTTGGGCGATGACTGTGACTGGGAAGGACTTTTATGGAGGCTTTGATGATCTGCAAAATTTATTCAGTTGGAATGCCAGAGCAGAAATGAAAATTACGAAAAAGTGCAATGAAAGTATGAACGTATTCAATACCAGAATTGCGATCTAGGTGATCTGTCGTAGCTGGAAGAACTGCTCCTTGTTTATTGTCTAGACAAGAGAAATTTAACAAAATATGCTAAAATATTTCCCAATATTAGGAAAATCTGGCACAGATACTTCGATGAGAAATTCGAATCATGTTATAAACAAATGAAAAATTATTCGTTTCATCGGTCGCTCGTACATTTGGAAAACTTTTCAAAGATAAATTGGGAATTAGTAGCGTTGTTCTTTGATAACGTCATCGAACTTCAAAACAGTTTCAGTTTCAAAAATGCTAGGGTTTTCTTCAAATTGAGCTCGAACTCTTCGAGTTGCGATGACGTCATCAAATGTGTGTTATTTTGCTTTGACATCGTCATTTTGACTGTATTTGTTCTACATTGGGAATTAAGTCGAGAGTATACTGAGAATTTTATGATTAAGGTTAGATTTTGAGTTGAGGCGAAGTCAAGCCAGGTCTTTGGAATTAGCTTTTCGTTCATTTGTATACGTTGAATAATGAAAAGGTATCGAGGAAGTATATTACTGTCAGACTTGAACCTTGGAGCTTTTCCCAAAAGATGAAATCGTTGTAGAAGTTGAAAAAAAAGTAGTTTGTTATTTTAGAAAACAGAATTTGGATTTTTTTTTATCCCTGGTGTTTTTGTTATTTTGCATTATCATCTTTTCAGAAACAGAAGCCTTAGCAAAGATAAATATTTCCATGGAAAATTGAATCCGTGGAGCTTCTTAATGTATAAAATTGAGTAATAATCGCAGTGTCTAATTTACTTTGTGCTGGTATCTCAGAAGCAGACACATCGTGGCTGACACCTTGGAGAAAAAAAGAAAGAAAAACGTATGAAATCAACGACATCCTGGTTATTGTAGAATCATCGCGGTGGAAGCTCATGTAAGTACTCTTGGATTACTCATCACTATATGCATGTTAATCTTTACGAAAAGATATTCTAGTCTAGATAGTTAATTATTAAGATCGATTTACTTGAGTTATCCGTGGGTTTTTCGTGTCCTGACCCTGCAGATGCACTTTTGAATAGTTGTGCTGCAATTGAAGTTGAAAGTTTTTAATTCGATTTAATTTGACCGAAACTAATTATCAATATCATGATTTTAGAATAGATATCAGCCTTCTTAAAAGTCCATGGCTGGGCTGATGGATTTTTTTTTTGTTTTTTGGGAAAGCTTAGAAAGTGGGTGTAAATGATGGCAAAATGGCCTCAAACGGATTCAGGAAAAATCTCAACTCTGTGGACTTACAATTGATCTCTCCCTCACCCCTCATTATTGTCCAGAGTGTAAATATTATGTCCTGATGTAATGACGAAAGAAACACAGAAACTGATAGAAAAGTCTTAAAGCTTCGAGTCGAAGTAATTAAAGTGAAGGTTTCGACTAAACTTGAACAATTATCTTGGAGATCCAATTTTTTCAATTGGTTGAATGTGCATACAATAGAACTAGGTACTCGAAGTGGCACTCTAATTTATATGGGACCCAGCAAGATTTAAGGGAAACATATCCAAAAAGCCCTTTATCAGTATTCAAGAGGTCTGAGATTATTTTCGGATTTTTGAAAAATTTTTGAAACTCAAATTGTGTGGTGATTTTAGAGTCGTTCAGCTGGATTTTACGAGTTCTCGTTTTTTTGCAATAATTTCTATGTACTTTGGTTTGGAAACCCCAAAAATTAACTTGGGCTTCTGTAATGCTTCAACTTTGATCGAGGTTCTTCAACTTCATCCTTTGTCAAGCTCTAAAGATTTAAGGTAAAGTGGGGTAATTCCGATTTGGGGTAATTCCGATAGCAAGCCCTAGCTTTGTTGCAAAACACATTTTGGCACAAATGATGAAGAAAGTAGGTAGTTTTAGTGCCAAACTACACCCATTAATGATCAGATGGTCCATCCGCTCCGTTTTGTCAAGTATGTGCAGTGTTCAAAATCTGAATGCCCAAAACCTTTGCTGCAAAAAACAGTGCATTTTTGAAACTCGTTTTTTTCGTTCAAAACTTGTTGAAAAATTCTGTTTAGAAGTTGAAATTTGATGGATATGTGTTAAAGTGTCAGCACCTCTTTTGATTTTGCTTTTATAATTATTTGTTTGGTGGCATTGAATTATTAAACATGTTGATCATTTTTCATGCCATGGGGTAATTCCGATAGCCCTAGCAAAATTGCCATGTAATGTTTTTTTCTCAGTTTTGATGTAGTATTTTTTTGGGGGGTTGAAATTATCAAAGAAAAACCTCAAAAGGTGGCTTTTTTCTCTAGTTAGTCTATTTTTCAAAAATTATGCCTCAAAAATGTATATTTGTAAAAAAAATTTAATTTTTGTTCTAATGATTCAATTTACATGAAATAAAAACCTAAGTATGCAATAAATGGTATATTTCAACATTACTAGCTCAGAATTACCCCCGGAGAATTACTTTCTTTATAAAACTCGTTATCGGAATTACCCCAAAAATGGGGTAATTCTGATAACTCAACCTCCCAAAATGTTTTTTCAATTATATGTATGAAGCCTCCGCACAAATCACTCTTCAATATAGTCAATGTGTAGCTGAAGGACGTAGGAATAACGTTGTTTTATCATTTTTGCCCCAAAATGTAGAGGAAACCCAAAAAATGAGAAATTGCTAAAATTTTGCATTTTGCCATCGGAATTACCCCACTTTACCTTAGTAAAATTTCAAGAATGTCAATTAAATAAATTTCTCAATTATCAAAACGATTTGAAATTTCTGGAGAAAATTGAAAACTCATGGTCCAAAAATGGTTGTTTTTCATTTTTAGTGTTGGAATAAAATACACATGCAGTGCTAACTTATTTTTTATATCATTGTTTGAATTAAATTTTTTCAAGCTTTGACACCAATTTTTCTGGTATTGGGATGAGCTGCTCCATATTTCCACTGTCAGGGATTGTACTCGGTTACATTTCAAATAACTAGGTTACTAAAGTTACTATTAGTGACTACTAAAAATTACTTTTCCAAGGTTTTTTCTCAAATTTTCTTTTTTTTTAAATTATAACCAAAATTGTTCTCATTTAAGTGGCATCATTGCGTTTTTGCGTTACGAATTTTATTTCCTCAGATTTCGTGAATTTTTCTTTCAAAATTTTCTCATGTTTTTCCTAATTTTAGCAATTATTTGAATATTTTTGAATTTCATGATGGTTTTTAGTGAATTTTCTCCTGTTTTTATTGATTTGTACATCTTGAATTTTAATGATTTTTTCCCAAAATAATTTTCCCATTGTTTTGTTTTAAATTTTGATGATCTTTTTTCACCTGAATTTTTGCTAAATTTCGTCACCTCGTGATCTCGTGATTTTTTGATGAAAATTTTTTCTCAAGCTTGTGTGATTTTATTGCTCAATAATGTTAGTCTGGATTTATCCTTATTTTTATTCGATGACTTTTTTAAAATTTTGTTACGTTCTTTTTTCTTTTGAATTTATGTAGATTTTTCCCAATTTTGACCGGTATTTTGTGAGTTCTTTCTTTTTTTAGTTTTTCGATGATTTTACCGGAATTTCAATCTGTTTTCTCTTCAAATTGTGACGAAGTTTCGCTAGAATTTTGGCAGACTTTTCAACTTTGAATTTTCACGATCTTAGTTTTGTCCTGAATTATGGTCATTTTATTGCCTTAATTTTGACTGGACTTTTTTTTATTTCGACAGGTTTTTACTTTCTTTTTTTTTTGAGTCTCGTGCTTTAACAAAACTAGTGATTTTTTGCTTACATTTTTGTGGAATTGTGAGTTTTCTTCCTCCAGAAGTTATCATTTCCTTTAAATTTTTACCACTTCTTCAAGTTTAAATTATTTTTCTCTCTTGAATCGTCTCGAGTTTTGCTTGAAATTTTTCGATGATTTTTTTCAAAGTATTTTTGATTTTTTTTTTTCAAATTTATACCTACTCTTATATAATTCTCTGTTTTTAATTTTGAGTGGTTTTCCCTGAACTGAATTTTCGAGAGATTTCCGTGATATTGTTTTGAATTTTATTGATTCGCTTTCCTGCCTGAATTTTTGTCACTTTTTTTCTTGAATTTTCGTGATTTTTATGAAATTTTTTCCCAATTTCGCCTTGAATTTTAGTAATTTTTCCTGCTTAAATTTTTGTGAAATTCCGCTTCTTACAGATTTTTTTTTCTAGGTTTTTGTGGATTTCAAGACTTGGTGGTTTTATTTCGAATGTTTTTGGACTTCTTGATTTTTTTTCACGTTTCATTCTTTTGAATTTTCATTGATTCTATTTCCCAATTTTTCGATTAGTTTCTTCGAATTTTCATGTCATCTTTTGTGCTTAAATTTTTGCGAAATTTCCACAATTTTATCGTGAATTTTCGTGATTTTTTTTCAACTTGACGATATTTTTTCTTAAATTTTAGTGCTTTTTACCCTTAATTTTTTCGGACGAGTTTTTGTAATTTTGAAATAGAATTTATATTATGTATCCAATCTTCGTGATTTTTTTCATTTTTTCAACTTTTAGCAGAATTTTTCCAATTTTTTGGAGATTTTTTTCATTTTGAATTTTGCTCTGAGTTTTATTCTTAAGGATTTATGGTTTTGATGCTTTTCAACATTATTCTTTGACTATTTTTTCTCTCTCCAGATCTTGATCTTTCCTCTACTTCCTGTTTTGGCTATTTTCTCTCAATTTCAATAATTTGATGCATTTTTTTTGAAACGTGTGTCAATGTTTACCAGGTTTTGATGTCTTCTACTCTCCCCTGTAACTGGATTAGCTCGCTAATAACAACTCAACTCATCTTATGGTACGAAGAATGAGTCATTGACACCCTTAGTTTGTCGATACTCGATGAATTAACCCAAGCTATACACGTAATTTGGACTAATTTATCAAAATTTTCGTCATTTGGGAATTAAAGGGACGACGACGAAAGTTTCCAACAATATTGATAAATTTGTATGGGCGTCTTAATTGCACAGCTCGAAAACCAAATATGTAAACTTTCAGTTCAAGTTACTACGTCTTTACGAGTAAATAAAAGACGTAGAACAGTGTTTAAACTACCCCTTACCCCTCATCACATGACTGAAAATATTTTCACCACGTTACATACCTGCCTATGATTAGGAGCAGAATTATTCAATGAAATGAAAAAATTATCGGGGTATTTGGGCTTATCAGTTATCTGATGAACAATTTTGCATGTAACTCATAAAATTAATGTTAGTCTAATATTGAATAAAAATGAATTGTTGGTATACGAACATTCGTTTTTCGATTCCGAAATAGAAGATCCTTCTGTAATATAAACCATAGAAACGTTATGATTGAAAAATCGGGTCCAATTTGTAGCTGCTATAATCTGCGTACGAATGTCTCGCAGCTATGAAAATAATGCTTTACTTGTTATTTCAGCCTGTCGTTTATTGAACGTGTCCATTTGAACCGTAATTGATTGTTTGAAAGCTTCGATTTTATCTGTGAATTGCGTAATACAATTTTTTGTATTACATGAAATACAATGCGAAGGCTTACGAAGTACATAATTACTTAATTATTTGTTATTACCTTTCACTTGTTTTTCAGCGGCTGTTATTCTAGATGTAAACTCAGGAGCGCTTTCTCCGTGAATTTTCAAGCTTGTTATTAAACTATCACAAGCTTCTGTAAACGTAGATAAATTAATCAGATTTACTTGGTACTTGTACCTGTGTGTATGTGGATATTTCTCTTATCGTTGTCGTATTTTACACTTAAAAGCCCAACTTTCTCAAATTATTATACCTCGAAATTTTTTTCGTTGTTCTTCATCAGGCATGAAGATCATGTTTTTCATATCGGTGACTTGTTTCATATATTTGCCAATGACCGTTTCAGTGATTCTGGCGAAGTTTTCGTACTCTGAAATGTATTCCAATCGAGAATGATATTTATTGAATTTTTCAAAATACAAGCAGAAAAATGACAACGACTACAAATATTCTCACCGGTTACAAACTGCTGAGATTTCAATACGTTTTTAATATAAAGGTGAAATTTAGAATAAATTCCAATGCGATCTTTGCCTGCAAGTTCATAAGTGGAAATTGTTTTAAAAAGATGTACACTTCGTTGGCGAAACTGCCTAGCCCAGTTTTTCGTGGCCAATGATGTATCTCTTACCGTATTCGTCCAAATAACCCGCAGTGTTGAAACTACTGCTGTAGGTGTACAAGTTCCCTATGAATTTCTTCATCGTTTCTATCAAGTGATGTATTGTTGTAGGTTTATCCTCCTCTGTGAATTTATCATCAAAGTATTCAACTTATAGATTACGTTGCAGATAAAAAAACACTTGTAATGGAATGGAAAGGGGCAAGTTTTTAATGAATTTTCTCAAATTTTTAATATTATTTTTAATTTGTAACTTCTTCTAAAAGAGAGTAAAGAAGTGTCATTGCAGAAATGGCCTATCTTCGAGCTTGAAGCAGTTGTAGGCGATGGATAAAGATTGCCTATACTTTGCCATTGGTTTCATCAATTTTTACTTCCTGTAGAGTTTTTTTTCTCATCTTGCCGATAAATTCAGTGGGTCAATTCCTAATTATTGGATTGAAAATGTTAAAAATAAAGTTATTTAATCGAAGACTTACTAGTTTTAGATTTACTTCTGCTGAAGAAAGATGGTAACCCAAACCTGCCACTGCCACATTGAATCGACGATATTGAATCTGAGTTACATGACAGTAATGCAGAAAAACGAGTTAGAATCAAATCAATTATCACGTCTAATACCAATTACAACTAAAAACTGAATTAAATCTATACCGACATGCGATTATAATGGTAAAAACCACAGTTCCTTTCAACATAACCATATTTCTGGTTCACTTTTTTCTCGTAAAGTGTCTGGAAAAAATTCACTGTCGTGTTCAACAATACCCACCACATAGGCTGTAGTTTTTTTTCTTACGTTCGTTGGGAACTAACGCTACATTTACGTAGAAGTTGATACACACTGTTTACATTCTGGCATTGATGAAAAATCAAGGCTTACGTATTGAAATGATGATTTATCGGCGTATTTTTATGTTCGATACGCATTTCTGATCGTTGTACTTGGTGTTTCGTCATCGCGAAATTGTTGTAAGTGTTTTACCAATTCGTTTTTGCACACGAGTAGGTAACTTGCACAGGTTACCTACTCGTGTTCAAAATGTTGTCGAATGATTGGAAATGACGCATCGTATTCGTATTCTGGCGTTTTTACAATCGTTTTATGATTCAAAATTCGGTCATTAAGTATATAATTCATATAGGTACGAGTTTGTATCGTCGTATCAACGCATAGGTGTTCGAAGAGTGAGTTTGAACAAGTACTGATATTTTGGACTTCAAGTGGGTAGCTTGAAATGGAAAAAATTATGTATATTTGGGGCTCATTTTGGAATTAGAAATGACTACCGTTGTTGCAAGAGGTAATAAAATGAAAGAAAACAATTTTCTGTTCGTGAATTGAGAGTGAGTATTAACGACATTCAAAAGAGGCATTGTCCTCAAAGTGATTTCCTCCGAAATTGAAGGAGTAATGTAATGAATAATTCACATTTTTTATTTCGTTTATTGTAGCTCTTTTGATGAGGTTCCCTCACGAATAATGTTGAAAAAGTAGTAGATTTCTTACTCAAAATCATTTTTTTTCAACTTGAACTACAACACATTTTATGTCTTGTTTCTTTTTTTCAACAACGACAGAAGTCTGTTTTTACGTTACATATTGTGGTTTGAGCTTCCTGTTTCCGTTTTACCCGTCTTTATTTATTTTACTGGTTGGAATGTACCAGTAATCGTTTTTTTATGAATGGAAACAGTCTTTATGAGCAATGTGTTGATGTATTCGATGAACATGAATATCTAGTATGCAAAGTCTGGTAGCTATTTTTTGGGGGAAAAAAGTTGACTAATTTTCATTCTATATATTTAATTTAAAATTATATTAAATAACTAGTATAATACCTTACCTACCTATACATATACGCGTATATATATATAAGTTTCAGCACTTTTCAGCGCGATGGTCATTTTTACATTTTATGACCTGGATCCTGTTCTAATTGATCAAATAAACTCAAACTTGGGAAATGTGGTTCCTTTAGGACCTAGAATTGACCCCCGAAGTTTCAAGGGTCAAAGTTGAAAATTACAGAAAGGTCGTTTTTTTAGAGAGGCATAATATGGCCCCAAATGAACGAAAAGGGTTCAAAATCATACCATAGATCAGTACCTCCATTGTGATCAACATATCCAAATTTCAGCTTCCTAGGTCATCCCCACCCTATTTTAGGTGGGAAAAACCACATTTGACCCTTATTTTCAACCCCCTCACCCTTGAAATTGACCTAGGGGGTCCAAATTTTCAGCATATAATGAGAGGGTGCCCCTTGAGTGCTTTTTGCAGGATTCAACCTTCCAACCCCACGTGACCCCTCTCCAGGGTCAAAAAAGTGGATTTTTCGGTGTTTTTTGACGTTTAGCCTAGCCTACAGCCCCTCCAAATTGACGTAGAGTGATGCAATTTTGAAGCATCGTTTCTGCACTGTTTTGTTGATCTATTTTGTCGTGTCTTGTTATTAAAAAGCATGAATTTCGAATAATCGAATCGTAAATTTTTCTCTTACCTAGGATCGACTTTAGATATACATTTTTTTAAATAATTTTGGTGAAGTTGAGGAAAAAACGTAAATAATTAAATCATTAACTATAGTGCCATAATTCCAAAATCAGAGAGGATAATATTTGTGAGATTGGAGGTCAAGCCAAAACCAATCGTGATAATCCAAGTTTATGCGCCAACAGCAGAAAGCAGTACAGCAGAAATCAATAACTTCTACAATGACCTAGAAGAAGTAATGAATTGCTCAAAAAACAATGATGTTGTGTTTTTGATGGGAGACTTCAATGCCAAAGTCGGGAATGATCATGGTAGCCAAGTGGCAGGGAAGCACGCACTTGGAGAGCAGAATGAAAGAGGAGAAATGCTCGTAGAGCTCGCAGAAAGACACGATCTAATAATATGCAATACCTGGTTCAAACAACATGCAAGAAGATTATACACATGGGTCAGTCCTGGAGATCGAGCCAGAAACCAGATAGACTACATTCTTGTAAAAAGAAGATTCAAGAACATGGTGAAGAACTGTCATACATATCCTGGTGCTGACTGCAACACTGACCATAAGCTACTGGCTGCAAAATGCCAGATAGTCATGAAGAGCCAGAAGAAGAGCAAAGAACAATACCAACAACTTGACATTGCAAAGATCAAATCAAAGCATGTGCAGAAGAAATTCCAAGAAGAACTGGAAAAACAAAAGGAAGACAAGTTGGAAGAAGAACAAGGTATTGAAGAGAAGTGGCAAGAATGGAAGCGAAAGGTTAAAAAAGCAGCAGAAAAGTCTATTCCACTCAAAGATAAAAGAAAACACAAACCATGGATAACTCAAGAGATACTGGATCTGATGGAAGAACGAAGGAATGCAAACAGACCAAGTAGTGAATACACAGAACTAAATCACAAGATCATGGGAATGTGCAGAATGGCCAAAAATGAATGGTATGAGGAGAAGTGTCGAGAAGTAGAAGAACTGGAGAAAAGACACAACTCTAGAGAAATGCATACCAAAGTGAAGCAGATGATGGCTGCCCATAAGAAAAGGAGAAGTGGAATAGCATACATGCGAAGAAAAGACGGAAAGTATTGTGTTAACAATCAAGAAACAGAAGAGGTCTGGATCAGCTACATACAGGAACTGTATGGAGATGACACACGTCCGGCTCAAATGGAAGTTTCATCCACAGAGGAGGCACCACGAATCGAAATGTGGGAGCTGAGAAATGCGGTGAAGAGAGCCAGAAACCACAAAGCAGTGGGGGAAGATCTCATACCAGTAGACTTGATTAAACATCTAACACCTGAGTACGAAAAAGAACTGCTGAAGATGATAAATGAGATATACGATGAAGGTACACTGCCTAAGGACTTCAAAGCAGTAAATTTTGTACCAATACCGAAGAAAAATAACTCGCAAAAATGCTCTGAATATAGAACCATCGCATTAATGAGCCATGCTCTAAAGCTACTACTATCCATCATAAATGCCAGAATTGAAAAGAAGATAGACGAAAATCTAAGCGAAACACAATATGGCTTTGTAGCAAAAAAAGGGACGAGAGATGCAATTGCCCTGCTGAAAGTGATCATCCAAAGAGCACTGAATGCAAACAGGGAAATTATTGCTTGCTTCGTCGACTATGAAAAAGCATTTGATCGTGTCAACCATGAGAGGATGCTGGAGATCCTGAAGAAATACAATATCGATGACAAAGACCTGCGGATAATCAAGAACTTGTACTGGGAGCAGAGCGCAAATATCAAGTTTGGAACTGAGTACTCGGAGAATAGATGTGGTATAAAGAGAGGCGTGAGACAAGGATGCCCCCTCTCACCTAGGCTGTTCAACGTGTACGCAGAAGAAATAATGAGAGAAGCGCGAATCAAACAAATGGGATTCAAGATCAACGGCAAGAGAATAAATGAAATAAGCTACGCAGACGACAAAGTGATCCTTGCTGAAACAGAAGCGCAGATGCAGAAAATGATCAACCAAATCAACAGTGCTGGATTAAAATATGGAATGAAGATAAATGCAGGCAAGACCAAGGTGATGAGATTTACAAAAGGAGACTTCAAGGAGGTCAAAATCAACATCGGAACTCAAGAAATTGAAAATGTAAATCAGTTCAGATACCTTGGAGCACTGATAAATAATGATGGTAGAGATCATAAAGAAATTAAATCACGGATTGGAATGGCAAAAAGCGCCTTTAACAACCTAGCCAATGTGCTGGGAAATCGAACGATGAGTCTAGCTCTGAGAAAGAGAATTATGCGATGCTACGTATGGACCGTTCTGAAGTATTCCTGTGAAACATGGACCATGAGTGCAGAATGCGAGAAGAAAGTATCTGCTTTTGAGATGTGGTGCTATCGAAGGCTACTACGGATCTCATGGAAGGACTTCATCACCAACCAGGAAGTATTAGCAAGAATAGGAGAGGAGCGGAAAGTCGTAGTAGAAGATATAAAGAACAGAAAGCTAAAGTATCTAGCTCATAAAATACGAGAAAACGGTATTTTCATGCTAGCGGTACAGGGGAAAATTCAAGGAAGAACTACAAGAGGGAGGAAACGATCGGAGATGTTAACAACAAACTCACCGGCCAACTCTCCCTGTAAGACCCTGAAAGAAACTATCAGATACGCTAGAAACCGGCTGATATAGATGGAAGTATACGCTATCTCCTGTAAAGGAGCGCGACTACGACGACGACGACGTGCATTACGTAATGATTAAAGCATAAGTAACTAATTCCAGTAAAAAATGCTTACATATACTTACTTACTCACGTACATGTTTATGTTATGAAATGAATAATTGCAAAATATGTATGACATATACAAATGGGAAATTAGGTTTGAATCTTAAATTGAAGAAGTGATATACCTAACAATATTTTTTGCCCTCAATAATTCATTGAATTTGACACTATGTTGAGAAAATCTTAATTTTGTAACAAATGAGATGGTATGAAGCAAATGATTTTATGGTTTTCTGATTATTGTCGTTTCGTCTGAACCTATTTTTTTTGTTCGTTTGCGGAGTGTTGTTGGAGGAGGGGTGATGATGCTCGTATAAAAGCAGGTTTTATTTTTCATCTTGAGACGTGATTTGATGCAATTTTGAAGCATCGTTTCTGCACTGTTTTGTTGTTCACGTTTTCCGTGCCTTGTTATTAAATAATATGAATTTTAAAATAATCGAATCGTAAATTTTTCTCTTATCAACACTGACCTGATTTTGTTTAAATAAATGAATGAATAGGTTTTCGAAGCGCTAATTCCATTTTAACGTACCTATTTATTATTTTGATGTTGAAAACCAATCTTACAACTTGCGAGTATTACAATTTGTATCGATAGATGGTGTCAGGTGGTTTTACCATGCGAGGGCATCCAGCATTTTTCTGTTCAAAGCATAATAATTATACATGTAAAATAAAATGTTACTAACTGTCTACTGATGGCGCTGACAAAATGTTATTCTCAAACTATATGAATTCAGGCTGGAAAAAGTTATGTCCAGTTCACACAGGTGGAAAATTCCTTTTAACTTGAACAAGCTTGGGCTTGGAAATTAATAAATCGCGAGCAGACGTGAATTAATTTATCTATCGAATACCAAACGTAATTATTCGTCAATTTATGTAGGTAATGATTGAAGCAAAATTAATTCCAGTAAAAAATACCTAAGTACATAGGTACTTACATACATAATTTATTATGAAATGAATAAATGAAAAATATGACATATATGTACAAAGAGGAAATTTGGTCTGATTTTGAAACAGAGATTTTGCAATAGGTGGTTTAGAAGACAAATTTTATTATTTCATTAAGAAATACAGAAACGTAACAAAAAAATGATTATAATATTAAAAAACAACAGATAAAGTAAAGAAAACAAAAAATTAATCAAAATGATTTCGTAAATTTTGTTCAAAATGACCTCTTCCAGCATGAATGCATGCCTGGGTCTGTTTCACAAAATCTCGTGGTATTTTGGATAAAACGTCTTGGTTTTGTTTAATAATATCGAACTTCGAAGGCTGCAGTTATGCGACCCCACAGCTCTTTAATATTACGTATTTAGAGGTCCTGCTGAGTCATAAACGGAATTTGTAACGTGGCTCCATGAATAAAAGTCCATAGGTACTCGTCAAGTCAGGACTTTCGAGCGGGCCAGGAAATGGGACCTCCGCGTCCGATCCATCTATTAGGGAATGTATGATGAGGTGGACATAGGAACTCTTCGTGTACCTTTGATCTCGCTGATTATACGCAATTAACTACACGAAAGCAACAAATTACTAATATTGAAAAATTTCAGTAATACGAATGAGATGGTATGATGAAGCGCATGATTTTTTTGGTTTTCTCACGAACGTCGTTTCATCTGAACCTAATTTTTGTTTGTTTGCGGAATGTTGATGGAGAAGGGGTGAAGATGTTCATGTAAAAGCATGTTTTTTTTTTCATCTTGAGCCGTGATTTGATGCAATTTTGAAGCATCGTTTCTGCACTGTTTTGTTGTTCTATTTTGTCGTGTCTTGTTATTAAAAAAGATGGATTTCGAATAATCGAATCGTAAATTTTTCTCTTACCAACACCGACCACAATTTGCCAAGAAGGACCTTTCTAGAGATAATTGTACATTTTTCACGAAGAAAACCATCAGATACCTACGCCATATTTTATACCAGTAATATCGACCATTCTGTTACTGTCATCAATTTTTCTGTTCAAAACATGATATAAAATAAAATGTTACTTACTGTCCACTAATGGCGCTGACAAAATGTTATTTTGGTATCTACGTAGGTATGTCAGACTGCAAAAAAGTCATGTTCAGTTCACGCAGGTGGAGAATTCGTCTGAACTTGAACAAGTTTCGGCTTGGAAAATAATACATCGCGAGCAGACGTGTATTAATCTACCTATCGAATACCAAACGTAATTATTCGTTAATTATTATGCAGGTAATGATTAGAGCAAACTCAATTCCATTGAAAAATCCATACATACATACTTACATGCAAATTAAAAATATAACATGTACAAAGAGAAAATTTGGTCCGAATTTCAAACAGGTAGACGTTGTGTGTATACGAGTATTTTCATGTTTTTTCCGAGGCAAATTACAAAATTCAGAGTGTTTTTAAGCACCAGTGTCCCAAGATGGGTGCCAAAATGTAAAGATATAAGAGGTATCTTAAATGCATCGACGCATTTGTTGGCAACCTGTAATTACATTAATGAAAGAAAACGATTTTCTGTTTGCGAGTTGAGAGTGAATCTTAACGACATTCAAAAGAGGCATTATCCCCTAAGTGATTTCCTCCAAAATTCAAGGAGTGATATAACAGTATTTTTTTTTGTATGTACGAGAAAAAAGCTTTGTACACTTTTGTTAGCTGTTTTTGTAATTCATAAGCTTGATCAGGTATATCGATCGAATAATTCATTTTTTTCATTTGTTTATTGTATGTAGCTCTTATGATTTTAGTGGATGGGCCATCATACATATAAGTGAGGGAAACTGTTTTGTTTGTCCCAAAAATTTATATTACATCAGGTACCATAGGTAGAGATGTGCAGTCTGAAAAGTGAAAAGTACTTTTCTTTCAATGAAAAGTTGAAAAGAAAAGTTCCTACTTTTCACACCAAAATTACTTTTATGAAAAGTTCACATCTCTAACCATAGGGGTATGTATGTACTTGAAAATTTCAAATTTTAGAAAATCAACCATTGGATTCGTAGGCACTTATCACCCGGAAAAACGACACATTATGTCGAAAAAATGTCATCTCATTCTTGAATCGAACGACATCATGGTCATACCTACTTTCCATGGTTGCCTTACGAGTAAATACCTATTTTTTAATACCCATGCATGTTGAAAAAGTCGTAGATTTCTTACTTAGCATTTTTGTGTTTATGAAATATATATATATATGTAATAATAGTTTTGTCATTTAGGAATCAGTCTTAGTGTCACATCTATACATACTAAATCCAAATCAACCATTTTAGACTCGAATGAGTATAATTTCCTTTCCGGGAAAGAATTTGAAACGATAAAAGGGGTAAAATTTTCTTACAGAAATGAAGAAAAAACCAAGTACTAACTTGAGATGGTGACCAACATGCTCAGCTCTCAAAAAATCGGAATAAATAGTAACTATGATTTAAAAGATGAATTGAAAACAAAGATCAATTAACTACAGGCAGCATTACATTGTTAAAACTTTGCACAATCAGTGTTTGTAAAATTTTTCATTCAGTCTATGGATCAGAAAATTGATCTTTACCCCCAAATATTTTTTTACTGGAATAAGTAGGTTACATCGATATTAGAATCTAAAAGTAAAATGTACCTAGCACTGTAATAAAAAAAATCACGACGTTCCATTATTTTTCTGTTTTTGTTGTTCTCAATTTTTTTAATTTTTATGTAGTAAGCCATAAAATCACATAATACTCGTACATCATCAAATCAAAAGTTACCTTGTAGTACCATTTTGAAAAACAGGTCGATGTTTTATACCGTGTTATTTCAACACTTTTCTCATGGTTTTCAATCGAAGTTTTTCCCTGTATTTTTCAATTTTGTCAATACAGAAGCAGGAATCTTGCGAGCTTTTTTTACCCTTTCTTCCTCTTAGTTTGGGCTCATCATTGTCCGATTCGTTGTTATACCACTCGTCATTATTATTTGAAACTCATTAGTGCTTCGTGGCACATAGTGTCATTCTCATCTGATATCAAGCCATTGGATAGGTGGGTTAATACCTATCTAAGTGAAGATTGATATCATTCATTCAATTCATCCACGGATTACAAAGTGTAAATATTCAAGGAATTTACACGTTCCAATTTTCAATATGAACGTGCACCAAGGAGGTAATTTTGTCAACGCAGGTAGTCAACCGACTGGTTATGTACCGGGTGCTCCTGTGAGGTCAAATAATACCAACGTTTATCGAAATTCGTTGAATCAAACTCAGTTGAGTTCCCAAAATGCGCTGCATTTTCCAAACCAATCAATCATACCTGGATTCGCTCACTCCACTCAGATGTTCCATTCCAAATCAAAGTGTGTCTATTGGTCTCCAAGGAAACCAGAAGTTTGTAAATCAATGGTGATTCAATCTCGAGTTGGTCAACTCATTTAACCTATTGTTGGTCAACATGCTTAAGGTATTCCTAATATTGGTCTACAATCAACTCAATTTATATAATTCCAATTCAATCAAATTAATCCGAGAAGGTTCCAGGCATGGTATCCAGAACCATCCAAGTTACGTAAACCTTCAAATAATGGTAATCTTTATCAATTTCATTCAATCAAGGAAGGTTTAAGCAAGGAGTTACCTGCCAATCAAGTGATCGTTTGCCTACCTGATCTGAGTTATCAATAATTGATACTCATTTTTTGTAATCAATTCAAAATGAATTATGGTACTGTGAAATTCGCCAACTAAGGAGCTCAATAGATCAATAATTTCAAATACTATCCACTAACAATACTGGCAACTCCATTTAAAATACATTGAGCGTTTTTGTCGCAGCAAAAGCGCGATCTGAACGGCCTGGATCGAAACTAACTCTTATCAAAAATGCTCTGATTGGTTGATTCATAACTGGTTTGAATCTCGCGCGTCCGCGAGGTTCAAATCAGCAAATCAGATGCTTGTGTAAAATTTAGTGACATGCCAGACCGCTAGGAGGATAAAACACCATTTTTTGATGGGAGTTGCTAGTATTGTTAGTTGATAGTGTTTGGTAATATCATCTTGAATTTTCTTTAAAGCGGCATCAAAATTCCTTGCATCAACAAAAGCAAGCCTTTTTGAACCTTGAATCAAGAATAGTACCTACTAATCCTAAACATGAGAAAATAAGAATATAAAAATGTTGTGCTTTGATTCAAAATTCAATACCCAATCAATACTTAGTAAGTAATAATAATAACTTACGTGCACGTCATGTTTTTCTCATATGGTATTAATCGATCAGTTGTAAACTTCTTCAAACTACCAGCAAAATTACGAATAAGTACGAGTATCTGGGTCTCCATTATCGTCAAAATTGTTCAAAAGAGTTTACAATTCCTTTGACGCATAGGATAATTTGAGATATTTTGATTGGTTATTCAGACGAACTCGCGAATAATAAAAAAAAGGTCACAGAAGCACGCAATCTGGATGATATTAACAATTAAAACATATTAAAATGTGAAAAAAATAAATAAATTACCTACTATTAGAACGACAGCGCGAATTTCGATTCGCGAATTCATTGGATCCGATTTAAAGTCGAATCCAAGAATGTTGCTATATTTAAATCAACCTTAAAATCATGCGTCACATTAAGACAACTTTTAGAGAAAATAGAAGTTTTTTTTTTAAAGCAATTTCTGGTAGAAAACGAGACTTTGAAAATCTTGTAATTTTGCTAAAATGCAGAAATTTTTACAATAAATTGGAAAAATGCAAGACTCGACAAGTAAGTAAGGTGTTGCAAAAAGCTCGTTTTTTTTGGAATTATTGTCAAAAAAGTTGAACGGTTTTGCAATTTTTTGATATGAAAAAAAATGGAGAAAGGTGAGCATTTTAGCGATTTCTGGCAAAAAGCGAGACTGTGTGGTTTTTTTGTGAGGGGAGGGGAGGGGAATGAAATTTTGCAGCAATTTTGCCAAATAGCAGAAATTTTTGGCAAAATGCAAGTCCTCGACAATTTTTGCAGAACGTAGGAATTTTTGGTAATGAAGTAGTTATTGACCAAAAAGTCTTTGGTAGGGCTAATTTAAAATTATATTAAATAACGAGTATAATACCTTACCTACCAATAGCACAAGATCACTAGGTAACCTTAGAACTCCCCACCACCGTACAAAACTTCTCCAGTGTAGTGCTGTATCATCTGCAGCAAAAGTATACAATCGGATTCCAGGGAGTGTTAAAAACCAGCCAACTGCAAAAAAATTTAAAATTGCTCTCAAAGAATGGCTGATCAATAGTGCTTTTTACACCCTGGAGGAATATCTTAGCTGCTCTGATCAATAATCGCTTGAATTTTGATTTTGTATGTATAGTTTCAAATCTTCATCTTTTTATGTTTTAATCATGCCTTTCATTTTATTTAAATCTGAAAATTGTATCTTATACGTAGATAAGTAATCAAAAATGTTTACAGTTTTCAATTATGTAATGCTCAACGTGATATAATGGCAGCTTTGCTGCCGCATGTATCTCAAATATACAATTTGAATTTGAATGAAAAAGATCGCGATCATATTTAGACTTTGATGATTCTATCTCGTGTACTGTCGATCTTGCCCATTGTACCCTAACATAAATATGTACAATAATTTAAAAAAAATTTTAGTCATACAAACGAGATCGTATGGAGCACAGCACATAATTTTTTGGTTTTCTGATGAACGTCGTTTCATCTGAACATGTTTTCTGTTTGTTTTCGGAGCGTTGATGAGGGATGAGGGAAGATGCTTGTGTAAAGGATTCTTGGTAGAATTCATTGAATACATCACCAATCCAATTATCATGATTCAAATCAAAAGAAATTTTCAAGCTACCTGGCTTTTCGATCGTGAATATTTGGGAGTTCAAGATCAACATTGTAATTTACAAAGTATTTGATTGTTGACACTTTCATCACAAAATAAGTACATCATAATAAATTCAAAAGTTAACCTTATATGTATAATATTCTGAAGAATCAGGTCGATGTTTTGTACCATGTTGTTTCAACATTTTTCTCGTGGGTTTCAATCGAAGTTTTTTCACTGTATTTTTCATCTTTGTGAATACAGGGGCAGGAATCATGCGAGCCTTTTTTACCCTTTCATCCTCTTATTTTGGTCTCGTCATTGTCTGATTCGTTGTCACCATTTGTCAGCGCTTAATTCGTTATTATTATCCGCACTAGCGGTATTGCTAGATACTTCTCTTCGAGCTTTTCTTTTTTATCAAAACTAATGAATTCGCTATCAACCAATCCTTGATTGCTAACTGGAAAGTATGGGATGCATGACGAAATCCTGTATAAATACTTACTTACTTACACAAACAAAAATGATCTGATTTTTGTCGGAAAAATCACAATTTTTTTTCGGCAAAACTATAAAAAAATTACTTATGCTGAGAGACGGCACAAAACAAAAATTCTGAGCACTGAGCACAACCGAAACTAACCGAAACAGGGCGCATACGAAAAGAAACCATGCGACCAAAACTGAAATTTTACACGAGGAGGCTCCATTCGATTCTCGAAGAGTTCCTACAACAATTTCAGGAAAATTTTTTTTTGGTCGTATGGTCCCTTTTCGTATGTCACCCTCACATAGTGTACTTAGATTAAATTTTTTCATTTTCATCAACTTTTCACAATTTTTTTCAGATGAGTGAAATTTTAAAAATTTAAATCGTTTTTTCGCTCGAAGTTGAACTTTTAGGAGGTGGTTTGTACCTTGAAACATGTTGATAACTAAAACACTTTTCAATTTTATACTGTGACATAATAAAACATTTCAGATTCATACTAAAGAAACTGCCGTGTAGATTTGAATAAATTCACTTGTATGATTTTTCTTGAAATCATGTTCAATGCTGTAATCCATTTACGCCCTGACAACTCAGCTAGAATATAAATTAAATTACGATTTCCAATGGTAGGCTTGCCAATAATTTCTCAACTTTCAACTTCAGGAAACATCTTAAGTACATATTATTACCATCATCGAATCCTGTGAGAATATTTTTATGAATCACGATAATTTCTCTACTGGATAACTTAATCGATTTTGATACAAGTACAGCCCATTCATCATTTCTGGAGATTTTGGGTATTCTGTATTTCAAAAGTGAATTTTCGGCAGGAAAATGTTTCTACCTAATCACTTCATTCGCTTCTCTGAAATATATCGGTTTTCAGTATTTTTTGAACATAGATTTGAAAAACTGCAGTCTAATATTACAAACGTAAGGATTAACCTATCCTATATAAATTGTATAAAAATTGAGGCGGACGTAGGAACTCTTCGTGTACCTTTGATCTCGCTCATTGTACACAATTAACTATACATGAATACAACCAATTATTAAAAAAATATCAGTAATACAAATGAGATGGTATGATGGAAGCACATGATTTTTTTGGTTTTCTGACGAGCGTCGAGTCGTTTCATTTGAACCAATTTTCTGTTTGTTTGCGGGGTGTGGTTGGAGGAGGGGTGAAGATGCTCGTATAGAAGCAGGTTTTATTTTTCATCTTGAGACGTGATTTGATGCAATTTTGAAGCATCGTTTCTGCACTGTTTTGTTGTTCTATTTTGACGTGTCTTTTTATTAAAAAACATGAATTTCGAATAATCGAATCGTAAATTTTTCTCTTACCAACTATAATCATATATATTAAAAGAATTTGTTAAATCTGGTGACAGTCCGCCAGCCTCTCCTACTGAACCGATAGCAGGATTTTGACAATTTTAGCAAAAAGAACTTTGTGAGAATTACCTATTGGCAAGAAAAGATACTTGGGCAATTTCTGGCAAAATACTTACCCAAGCTTGGCTTTATAGTTAATGTTGAAGAAAAAAAAAATTTGTATGTTTAGAAACTTCGTTAAAAAGCGAGGATTTTTTTGCAATTTTTGACAAACAGCAGGATTTTGACAATTTTAGCAAAAAGAACTTTGTGAGAATTACCTATTGGCAAGAAAAGATACTTTGGCAATTTCTGGCAAAATACTTACCCAAGCTTGGTTTTTAGTTAATTTTGAAGAAAAAAAATTTTAAAGTTGAAAATTAGATAATTTTAGTAAAAATGAACAATTTTTTAGAATTAGAAATTAAGTACACCTTTTCGGAATTTTATTCCAAAAAGTGAGATTTTTCACTTTGAAACTTATGGCAATTTTACGTTGAAAATCGTGACTTTTCAACTGCAAAAAAGCTAGAATTTTCAGCAATAGGGAAGACTTTTGGACAATTTTTTTGAAAAAAATAAAACTTTTTGAAAATTTTTGTAAAAAACCGAGAATTTTTTGTAAAAAAACACTGAGAATTTTTACAATTTTAAGCGAAAAGCGAAACTGACTGTTTATGAAGGAAAGCACGAATTTTTGATTATTATTGGGCAAAATATTGATTTTTAACCGCTAAAATAATGGGCAAGTTTGCAGGTGGAGTATGCTTATGTATGAGCTTTAGCTTTCAGTGGTTTCGAGCTTTGATTCCAGAAAAGTGGAATTTTGGATTCGAAAATCATTTTTAATGGAAGCAACGTACACTTCAGTTGAAAGCCCTATTTTTAAAGGGGGAGGGGGAGAAGCATCGATAAGATTTAGTGGTAGGGAAAATCACAAACGATTTACTACAAAATTTTCTTAATTCAGAGACCAAAATGAAGGAATCTTCAGAAATAATGCCCATTTCAAAAGCTGTAGGAGTGTAGGTAGAAAAATTCAAAAATTTTAGTCATTGATATTTTTTATGCAAAAAACGAGATCTTTAGGTAATTTTTAGGAAGAGGAAATTACTTTTCCAATTTTTTTTTGCAAAATTTTTTTCACATGAAAAGTGCGTTTTTTTGGATTACTATTTTTTTTAAATTTCATGCTTAGTATTTATAGGGGGTTTCGCCCTCGGAACTTGCACGGGGGTTGGGCCGCGAAGCGGCCAGGGGGCGTAGCCCCCTAGTCGACTTTATAAATTTTTTTGATCAGTTGCATGGTGTTTACTGGCAAGGAAAACAAGGAAAACAAGGAAATAGCAAGGATTTCACTCGAAGTAGCAAGGAAGCAGGAAAGTAGCAGGGATTTTGACAACTTCTGTGTAATCGCAAGGATTTTTCAGAAAAGTTCCTCTTAAATTTTCAATTTCATAATGCATTTTACATTTTTTTCCTTGTAATTTTTCTCATTAAAAATAGTTGATTTCTACCTACTTTTTGAATTATGAATTTTCGAAAGCTTTCGCCCTCGCTTCGCTCGGGCTGAATTATTTTATGTTTCCTAAATTCTTTTGTTTGACAGATAGTCTTTAAATAAACAAGTCAAAAGTGAAAAGTGAAAATTGAAAAAAACATTCAAATAGAAAATAATGGTCTTATACTTACTTCTTGAATTATTATTAATTTTCAAAAGCGTTTGCCCTCACTTCGCTTTGAAATCGGAAGTTATAAAATTTCAGGGTTGTGCCTCAAAAAACGCAAAATTGTATTATGCAGCACAAAATAGTGAAAAAAGAGGTGCGGAAAATTTCTTTCAAAAATATCAAAAAGCACGAAATTTTAGCGTTGAAACTTTTTAACAATGATTTTACTGTTCTAAATTCTTAAAATCTTCGCCCCTTCTCGTCTCATCTTAGATTCAATTTTCAAAGTTCAAAAGCTGAATAAATCACAAAAACGACGAAAAAAAGTACGAATTTTTGATTTTAATACCTATATCAAGAAAAATTTCTGTTCGTTTCCCCTTTAAATACCTATTTTCTGCTAATGTGACAATTATAAATAAGGGGGGGAGGGGGTGTGGTGGTGGGTATCAGAGTGGCACGTTTCACTCTACCATTTATTGGACGCCAAAAACTCAAGGAAATTTCCTACAAAACAAGTACCTGTACACAAGGGGGGGGAGGGTTGTCTTTTTAAACTCAAATTTGAAGCAGGAAAATAGCAAGGGAAAACAAGGAAATAGCAAGGATTTTGATTTTTCGAATCCAGTAGACACCCTGTATTGACAAAAAAACGTAATTAATTGAATCATTAACCTATGTGCACTTGGTAATGATTAAAGCATAAGTAATTAATTCCAGTAAAAAATGCTTACATATACTTACTCACATACATGTTATGAAATGAATAATTGCAAAATATGACATATACAAAGGGGAAATTTCGTCTGAATCTTGAACAGGTAGATGTTATTACTTATTAGACTTACATAATGAATGAAAAAAAAAAAAAAAAAAAAAATTTCTGTTTGTGAGTTGAGAATAAATTTTAACGACATTCAGAAGAGGTATTATTCCTAATGTTAGTGGTTTCCTCCAAAATTGAAGGAGTGATATACCTGACAATTTTTTTTGTAAGTAATATTATTTGCCCTCAATAATTCATTGAATTTGACACTATGTTGAGAAAAGCTTAATTTTGTAACAAATGAGATGGTACGAAGCAAATGATTTTGTGGTTTTCTAATTAACGTCGCTTCATCTGAACCTATTTTTTGTTCGTTTGCTGAGTGTTGATGGAGGAGGGAGAAGATGCTCGTGTAAAAGCAGTTTTTTTTTCATCTTGAGACGTGATTTGATGCAATTTTGAAGCATCGTTTCTGCACTGTTTTGTTGTTCTATGTATTTTGTCGCGTCTTGTTATTAAAAACCATGAATTTCAAATGATCGATTCGTAAATTTTTCTCTTACCGACTAGAACCGAACTGATTACATTTTTTCTACATATTATTTTTATGTCGCCAGTCTATAATTTCAGGGTTACTGATTACTTCTTGTGAATTGCGTTTTGCAAATTTTGAATAACTATATACGAGGTTACATCTCGAAAAAGTAAGTTCACATCATTTTTCTGGTCTCTTTTGATTAGGAACACAAATGAAACATCCGATCCATAGACCACCAAATTTGATAACTCAGGATTTCACACATTCACAATTTCAAATGGATGGGGTACAATTTTCTGCTGAATTCGCCAGTGTACGATTTCCTGAACACGCAGTAGTTTTCACCTCATCGGGCCGATACTTTTTCCTCCATTCCTGCCTCATCAAATAAACAATTTTCCCAATTTATAATGATTTGATTAAATCTCTGAGCAACTTAGTTGAGCTGTTGAGTATAAAGATGAACTTTCTGAGAGATAATTATAAGTTTTTCACGAGGAAAATCTTGGAAGTTTTGATTCCAATATTCACAACCATCGTCACAATACAGATACGTCATATTTTATACCAGTGATTGATGATCATATTATCAACTTTAATAAATTAATAAATGAATGAATAGGTTTAGGAGGCGCAAATTCCATCTTTTTAACGTACCTATTTATTATTTTGATGTTGAAAATCAAACTTACAACTTATTACAATAAATATCGATAGATGGTGTGGGGTGGTTTTACCACACGAGGCACTCAGCATTTTTCTGTTCTAAACACGATATAAAATGAAATGTTACTCGCTGTCCTGGCCTGCGAAATCGATTCAATTCTGTTTCGAGAAGTTCTAGAGTCTCCAGCACATTTTTGAAACTTGAAATTTCCACAAAATTTCGCCAAAAGAAGTTGGAAAGTCAAAATTTACCATGCACTCTCATTTTAACACGCCATCTAATCGACTGCATGTGGTTTCAAGTCATTTCGGAGCCTCCAGTGACTTCTTGGAAATTCATGAGCCTCCATCAAATTTGAAATTTCCACAAAATTTTATCAAAATAAAATTTTATGGCCGATATTTACTCCGCACGCTTGTTTCAATGCGCCAACAAGTCGACTGCTCGTGTTTTCAAGAAGCTTTGACCAAATGGTCGAAGGTTTCAAGTTTTTGAAGTAGGTTACGCTACGTTGATGGCGTTGATATCGTTTTCGTGGTATGAATCAAACCTCTTGAACATGAATATTACGTCAGATTTGCCATATCTACTTACCATACAAAAACGAACAAACAAAGTTAATTACTTATTCAGTTTTGTGTAATACATACATACTTAATTATTGTAAATAAATGTCTGCAGTTTTACCCAGTCTTTGTTCATGAAAATTTTTGGATACTTTACTAGAATTCTTTCGCATTTGTGCTTATTCGGAGCCTGCTTGTTTTTTATATGTTCTGCGAACAGAGAAATTGCTACTCGTTTCTTGTCTCCCCCCCCTTCACCCGGGGACACGATTATATTTGCCAACCGTGGGTCTGCTCGATTTATTGAGAAAAAAAACACTTGCATGAAAATCATCAAGATCAACAATATTACATAAAGTAAATAAAAAAAACACTTGCATGAAAATCATCAAGATCAACAATATTACATAAAGTAAATCATTAGTAAGACACTGCTTGATTTTTTGGTAGTTTTTTTCTTCCCTAATTTTTTTTAGGATCTTCACGATCTGAGGGTCATCAAAAGTGATAGGTACATTTATGTACGTAATATCGCACAGTTCAAAATACATATAACATGAAAGTAAATTGTAAAATATTGCTCGATTTTTCGGAATACTTTTTGGTAGTGGGTACACTTTCGTCGCTTGAAGATTTGTCACTTCTTTCAGGAGAAAAACTGCTACCCGAACTGTGAGACCTTTTTTCGCGAGTAGAATGTAGATATTTCGATTCCAATATTCACAATACAGATACATGTACTATTTTTTACCAGTAACATTGACCATTCTGTTACTGTCATCAACTGTTCAGAAATGTTATCATTTTCTGTGAGGCCCTAATTTTAAACAGGTAGACGTTATGTAAATATTTTCGTGTTTTTGAAAGCAAACGGTATTCGGTACATTGCATACCTACCTACCTACTTTCCAAGATTGCCTTATGAATAATAATACCTATTTATTAATACCCGCATACGGTTGAAAAAGTAGTCGATTTCTTACTCAACCAAGGCACTATACATTGAGTATATCATTGCAGTGTACCTCTAAATAGTGATTCGCCCTTAATGAATAATCAAAATGTGACACTATGTTAAGAAAATCTTTATTTTGTAACATTTGAACCGTTAAATTTGATAACCATTATCGTATCTCAGTTTATTTTCTCTTCACAGTCAAATTTTAGGTACCTGAAAATCATTTTGATAAATGATAACGAATATATAAAAAAAATAATAAACTTAAGACTTAGGAGAGACGAGAGAAACTGGTACTTAGACTAGGTCTAGGTTAATTTGAGGAACAAAAAACTTACGACATAAAATATCAAACGATGCTTACACAATATTTAAAAAAAACAAAACAAAAAACAAATCAAAATCAATCCAAGACTCCAGTTGGGGCAGTGGGTCGAAATAGAACACGTCTTCGTCATCGTAATCTTCATAGTCACTTTGAGATTGAGAGTTAGATGTTTCAGTTTCAGTAGAAGCGGATTTCTTCTTATTACGTTTCTCTTTCTTAGGGTTGAGAACCTTGAACGTTGTCACTAATTTCCCACATTTCTCAACACCTAGTCTGTTTCGAAGTTTTGTGTGGACAAGGCCAAATGCGGAAAAAAGTCGTTCAATACCGGCAGAGGAGGCGACACACGAAACTAGCCTCAAATTAAAATCTATGAAAGCAGCAGGTACTTCATTCATTGCACGTAAACTCTTCCACCACACATACGGATTCGTTGAATTCAGTGCTTCTGAATCGAACAGTTCTTCCATATAAGCACCACATTGAAAATTGAACTTGATCATTTCAGCTACAAAAAGAGGATTTTCCATTTTCAAATAGGCCATTGCTTCTTTACGATGATCGGCATTTACTTTAGCTCCCTTGTAACGAGGATCTAACATATTGGCCAATACATGAAAAACTGTAATAGCGAGTTTATATCGTTCTTGGAAACTAAGATGATCAGTATTCACGTCAGTTATGTCGTTTTTGTTGGAATTCATAGCAAAGAAGTCATTCAAACCAGACCAAATTTCGTATGCATCCGATAAATAACAATTGTCAGCTTGTAATTTGTCCAACGAAATACCAATTTTATTAAGTTTTTGAAGCATAGGTTGAACTGTAGCGATCAAATTTTCCTCCAAAACAGCTGACACAATATTTCCGTCAAACGAGTGCTTAAACACAGTGCAAACATCAGTCAGAATTGCATAATTTTCTGCAAATGAAGCAAAACAGTCTTTAAGAGTATTCCAACGCGTATCACATGGTAATACTAAATGTTTACCATTTCTGTTCTTATATTGAGCTTTTGGCTCGTGATGATTACGAAAATACTTGATAATAGTCTTTACTTTATCAGTGATCGCGTCTTCTCGGACATCTTTGCAAAATAGATTTGCAATGTGGGCAGAACAACCGTAACTGAATACCTGCCGAACCTCCGGATGTTTACTTGAAAGCAATCTTGGAAATTTTGATTCCAATATTCACAACCATTAGTCACAAAACAGATACATTAATCTATCTATCGAATACCAAACGTAATTATTCGTCAATTATGTACATAGGTAATGATTCTAGCAAAATTAATTCCAGTAAAAAATACATAAGTATGTACATACTTACATACATAATTTATTATGAAATGAATAAATGAAAAATATGACATATACAAAGAGGAAAGGTCTGATGTTGAAACAAGTAAATGTTATGTCAATATTTTCGTGTTTTTCGAGGCGAATTACAAAATTCAGCGTGTTTTTAAACACAAGTGCCCCATGTTGGGCACCAAAATGTAAAGATATAAGATGTAATTTAAATGCATCGAAGCATTTGTTGGCAACCCATAGGTACTTAATTAATGAAAGAAAACAATTTTCTGTTTTTGAGTTGAGAGTAAATTTTAAGGACATTTACAAGAGGCATTATTCCCCAAGTGATTTCCTCCGAAATTGAAGGAGTGATATAACAATATTTTTTTGTATACGAGAGAAAGGCTTTGTACACTTTTGTTACCTTTTTTTTTTTTTGTAACTCATAAGCTTGATCTGGTTTATCGAATAATTCATATTTTTGATTTTTTTTATGAAAAGGTCTTGTGATTTTAGGGGATGAGTCATCATGTAAGTAAGGGAAGCTGTTTCGTTAGTCCCATAAACTTACATAAGATACCATAGGTATCTACTTATTAGAAAATTTCAAATTTTGTAAAATTCAACTATTGGATTTATAGGCACTTATCAAAAGAAAAAAAAAACGACACATTATGTTGACAAAATGTCATCTCGAATCAATCGACATCTTGATACTACTACATACCTACTTTCCAAGGTTGCCTTACGAATAAACACCTATTTTTTAATACCCATACATGTTGAAAAAGTAGTAGATTTCTTACTCAACATCATTTTTTTGTAAACTACACGAAAACGTTGAAAAAAATCGTATCTTGATACTTGAAGCTGAAAACCACGATTTTCGAGTCAATTCCCCTATTCCGAATGGGAATTGAAATAAGCACAGCGAGCGAAACAGTCGCTCAACAGCAGCTGAGCTACTTAATAAAACATTAAATTTACGAAATACAGGTACAATCAGTGGGTGATCTTTTGGAGCATTTTCATCGATGTTCGTTGATTCTGTAGGAATGTCTTGACACTCCGTACTTGCGAGTAGTCTTTTCGAGGTGGAATCAGCTTCTGAATTGGTACCGGAGCTTCCAACTTTGGGCATACACAAGGACAGAAATTCATCGCGATCTTCATCTGGTTCATTTATAATGGAATGGAATCTATGAAGAAAAAAAAGTTACAATAAAATATTGTTGAGCGATGTGAATTTTCTGAAAAAATTTTAAATAATGCATTAGAAATAATACGAGTACAAATATAATTTGGTAGGTACATTTCAAACTCACTTTGACGGAGCACAGTGTTCTTCAATTTGATTCAGAACATCGAGGACAGCATTTATGGTAAAAATTATACCATGTTGTTTCAACACCTTTTCTCATAGTTTTCAATCAAAGTTTTGTCACAGTATCTAATTCGTTGCTTGATTCGTCAGGTATTGCTAGTTTTACTTCCCTTGGAGCTTTTCTTTTTATGTATCAAAACTAATTAATTTTCTATCAACCAATCCTTGATAGCTAATTGGAAAATATGGTATACATAACGAAATCCTGTATAGATACATAGTTACTTACACAAATAAAAATGATCAGCATTATCATTCAGTAATCAGCACGCATATCAGCTCAAATGGTAAATTTCCTGAAACATATGGGGAAAGCCTCTAACTTGTTTGAAATAAGTATCAAGATCAAAAAAAGAAAAAATTGACATGAGGGGGGGGGCAGAAATTTTGGCGATATTTAGCGTTTACTATAGTGATTGATAAAATATGAACTCAGATACAAAAAAGATGTATGTATTTTTATAATTATTTATTATTAAAATGTACAAAAAACCGGCAATTTACATTACTTACAGCACAACTAGGTTATTGAGTCGAAGAACTTGAGTAGGTCTAGTTGGCCAACTTGAAAAATTAAACTAGGTATTAAATAAACTTTCAACATGCAAAAAAAACAACAATAAAAAAAATAATATAGGTAACATCAAATATGTATGCATAATATGAATACCTACTAGAAAAATAATAACAGGAACAATACCGAAAATATTGAGTGCTGACTAGACGACACACTTTATCTTTGTTTTCCACTGGACCAAGATTAAATTAATGAAGACATCTTCTTTGGTGAACGAGCCATCCGAAATCCAAATGAATCAGCATACACGATGTAAAAGTTCAATTTTACATAAAATGAGCTTTCTGATCAGTGATCACATAGCACTACAATGATTTCAAAAGTTGGAAAAATGTCTCTAAAAAGTCGAATTAATGACATACTTTAACCAATTCTAACATCAATGAAAAGTTTAAAAGGGCATAATAAAGAAAAATGAATACGTGATAATCCGTCCAACATTTTTCCATCCTTAGCCCAACCAATTCGTCGAGCAACATTCTGACGTCAGAACGCCACCAGCAACCTTTGCGGAGCTTTTGAAAGCCCAAAACTAGTCGCTGATGACGTTCTAACAATTTTCGTCCAATCAAACACGAGTATTGAACCAAGACATTTTTCATTTTTAAAAAAAATTGATTTTCTCGTACTACAATAAAAATGAATTGAATGAGATTGCAAATGAAATGAATTAACAAAGTCACATTTACAAAAAAAAACTTGATCGAATTGATTGGAAAAACTAAACAACCGGTTTAATTCGAAAAATACCGTAATTACGTTGAAATATGTAAACAAATAACGACAATTTTACCCGATAATTCATATGTTTAACACTTACCCTAATTTGAGAACTGAACGTTACACAGCTAATTAAAATTAAATCGATACTTAATGCATATACTTATAAGTCCAGATGTCTCACTTGAAGTAGATAATCCAGGACGCAGAAGAGGCTTTGTTAGAATATTTCAGCCAATTGCTGCTCACATAAATAATGACTAGGTATCTATCATGTTTTCTCAAATTCGATCCCAGATGAATAAAGTATTTCCTCTGGATATGTTTCGTTTGATGATGGAATTCGATTCGATACTTTTGGAGATTTGTACATAATAGCATTCCCATTGTCCATCAACATAACTAAAACTTCGGAAAGATTGATAAGTTCACTAAATAATCTCGCTATCTAGACGACCTCTTTCGGTCCATCATTAGTGGCGATTAATTCTGATTTGCAACTGGTATCAGCTACCAACTGCTGTTGTCGTCTACTGATCTAAGTAATCTCCAAGTCAGCATATTTGATGAGTATGCCATTTGTCAAACAACATGTAGGTACTAGGAAAGGACATCCGATGAAGTCTGAATCAATATAGTATTTGAGCTGCTTTCTTTTGTAACCGAATTGAAAATTCATCTTACCATACAAGTAACAAACCACCTACTTAATTATACAAACATTCATTGGATAATATCTTTGCAAAGTAGATAGAGAGTATGGTTTTTGCAACGAAGTGGTAGATACATATTGAGAAAATTTACCTTTATCAAATGCCCACTGAACCTAATGCGTATTGTCATTGATTAATGATTAGTACACAGTGTTGTTATTCAAATTTCGACCTTGGTAGTCAAAATTGCCTCCCCTTCCTCCTTGGGCGGTACCTGTAGTAGTATTAGGTCTACTATACGACATACAGAAAACAATTGTCCATAAAAATAATGTAAAAATCACCATTCCTCCATGAAATTGAAAAAAACATTTACCAGTAAAAATTTTCTTGAATCATATTCTTACAATTTTTGTACTTGGGTATTTTTTATAAATTGAAATTAACACTCAGTAAACTAAATAATAATAATAATAAGACAAAAAGGAAATTGATTATCACGTGTGGACCGTGGAGTTGTGATAAACGTGATCGAAGTCATTATGCACACAAAACACTTCATCTATTCCTTGTTGAAAACCTTTTTGGATCAGTTCTCTAGCTGCAGTAGAGATTCGAGGAAATTTCTGTTTTTGACTTTGTTGTACTTTTCCGAGTTGGATAGAAAGTCTGGTCAGAATATGTTTTCTTGTACAAAGAAATGATTCGATCTTGCAATTTTATCATTTCTTCTCCTTTGTCAACTGGTAAAAATTTCGAATTATCAATCCTTGTATCAATTCATTCTTCAAACGAATTTCATTTTTCATCTCGGCATCTGTTCTTACCCAAGAAGACTCCATCTGAACATCAACTTCTAATTCTGCTTGAGATGGGCTAATAAATTACATCGTGATGAAGTAAGTTCAGGATCTGGTTCAATAATTTCAAAATCGAGTTGAGACGGAGGGATGATAATTTCTTCAATGACTTGATCCTCTTCTAATACTGCAGCCGAAGTGGAAATGTTTGGCTGCAATTTGTGTCCATTGGTTCCATGTGTTCTGTCTATACAAATATTTGCTTTGGTGCCAAATTTTTGTAAGCATTCTTCTTTGAAATTTAGAACAGAAAATCAAACTGGAATCTTCATCTTTTAATACGAGTATGTATGTCCGACGATTCTCCTTGCTTCTTATGGAACAGAATGGGATTACCTTCTTCTATTTTTTGCATTTTTAGACAAAATAATTCAACACTCTGAAAATCATTGATGTGCTTCTGTATCGGGTTATTAATTTATATCGAAACTTGCAGCTATATTTCAGATACCCGTCTTCTTTCGTTGTCAGATTTTAAGCAGTTCTGGAGCCTTCAGAAGATTTTTGAAAATCCATTTTCATAATAATGTATTTAACCAAATGAAGTTGACCAGTAGTGCGGGGAAAACACTGGTGTCAGTGGTTTCTAATTAGGTAAGTATTACCAGTATGTACCTAAAACTTGTCCACAAAAAAAATGATATAAATATCAGTATAATTAAATTACTTACTGTAATACATTCATCTCCTCTTAATTTTTCTTACCGATCGAAACCACCATCACATTTTTGAGATTGACTTGCAAACCCCAATTCAGGGGTACCTACTCAAAGTTGTAAAAATTGCTTATTTTTTTCCTACATATTTAGGCTTATGAGTCTTCACAGAAGACAGGTAGGGAAACGATTCTGGGCTTAAAACACTCGTGAAGGACCACTCTTCAAATAGCTACTCATAAAAAACCTCGCGCAGTAATTTTCACCCCATTCAGTGGTTCCCAAAGTTGAAATTTCGAAATTTATTTTTTCAAGTCGCGCAATCAATCGAGTATTACTCGGAGGGTAATTCCGTAGCTGAAAAATGATCTCAGTAAAAAAGTTTGGGCATTTCATGAGGATTTCAAATATGTGTCAGTTTTTGCCCTAGCGTTGATAGGGGTTGAGATAAGAGGGGTTGAAGGGGGGAAAACATGGTTTTTTGCAATCACAAAAATATTTGTCAACGAATTGACATTTTTCGTGCCATAAATTTTTATTTCAAGAGTGAAATATATGCATTTTTCGCCAATTTGTCGATAAATTGGGGGAGGGGGATTTTTTTCACATTGATGACTTTGAGATGAACGGTGACTCGAATACCGCGTGTTATCGACTCCTGATCGGGATAGTAATCATTATCATTATATTCGTTATAATAAAATAACTCTTTTTTTGCTCAGTTCCCTGAATGGTTGGAGTTCAGAATTTTTATGGGCATTCTCTCATTCGGAGTAAACTTTCTTACCAGGGTTTATCCGAATTCAGGATGAAAAATTTATTCTTCAGTTTAGCTAGCAGTTTAGTAGCTTGGAGTGCTTGCATAGCGGAATATGACGAAAGCTGGCTAAACTCTAGAAAATCTACTTTTATGCTGACTGCCGTGTTAATTGGGCGAATTCATATTGTCCACCAATAAGATCGCTTGTATTATGATTCACTTGTACTGAAGATTTATTAAAATTACGAAATCAACTTTAAACATACCCATAATTGTTTATCTTGTTGACCAGACGGCCCTGCACCAACGTTGACACTCGGAGATGGAATTTGTCGACCTTGTTTATTCCAGTCTTGATTATTATCCTGATTCGGTTGTTCATTCTGCTCCTGGTTTGTTGATTGCAGACTTTACTCCTTCAAAATCTCTTGAAAACGATATTGCATTATCTTTACACAACACTTTGAAAAATTAACACCGGAATTTTGTGAATATTTTGATAAGAGGAGTCGAAATTTTGAATATTCTCAGGTAGATTTGGCTGGTTAAAATAATTTCATATTTCAATAAATTTTCTTTCAAATTTTTTGCTTCAAAACAAACATCTGCGAGATATTCTCCATGGGATTCCAATTGTAAAAGTGCTTGAATAAGCGAAATATACACAAAATCTCTGCAGTTATTAAATTCTCCAAAAAAATTTTCGATAACCGTATCCTTAATTGCTTACTATACCAATTGGTTTGATTTATGCTCAATAATGTGATAGTATGACTCTCTGAAGAAGGCTGCAACCTCATTTAGAAGTTCAAATAAGGAAACGGCAGATGTTGACGTTTCATTTATGTTTGAAATAAATAAATTCAATATTGCGTGTAATGTTCAAACATGTAGTATGTCTGAATCAGTTTGCTGACTTAGCCTTGCTTGAAAACCATTATATTATATGCACCTTGCATATTACCTGCGCCATCAGTAGAGCTGCAGATATATTTCTTAATATCAATTTTATTACGTGAAAGGACATTCTGAAGTAACAATCAATGACTCTGGTCTGTTGATGAATCGCATTCGACGATATCAAGTAGTGTTTCCATGACTTTGACTCATCCTGAGTTGTGGCCAGTTGGACTGAGAACATTCAGCTTGATTTATTTATTCACTTATCGCTTTTTGCATTAAAAACGTTTGATGGCCAAATTAACATAATTTATTGTAGTTTTTGGTGTAAAAGTCATCAAACCTGTTCTTCTTTTGTGTCCCGCGTCATGTGCTTTTTTGCTATCTGCTATAGCTGTGTCAATATGAGAATTCAGAGTCAAGTCGATTTTTCAAGGAGTTATAGTAATTCTAGAAAATTACTATGATCCAGTTCAGGTTCAGTGAAAAGATAGGCAGCTTCTTTTTTGTTACCTCGATAACTCTAGCCACATTTTCCTTCAACTTTGACAACATCTATTATTTGTTTAAGAACGTCTCTCCTAAATTAACCAGAGTTCTTCTGAGAAAATCCATTGATTCGTTTTGGAACAAATGTTTTACACTCCCATTATTTTAATCGAGCAAGAATGCTTCATAGGCAGCTGAGAATCCAGTTTTGACCTAAATTTACATTTCACAATAAAATCTTGGAACTAAAATTACTTACCTACCTCCATAAACTTATTACACATCAATTTTTATTTTTTTCACGTTTGTTATACTTTAGTACAATTCAATGATGTGGCTCCATGGAATATTGAATTAAAGTAACCCGAGAATGCATAAATAAACACAACATTACGCGGCTTGTGTTTATAAACTCCACCCATTTGTAACAAGAGTGTGTACATAGAACAAAAATGTTGAATTATCTCCTTCAACTAACTTTTAATTTAATTAAATTCACATTCACAAATTCATCAGGGGTATAGGGCAATACAAATTTTGGCGTTGTTGACTTTGACTGTTGTGACGAAGGTGCATCTTGTGAACGTTTCGACAATTTCTTATTTTGAATGAACGGTTCCACCAATGAGTCTTCCTGTTGTGTAAGAGAAACGTCAACTCCTTCTTTGCATTTTTTCATGTACAAATCTGTGAAATTGAAGTTGCAAGTAACATACTTACTCTAAAGAAAATTGCAAATGGGGTAATTAGGTAGTTTGATTTTATTATCAAGCATTATTAAAGTAGATTTTTCTCATATCGCAACGTTTCCAGTTCTCTTCAGGTGTTTGTTCTTTTCTCCACCAAATTTCAGCATTTGGTTAACAGAGCTGTGGTTTAAAAATCTTGAAATGTTGTTTGGACACTTCAGCTAGTACTACCATAATATTTATATTTATAAACGAGTCTTTTGGGAATGGTTGTTCAGATAGTAGGTACAACGTAATCTCCCATCTTGAATTCAGTTTACCTTTGCTTTCGGGAGTCTCTATAGAGCTGTATTCCCAAGAATCTGGACATATATATACCATTCTATTGGTGGCATAATTTATAATCAAGTACATACTTACATGAGTTAAAACTGCATTCATTTGTACCATCCTGAAACATGAAATTCTGATTTTAAAATTTGAAATGTTATTCTACTGTCATTTGAAATCAGGCCCGTAGCCAGAATCTGGCTGTAGCTGGGGCAAAGGAAATATCAGCTGGGGCAGCACGTTTTGAGGCTCAAACATCTGTGAAACATACCCCCCCCCCATTTAACCCCCCTCATCCATCTGCCAAATGAACAGAATGAGTGAGTATATTTCAGAAAAATATTATACATAATGCATGATGCTGGGTTTGAGTCTAATACGGATGTAATCGGCGCGATTTTGTGAAACTCTTGTAATAATTCTTTGGCTGTGACTGTTTCTGTTTAAATTTTTTCATAAGGTAAAATAGTCAAATTAGACTTGCGTCCAAACAACATTAAAAAAATATACGAGTATCATTCAAATTTTTAAAGAAATGTTAAGCCAAAAAACGCTCTTTTCACCTGAAAAAACTTTACTTCTCGAAACAAACTTTTGCCCTTACTCAGGGCTCGCACTTGGTCACTTTTTAAAAAACCAAGTTACCAAATTTGGTTACTTTTTCAATAGGTAGCTTTGGTTTTCCAAATTATTATTTTTTTTTAATTTCAAAAATTCAATTTTTGCATTTATCTTGATGAGAAAAAAAATGCTAGTAATATCCATAATAAGTGAATAATTTGAGAAAGTTCACCTACTTATACATACTTTTATCGCTAAAAATAGCTCAAAATCTCACCTTTTGTCAACATTTCAAAAAAGAGCCTCGTTTCTTGCCAAAAATTGTTACTTACTTTTTGGTAAAAAAAATTCAAGAAATATCCATTTCCCTTTCTAAAAATTACCTAAAAATTCCACTTTTTTGCTTTAAAAAAATGTCAATGACCAAAATTTCTCCCATTTTCAAATGAAGGTTGCGAAAAAAATAATCATTTTTTTGGCCTATGATTGACAAAAATTTGTGCTTTTCCTCAAAAATAGTCAATCTTGCATTTTGGTTAAAATTGTCAAAATTCTCGGTTTTTCGCAAAAAATTATAAAAATTTTCAATTTAGTCTTCCCTATTGCCGGAAATTTTAGCTTTTACGTAGTGTAAAAGTCTCAATTTTTTATGTAAAATTGCCATAAATTGCTCAAAGTGAAAATCTCACTTTTTGAAAAAAATTGCAAAAAGATGTTCTGGATTTCTTATCCTCTTCCTCACAAATTACTAATTTTTACTCAAATTATCAAATTTTTGATTTAAAATATAGTGAACCCATCGAGCGAGCCATCGAGCTATCAAATGCAATTCATGCTAGTGTAGCCACTTCATGAACGTAAAAATAATTTCATGTTGTTGAGTTTTTGGTTTTTTGTACTTTCTGATTTTTTTTTCTGATTTTGCTGGTCAGGGCAAAAGTGTTTTTTTTTTTGGATTTTGCTACCTGGGGCAAACAGCCTTGACCCTACGCTGGCTACGGGGCTGTTTGAAATTGTGCAAACCTGCCCTGCGACGATTAAATTCGTACTAAACTTGGCTATTTAAGTGCAAATTGAGCAAACTAACCGTATATTGTTGACTGATTCGTTGAGCAAACAAACCTAAAGTACATACTTATGTGGTTAGTTTGCTTGTACATTGCTCTTGAATCATTCAAGTGACCAGTAGACAGTAGTGCGAGGAAAACAAAGGTTTCAGTGGTTTCCAATATCTAAACTTGTCTACCAAAAAAATGATAATACAAATATCAGTAAAATTGAATTACTTACTTATTGTAATGAACGACATGGGAACGAGATTTCTAGTTCCAATATTTCGGGCGCTGTTGCGCTATGTTAGCGCTGTAACATCACGTATATGGCAGGTTGCCTACTCGCGTATTTGAAGGACATATTTTTTTCACTTTACCACATTTTTCATTCGTTCTTCGTTCCGTTTTTAAGCTATTCAATTTTTAAATTGATGATTCTAAATAGAAACTTCGAAAAAAGTTTTATCTTACAACAAGTTTATACATTATAGCAATCCGAACATGTCATTTTTTTGGTGCTTTGCAGCACTTGTGGGTGCAACGAGTTTGGCTTTTTCTGTCTGGCCTCAGCGGCTTCGTTCTCTGACAGAAAGAACATCGACCGCATTCCGTCGATGCTGAAGTCGCTGCCGGACGAGGATATTCTTCAAGATTGAGACATTTCTCGATTACTTGTTTCATGTGTGGGAATTCAGTTGTTTTGTAACGTGCCCGGCAAATGAAATGCAAACGAATCTATAGAGAATACACAAGAAACAAAAAAACATACCTAAGTATAATATACAAAAAAAAAAAAATGTAAAAACTGTGATGAAATTAGAAATGGAAAATTAATTCAAATAAAAACATTTAAATGAAAATGATCAGTAACTTACACATATTTGTTGATTTAATAAATGTGTAAATACATATAAATTTCCTGTTGGATGCCAAAATGTTGAGATGCATTTTAAATGCATCGTAGCATTTTGTTGGGAACCTATACCCACTTACATTAATGAAAGAAAACAATTTTCTGTTCTGTTGAAACTGTTGAGAGTAAATTTCAACGATATCCAAAAGAGGCATTATTCCCCTAGTGATTATACCTACAGAATTGAAGGAGTGATTAGCAATATTTTTTTGTACATGAGAGAAAAGCTTTGTACACATTTGTTAGCTTTTTTTTTTTTTTTTTTTGTACTTTATGAGCTTTGATCAGGTTCATCAAATAATTCATGATTTTCATTTGTTTATTAAAGGTCTTATGATTTTATGGGATTGGTTATCTTATAAGTAAGGGATACTGTTTTGTTCGTCTCAAAAACTTACATCAGATACCGTAGATATTTGAAAATTTCAAATTTTAAAAATTTAATCATGTGATCCATCTCAAAAAAAAAAAAAAAATTGACAAAATGGCATATCTCGACTCGAACGGTATTTGGTACATACCTACTTTCCGAGGTTCCCTTACGAATGAATCCCTACTTTTTAATACCCATACAATGTACATGTTGAAAAAGTAATAGATTTCTTACTCAACATCATTTTTTTTTTCAACTTTACTAAAATAACAATAGAGTTTGTCAGAATGGATCGCATATTTCAACTAAGAATCATTGTAATAAATTTTTCATTGTTCAAAATTTCAATACCATGAAAAGTTAAGAGCGTTGCAAAGTGCCTTGTGGTCCCTCTGACCGTGTCGTGGTGAATTTTTCAACTTGGGACCATTACAGACGGATACAATCAAGCATAAATGGGGGAAAATGGTGGATTTGATATTTCAACTGGAACATATGTATCTGCAGGAAAATTTTTCATTTTTAAAAATTACGCTTATTATGAAAAGTTGTGAGCGATGCAGGGTGCCTATGCCTTGTGGCTACCCTGATTATTTATGATGGTGAATTTTGGACCCTGGGGCCATCTCAGTTGGACACACACGAGCTACTTCATTTTAAATCTGAATGATTGTTTTCATCAGGTCTTGAAAATGATTGATGTAGGTTTTTTCGTGTATCAGACTACCGTTCCTTTTGCATACGAGTACATTGATTGATACAAACGTATGTATGATTCTTCGCATTTTTTAGAAATGTAATAAAGATTGAAAATCCTACAATTTTAAAGAAACACAATGCATATGTATGCTGCCTATTCAGGGGTACTCGTGCCATCATCATCATCATCATCGCTCTCTGAAATCTTATCTCATCAGACTTACGTTTTCTGATTGAGTTTTCGTCATGATTTGCTTGGTTTTTAGTGACCAACTGTCGTAATTGCAAGAGAAGACTGTGAAATACATGGAAATTTTTCATGTCTGGAACTGTGCAAAAATTTATTTTACTGTCGGAAAGTATGCAAAAGTTATGTCCGGGTCTGTGCTAAACGAAATTTGCCCGAGGTAGTGATAAATCCGATGATATGCTGAGCTACGAGTGCTTAGTCGGTAAGGTATATGTAGATAATGATGAAAGCAAAATTAATTTAAATATGACGTAGATATACAAATAGGTAATTTGGTCTGAATTTAAATCAGGTAGACGTTATGTAAATATTTTCGTGTTTTTCGAGGCGAATTACAAAATTCAGCGTGTTTTTAAGCACAAGTGCCTCAAGTTGGGCGCCAATACGTAAAGAGATAATTATGAGATGTATTGTAAATGCATCGTATAGCATTTGTTGGCAACCTATTACCTACTTACATTAATGAAAGAACAATTTTCTGTTCGTGATTTGAAAATAAACTACCTATGACATTTAAAAGAGGCATTATTCCTCAAGTGATTTCTTACAAAGTTGAAGGACGATATAGCAGTACTTTTTTGTAAGTATACGAGAGAAAAGCTTTGTACACTTTTGTTAGCCTGTTTTTGTAATTACGAGCTTGATCAAGGTTATCGAATAATTCATAATTTTTATTTGTTTATGAAAGGTCCTATGATTTTCAGGGATGGGTCATCATATAAGTCAGGGGAACGGTTTTGTTCGTCCCAAAAACATACATAAGATATCATAGGTATTTGAAAATTTCAAATGTTGAAAATTCAACCATTTGATCCATAGGTATAGGCACTTCTCAAAAAAAAAACAATGCATTGTGTTGACAAAATATCATATCTCGACTCATTAATACCTACTTTTTAATACCAATACATGTTGAAAAAGTAGTAGATTTCTTACTTAACATCCTTTTTTTTTTCAAGTTTTTGTTTCTGAGATTATTGATTATTACTTAATAACTTTGATAAATAACCATGACTTCGTTTTTGATCAGTTTAATAATAAAAAATATAATATAGGTAAACTTGAAAGTTTACAATTGAAAAGTACTACACGGAAGATTAGGTAATTTATATCTCGACTGATCGAAAACCTGATTAAATGATTAAGTGAGGTGATCAAGTCAAGAACTACCTATGGTCCGATCTTTTCGTCGTCGTCGTAGTCGCGCTCCTTTACAGGAGATAGCGTATATGTCCATCTATATTAGCCGGTATCTAGCGTATCTAATTGTTTCTTTCAGGGTCTTGCAGGGGGAGTTGGCCGGTGAGTTTGTTGTTAACAGTTCCGATCGTTTCCTCCCTCTCGTCGATCTTCCTTGGATTTTCCCCTGTACCGCTAGCATGAAAATACCGTTTTCTCGTATTTTATGAGCTAAATACTTTAGCTTTCTGTTTTTGATGTCTTCAACTACGACTTTCCGCTCCTCTCCTATTCTTGCTAGTACTTCCTTGTTGGTAATGAAGTCCTTCCATGAGATCCGTAGTAGCCTTCGATAGCACCACATCTCAAAAGCGGATACTTTCTTCTCGCATTCTGCACTCATGGTCCATGTTTCGCAGGAATACTTCAGAACGGTCCATACGTAGCATCGCATAATTCTCTTCCTCAGATCAATACTCATCGTTCGATTTCCCAGCACATTGGCAGTATTTATATACAATGTGTAGAAGGAGTGGCGGATTTTTCAACCAATATAGAAACTCGTAGTTATGGGCCATTTTAATCATTTTCGTCATCACAATTACTTGCCTACTGCATGAGTTGTTTCTTCTTGTTTTACACCAATTTCTCGAACAGTAACTATTTGGTACATTACATACCTACTTTCCGAGGTTCCCTTACAAATAAATACTTACTTTTTAATACTTACCCATGCATGTTGAAAAAGTACGCAGATTTCTTACTCAATGATAACATCTCAACATAATTTATTCCAATGTCAGTTTTTTGCATGGAAAAGTTGAATAATCTTCATTTTATATTTAATTCTGAATTAAGTATATCAAATAACGGGTAGGAGGGGGGGGGTTCTGGTCCGCCATTTTCTTGCGCAAGTGTATTTTTTATAACTCAAAAACTATGACATTTACAAACGTTTTACTGGAGTCCTTTCTTGCAAAAAATGTAAAAATTGGCCAATTTTGCAAAAATCTTGAAAGTCTATGCAATAGAACGTAATTATATTGTAAAAAAAATTATGAGAAATTTATGTTTTCACATTTTTTTAGATATCTCAAATTCTACACCATGAAATTTCAATATTGGGTCATATCATCATTTTCTACAAAAAAAAAAAAAAAGAATCTTGTAAATTTTTGGCAAATGTCATAGTTTTTGAGTTATAACTTATAAGACATACGCTTTTGCTAGAAAATGGCGGATCAGCACCCCCCCCCCTCAATATCATTAACTAAATGGCATGCGTACTTGTACTTGTTAAACTGCCGTGTGAACAAATTCACTTGTATGATTTTTCTTGAAATTATGTTCGATGCTATAATCCATTTACGCCCTGACGACTCTGCTAAAATATAAATTGAATTACCATTCCCTATAGTAGGCTTGCCAATAATTTCAAAAGTTTCAAATTCAAGAAACACTATCTATAAGTACATACATAATATTGCCATCGAATCCTGTGAAAACATTTTCATGTATCACAATAATTTCTCTACTGGATAACTCTTTTTAACACTTTTATTTCGTTTCTTGATAACTTTATATGTAAGTGTGAAATGAGTGTACGAGTATGTTAATGCATATTTCTGCGAGTATTCAACAACAAACGGCAAAAGTAGTAAAAATCAGCCATATCATCATCATCAAGATCATTACACATGTTCTGTAAAACAGCATTTTAAATTCTTGACGTATTTATTCTTTTAATCGATTTTGATACGAGTGCAGCCCATTCATCATTTCTGGAGATTATGGGTATTCTTCTTTCAACAGTGAATTTTCGGCAGGAAAATCTACCTATCTAGTAACTTCACTCACTCTTCTAAAAATTATCGGTCTTCTGTATTTTTTAGATTTTGAAAAACTGCAGTCTAATAATACTAAAGTACGTATTGATTAATCTACTCGTACAAATATATTCCAAAGTTGAGATTATAAATTAATAGTTCACCAAGAACCAAGTAAAGATCGTACTTTAGTATTATTAGACTGCAGTTTTTCAAAATCTAAAAAATACAGAAGACCGATAATTTTTAGAAGAGTGAGTGAAGTTACTAGATAGGTAGATTTTCCTGCCGAAAATTCACTGTTGAAAGAAGAATACCCATAATCTCCAGAAATGATGAATGGGCTGCACTCGTATCAAAATCGATTAAAAGAATAAATACGTCAAGAATTTAAAATGCTGTTTTACAGAACATGTGTAATGATCTTGATGATGATGATATGGCTGATTTTTACTACTTTTGCCGTTTTTAGGTAAAGGATGGTAAAACCATTTCCCAGTTTTTGACGGATCTTGACATCTGGGCCCGGATTTTCAATTCTTTGAAAGTACAACACCGAGGGATCGTAAAGGTGTTATAAACGTTTGACCACCGATTTCAAGGATAACCATATCAGTTTCTGAAATTTCAGCAGTTTTCTCACTGGTATTTCCAGTAATTCCGTGACACCTTCGAGAGCCTGGGTTCGAAGAGAAACGTACTTAAAATAACAGTAAACTTCACTCAGAAGCAGTTCTATCTCGTTTGGTAATTTCTCGCATGCATATGAAACACAGAGATCGAGTGAATGACAGATACAACGCATTGTGAATAAGTGCGGTATGTCGTTTTTCAGCAGAGTCATTACTGAGTGGTTTCTACCAAACATTACACCAGCACCATCCGCAGCAAATCCAACCAAGTTTTGGCAATAAGGTATATCATTTTCGAGAACGAAATTCTTTAATACGTTATAAATAACGTCGCTTGTTTGGTCTGTAACTGTAACCTACATAAATTATTCAATATTAGTATGGAATTTCAAGGTGAATTATTACTATTTACTACTCTAAAAAAAATTCATTACTTACTTTTAAAAGAGTCAAGAATACATCTACAACGTCATTTTTTCCACTATCGAATCTGCGGCAAATTACAACTAGGTTCTTTATAGTAGTAGGTACCGATATCAGTTTTGAGGTTACCAGGTGACTTATGGGCACCCCTGTATATTATACGATACAGTAGGTATTTATTTCCTTGATTAGAACGATGCATTTTACTCTGTACACTGATGGTAAACGAATAAATTATAAAATTAATATTTCCGAGTAATGAAAATAAAAATAAAATGACTGGTAGAAAATACATAGCGTTGAAGAACAGGTACAAGAACATCGATGAAATCGAACTAATTTTCGATGTTGCATTGAGATTTGCAAAAAAAAAAGTCGCAATTAATCACACGAGAATATAATGGGTACATGAATAGCTATAATTCCTTGAATATTCAAAAATTAATGAGGTTGCGTTAATAAAGAGACTAAAGTTTCAAAAATACGCGGACGTTCGAAGTTGAAATTCAAATCTTTACTGTCATTAGAGTTCCAATAGAGCACTACACGCCCGGACCTGCAAAATCATTAAAATGTTTAAATTACTTACTCTTGAATTTCCAAGGTGCAATGTTAATAATTACTTACTTCTATGTACTTTACTGCGTTGATTTCTGAGGTTGTAATGACAAATAGAGACCTGTAACTAGTCCTTCTAGATGGGACAAGTTAACGCCCACCTTTCCTAGCCGAAGCTTATTCAGGGATTTTATCACACACTTGATCTACTATAGGATATTTATTTCTGTCCACTGTGTCGGGACTGTGACCTTGTACAATTTTAATCTTAAATTAATACTTCTGCTACTCGCAGCGGCCATCGGAAAACCTAAAGCTCTGCTCTTTAATACAAGTATAGAAATAGATTATGCTCTTAAGAAAGTCATAGCATTTTACGTATGTGATACGTACTGCGCATGTCAGGTTGGTGTCGTCACGCGGTGAAGCAACCAATGGGGTGCAACGTTGTAAAGTGTGACAGATTTGATGCGTGCGCAGTACCTAAAACTTACGTAAAATCCTAAGACTTTCTTAAGAGCATAATCTATTTCCATACTTGTATTAAAGAGCTTTAGGAAAACCATACGCCATACGGAGCAGTGTTGTTAACTTAAATTTTCAAAAATCCGTCATTTTCTTAAATTTTGACGAAAAACACATCCCAGAATTAGGAAAAGATCCCAGATTTTTTTCACGTTTTAAAGTTCTATGAATGGTTTGGTGCATGAAAAACATTGTTTTTTTCCAGCTTTTCAATTCATTTTAAAATTAAATTAATGCACAAGAAATTCGATATTATACATTTTTTGATTTTTTCCCATTTTATTTGCCTAGGTATGTACATTGTACATCGTTACTTTTTCTTTCTTTTTTCATCAGTCCAGTACGGCGTTGTTTCCCTTCCTCCTTCCTGTTCACGTTCAGATTCAGTAAGTTCAAAAATCTGTTAGTTCTTATCAAAAATTTCTCCATTAAGAATGTTGAAAAATGTTGGAAAAAATCCAAATTTCTGCCGAATCGCTAAAAATTGATTGAAATTGAAATGAAAAACTGTAAAATGTAATTTTTTGCGGTTTTATTTCATTCTCTTATCGGTAAAAGTGAGTAAGGGGCAGTATTTTTAAATGTTTATAGAAGGTGCCAAAATTATTTTGGGCAGCTGAGAATCCAGTTTTGACCTAAATTTACATTTTACAATGAAATGTAGATATAAATAAAAAAATTGACGTTGTTAACTTTGACTGTTGTGACGATGGTCCTCTTGTGGAAGTTCCAGTTACTGAATTGGAATTAACAGTTCCACCAATGAGTCTTCCTGTTGTAAGATGGTAACGTCAACTACTTCTTTAAAGTTGCAAGTAATTCGTTCACGAACGATTTGCTCAGACGAGAAAAATCGTTCGCGAACGAGTGAATCAGTGAAAAGTCGAAATTAAATTTAGATCATTCCATGAAACTTGACAGTTTCTATCCTACCATCTGCAATTGGACTCAATCCGTTCGCGAACGATTCATTCAGAATCGACAAATCGTTCGAGAACGTCTGAATCTTTCGTAAATGAAATGAGAAATTACCCTATAAAACAAACCGAAACGTTCTCCAATTTAAGAATTGAAATTATGAATGATTCGTTCGCGAACGACTTGCTCAGACGGGAGAAATCATTCGCGAACGCGTGAATCAGTGAAAAATCAAAATTATATTTGAATGATTCGAATTGAAACTTGGCAGTTTTGATCCTATCATCTGAAACTGTACTCAATTCGGTCGCGAACGATTCGTTCAGAATCGACAAATCGTTCGAGAACGTCTGAATCTTTTGTAAATAAAATGAGAAATTACTCTATTAAACGAAACGAAACATTCCACAATTTAGGAATTGAAATTGTGAATGATTCGTTCGCAAACGATTTGCTCAGACGGGAAAAATCGTTCACGAACGAGTGAATCAGTGATTCAGTGAAAAGTCAAAATTAAATTTAGATCATTCGATGAAACTTGACAGTTTTGATCCTATCATCTGGAAGTGGACTCAATCCATTCGCGAACGATTCGTTCAGAATCTACAAATTGTTCGAGAACGTCTGAATCTTTTGTAAATGAAATGAAAAATTACCCTATATAACAAAACGAAACGTTCCTCAATTTAGGAATTGAAATTGTGAATGATTTGTTCGCGAACGACCTGCTCAGACGGAAAAAATCGTTCACGAACGAGTGAATCAGTGAAAAATAAAAATTATATGTGAATGATTCGAATTGAAACTTGGCAGTTTGGATCATATCATCTGAAACTGAACTCAATTCGTTCGCGAACGATTCGTTCAGAATCGACAAATCGTTCGAGAACGTCTGAATCTTTTGTAAATGAAATGAGAAATACTCGTATGTGTATACCAATGCGATTTGTATTAATGAAAAAATATCCTGCATGTAAGCACCGAAATCAATAAAATTATGCGTGTAAATTTTCACGTCAAAGCTGACATTTCGTTGCCTTAGTTGCAAAGTAGCGTATGTCCATCTGTTCACTTGATACTTCGTGTAAAAGTGCTTTCAATCTGGAGCGCCATCTATTGGGTTTTAGTGGTAGCCAATGGGTAGGTATGCTGGCGGGACATGTCTCCGACATACCTACCCATTGGCTACCACTAAAACCCAATAGATGGCGCTCCAGATTGAAAGCACTTTTACACGGAGTATCAAGTTGACAGATGGACATACGCTACTTTGCAACTAAGGCAACGATTTGTTCTTGGAGAATGGGATATTTGTTACTTCGCTTCCTTCGATGTCGAAGTAGTGACTTTTGTAAGAGGGAGTAGTTCAAGTCCAGCGAGTTTCAAACTTCTTGTAAATGGTTGAATTTGAAAAATTTTTTCAAATCTTTGAGTCATAATCGTGAACCAATTTGTACAAGAAATATTAATTACTTAGTTATTGAGACATGGATGTTGGATATGTAGGTACAGTATAGGTTCTTATGCACGTTTTCTGCGTCATGCAGAGGATGTCCTACATAGATTTCTTAAACGCTGATCCACGTGCCGCTGACTTTTGAGAAATTAAAAAAACATTTTACATTTCTGAAAGTTATGTCAGACATTTAGAAAATGAAAGAATTTGATCAATTTCCAAAATTCAGGAGAACTTGCGCCTGGCGGTAGCGAGGTGGCGTCGGTCGCAGCGAAAATGCGAAGAAATACCAAACCATCAGAGGAGGCTGCCATAAATGGAAATACTTTAAGTTCATCCTTACATTATGTACAAGTGATCCACATTTCGATATTAATCTTTGAAGCCTGAAGATAGGTAATCGTATAAGAAAGGCTTTTCAAGAAGTCTTGAATGTGGTATCTTTCTATATTTTTTTTCATAGAATGATTGGCATTTAGCCAGGTTTCATCTGTGTTATAAATTTTTCTTCCTTCTTCTTTGTATTGTCGAATTGTTCGTAGATATAATATTATATTGTTCCCTCCACTGCATCAGTTCCAAGCTGTTGGTTTTTATCACATTACGTTTCCTGCTTTTGAACTGAATTCCCAAATTGAATAAAGTTTTGTGCAAAGTTGACATTGAAAAAGTGGGGAGATTGTCAAAGTCTTTGAAATGTTTGAATTTTTTTTTCAGAGTCAAATTTTCATTCCTGATAAGTATTAAAATTTATGCACTGTTTTTTGAACTAAATTTTATCATTCAAGTTTTTTGAATAGAAGCACTATTTCTTCAATATCTATTGTTGATACTATTGTGCTCCGGTACAAAATGGTCGTTTTTGTGGTTTTTGAGCCAATTTTTTCGAGAAGTTTTCGCTCGAGCAGTAATTTTCTCATCGTTTTACTAAGATAATCATTCATTATGAAACGTTTTCAGAAACTTACCCGAAATGCCAATTTTTCATGTCTTGTCATATTCGTTGATTTTCGTTTCTCCTTCACAAAGAAAAATGTGTCGGTACGTATGTTCCTTGATGATGTTTTTTTCGGAAATGAATTTAGAAGCACACCTTGTATTACGCCATGCAATGTATATACCTACAAATTGAGACACACAGGTTGGCAAGTAAATGTACCTAAACAATCAGCATACCTAATTGAGCAAAGTTTTAAGAAACTTGTTAATTTGTTTACCTCTCATAAAAATTGAAGTTTTACTATAAACAAGACATTTAACAGACAATTTTGGAAAAACTAAAGTTTCTTGAACATAAATTAGATCTTTTTAAACAATTTTGACAATAACCGAGACTGTTTTCTGTGATTATTTTGGCTGGAAAAAGTATTTTTTCGTTTGCTAAGGCAAAAATCAATACTGTTCGGAGGTTTTGATGAAAGAGCTAGTAGAAATTTCTTAGCTACTTATATTTGTGAATTGGGTACATAATAGATACTTTTTGACAATTCTTGGCAAACATGTGATTGCTAACAATTCAAATGAAAATGGAACTTTTTTTTGACAATTTTGAAAAAGAGTATACTCATTCATTTGGAAATTAAGGTAAAAATCAATATTTTTTTGAAAAAATCCAAAGTTTTGCATAATTTTTAATTAGATAGTTGATTTTATATGTACAACTTCCCGCTTTGGAGCGAAAATTTAAAATTTCACAGACATTCAGGTTGAAGTGCCATGAGAAGCAAGGATATCACTGCTAAATTCATTTAAACGATGCGATTCTAAGTTCGATACCAGGTTATAGCCGGGAGAATTTTTCTGATCATGCTCCTTCGTTAGTTGACAACTGATGATGCGTTGTTGAGCAATTTATGAGTACCTAGGTACCCACATTAGATCAGCGATTAAGTATATTACGATAGAGTAGGTATTTATTTCCTTGATGAAAACGATGCATTTTACTCAGTACACTGTTGGTAAACGACTAAATTAATTATAAAATGAATATTTCCGAGTAATGAAAATAAAAATAAAATGACTTGTGGAAAATACATACCATTGAAGAACAGGTACAAGAACGTCGATGAAATCGAACTAATTTTCGATGTGGTATTGAGTTGAGATTTGCAAAAAAAGTCGCAATAAATCACGCGAGAATATAATACATAAATAGCTATAATTGCTTAAATATTCAAAAATTAATGAGGTTGCGTTAATAAATAGACTAAAGTTTCCAAAATACGCGGATGTTTGAAGTTAAAATTCAAGTCTTTACTGTCATTAGAGTTCCAATAGAGCACTACACGCCCGGACCTGCAAAATCACTGAAATGTTTGAATTACTTACTCTTAAATTTCCAAGGTGCAGTGTTTAAGTTACTTACTTGTTGTAGGTATAGTCCTTCTAGATGGGACAAGTTAGAGATCATACGCCCACCCTTCCTAGCCGAAGCTTATTCAGGGATTTTATCACACACTTGATCTACTACAGGATATTTATTTCTGTCCTGACTGTGTCGGGATTGCGACCTTGTACAATTTTAATCTTAAACTAATACTTCTGCTACTCGCAGCGATCATCGGAAAACTATACATACGGAGCAGTGTTGTTGACTTTAATTTTCAAAAATCCCTCATTTTCTTAAATTTTGATGAAAAACACATCCCAGAATTAGGAAAAAATCCCAGATTTTTTTCACGTTTTAAAGTTCTATGAATGGTTTGGTGCATGAGAAAAATCGTTTTTTCAAGCTTTTTAATTCATTTTAAAATTAAATTAAGGGAAATATATATCGGCACGACAGAAAAAGTGATTCAAACGACAGGCCATATGAACGACAAAATAGGCTATTTCAACGACGATTTTTAACGACAGTTCAGCACGACAAGTTAGGTAATACGAACGACAATTTGATTTCATGCAAACGACGAAATAAATGTAATCCACATCCAAATAAATTATTGCCCGCCTAAAAAGTAATTGCCCGGGAAAATAAATTATTCCCCGCCAAAAAAAAAATTCGAAAAATTTACTCTTTTTGAAAAAAAAACAACTTGTAAACATGAATTTACGAGAAGAGAACGTTTGTGAAACTTCTGATACATAGTACATTTAGGTATATAGGTGGGTAATTCTCAAAAAAAGGTAAAATTCGTATACATGGCAAATTTCTCAGAGATTTCATGAATTTTTCTTTTTTTCTGGTCCATTGAAGGATCACCCCCCCCCCCATACATTTCACATTTGGTATTGAGATTTTTAGCCCCTCCTTTCATTGGTGTACATTCAATTTTATACCCCAAATGTCCTTGGACTTGGTTATCACACGCCATGTTTTTGAAAAGAAATGTTATAAAGTGTCATGAACTTCATTTTTTTGGGGAAAAATTGACATATTCCCATTATCATAGAACACACAGGTTTGAAAACTGGCACACACTTTTTGCGCCAATTTTAGAGCAATCTTTAATTATTTTTGCTAGCTTCCCAATCTAACATTTTTTCTGGTAAGTGGCAGGACTGCATGGTTGACTGTTCTCATAGAAATGTTACCCCGCACCATATCAAAATTGACCTTTTTTTTTAGACAGAATTACCCAGGTACATACACTATACAAATTTCCTATTTGATTGATCTGAACACTTCTTCATACTTCGTTCTTCTGGAAGGTCAGCGAAATCGAAAAAAGCACTGCTGGTTCAGTAGATGAACTTTTTATTTTTAATTTTTTGTGACGTGCTTTTATAATTTTTCATGTCGTTCGTTTTCCTATAAACTTGCATTTTTTTTGTCGTTCATTTCTACATTTTTTTGTCGTGCACATTTCGTCGTTGAATATATTATATAGATGTGCAATAAATTATTCTGTCGGGCAATATCTTACATCGTCGTTCAAATTCATTTACCGTCGTTTGAAAACTTTTTTCGTCGTGAAATGATTATTTTCCCGTGCAATGTCCTTTTTTGTCGCTAAAATGCCCTTTTCTCGTCGTGAAAACGCCTTTTTCTGTCGTGCCGATAAATCACACCCTTAAATTAATGCGCAAGAAATTCGATATTATACATTTTTTGCTATTTTTCCATTTTATTTGCCTAGTACATTGTACATCGTTACTTTTTCTTTTTTTTTTCCATCAGTCCAGTATGGCGTTGTTTCCCTTCCTCCTTCCTGTTCACATTCAGATTCAGTAAGTTTAAAAATATGTTAGTTCTTATCAAAAATTTCTCCATTAAGAATGTTGAAAAATGTTGGGAAAATCCAAATATCTGCCGAATTTGCAAAAAATTAATTGAAATTGAAATGAAAAATCGTAAAATGTAATTTTTTGCGGTTTTACTTGTATTTCATTCTTTCATCGGTACATAAAAGTGAGTAAGGGGCAGTATTTTTAAATTTTTTCAGAAGGTGCCAAAATTATTTTGGGCAGCATGAGAATCCAGTTTTGACCTAAATTTACATTTCTCAATAAAATCTATAAACTAAAATTACTTACCTTACGTAGCTCCATTAACATAATATACTTATCTCAGGCTTACTCATACTTTGATGCTGTGACTCCATGGAATATTGCATTAATGTAACCTAAGTACATATGTATATCTACTAAGTAAACACAACATTACTCGTCTTGTGATTTAATTATAAACTCCATCCATTTGTAACAAGTGTGTATGTACATCGTACATACTATAAAACAATAACGTTGAATTATCTCCTTCAACTAACTTCTAATTTTTTAAAATTCACATTCACAAATTCATCAAGGGGAGAGGGTAACACAAATTTTGGCGATATTGGAGTTGTTGACTTTGACTGTTGTGACGAAAGTTCATCTTGTGAAAGTTTCAATTACTTAATTGGAATTATTAAAGGTTCCACCAATGAGTCTCCCTGTTGTGAAAGAAACGTCAAGTACTTTCTCGCACTTCTGTACGAATCTGTGAAATTAAATTTGCAAATAACTTACACCCAAGAAAATATCGAGTATATTTTTCCAATATCGCAACGTTCTCAGTTTTCTTCAGGTGTTTTTCTTTTCTCCGCCGAATTCTTGAATTTTGTGTCTGTTGTCACCAGAGAATAAGTAAATTACACGTAATTTGTGCAACTGAAAATCCAGTTTTCACCTGAATTTACTTACCAGTTAACTAAAGTTACTTACGTTATGTAGTTCCATTACAAACATACTTAATTCACCTAGATATTTCAAGGTTGCGAATTGTGGAATAGGTTTGGAAAAAGAAGAAATTAGGTGGGGAATTTTACATGTCAATTTTCTTTAAGGAAGGTAACTGGGCAAAAAGAGACGTGGGAAATGTAAGTAGGATCAGAAATAAGAATGAATGAGAACAAGCATGGGATCAGAGGGAGGTGGGAGAAATCGGTACCTAACCTACTAACCGCTAATATTAAAAATACTTGATCAGAAGACGCTGATTAATTTGGGCAGCTGAAAATTCAGTTTTGACCCAAATTCACATTTTAAAACCAGATCTGAAAACTAAAATTGCTTACCTTACCTAGCTCCGTTAGCTCCATTACACTTACATAAATATGTAATACAGAAGCGGAAACGTAGAATTTTCGTATGCTTGATAAGAATGTGCACGACTTCTTTTCAGATGAGTACATAGATATTTGAAGAAATTATTTATTCACCTGAAGTAATACTTTGAGGGGGTGGGAAGAGAAAAAAATGTGAAAAAAAATATCAAGATCATACAATTATTGAAATTACAAATTAAAAAGTCTAATTTGAATAAAATTCTTTAGAAAAGTAGACAAAAAAATCAGCCTTTTATGAAAGGATACAAAATGATTGGTTCAACACGTCAATTCTTTGAAAAAAAATTTGGCTCAATCTACTTCGAATCAAATTCTTATAAGAATAGGTAAAAATAAAATCAGCATCGTAGATACTATGAAACATAGTTCATAAATAAATCTTTAAAAATAGGTAAAACATTTCAACTTTATGCTATAGAGCAAGAACATTGAATTATCTTCTTCAACTATCTTTCAATATATGTATTTTATAAAATTCACATTCACAAATTCATCAGGGGGAGAGGGCAGCAGACCTCCGGCTCCAGCTTGGGGCTCCCGGAATTTTTGTAAGTAGCTGCGCTCCAGCTGCGGCTCCGGAGAATTTCAAGGTAGTTGCTCCACCTCCGGTTCCACCCTCCATATTTTTTTCAACCTCTCCAGGAGGAGCCTGTTTGAGAGGGCCCTCCGTGCAATAAAAGTGAGTTTTGAACATTTTAATAAGTGTCAAAATAATTAAGTCATAAATATCACACTTCGATATTGAAAAATATTGAAATTTGTACGATTTATTAGGAAGTAAATAAATACTAAATTTCACATCGGTATACCAAGTTTGAAAATTTATTTCAATTAATGACGACTGTAACGAGTAACAACGAGTAAAACAGAATAAAAAAAGCAATGAAAAAAATTACAAGATTCAAGATTACGCTAGTTTCACAAACAGATCGTTGATTTTGAACGAATTACACCTTATTAGCATTATATCGCTTAAAATGCTACTCTTCAATCTTTCTTTAAGTTTGGAATGAACAAATCACAAATCTAAGTTGACTGAACGTTCTTTCAACACTTACTTCAGTAAATGGTACTCTTAACACAAGTTTTTCGAATTTTGATACAACCATGGAATCACTCTTATCCCAATACTTGAGGACGTCATCTAATTCTTCTCGTTGCAACTCACGAATAACGTTTGGAAAAGCTTTTTCCGCACTTCTTTAACAAATTCTTCATCTTTGTAATCGTCATTTTCTACCACCTTGAGGCCTGGTTTTCTTCGTCATCCCAATCATAACTCTAATCAATCACCTGGCATTCCTCTTCTGATCCATCATTATGTTTCTTTTCTTCGCCATTATCATCCTCATCGACCTTGTCATCGTCACAATCGTAATGCAGTTCGTTTTCGTTATCACCATCAGATATAACATTTCCAAACAGACCATAGGTTGGGTGATTTGTGCAACTAGAATGGCTTATATTGGCTGGATTACAGTTTTTTGACATACCTAATTACCTATGTAGATGGAACTGCAGCTGGAACCAGTTTTGTTTGCAAGAGATCTCCGTCGCATTTTTTTCGAATTTTGTTTGGGAAGTTTTTTTCTTCGTAGTACTACGTTTGCCTGCTCATTCAATTGAATTACCATCACCTGGGTTGAGTATTTCGCCCAATTTAACAACGTTTGAACCGTTGTCCATGGTTAGAGCGAATATCTGTTCCTCTGTAATTCCAAATTTTGCCAGTTCTTCTATAATTATTTTTCTGATATTCTCGGCCGTTTTATTATCCGTAATTTCTCTGACAGCGAATGTAAAAACTTTGATACACGCTCTTCCAAAAAATCCGGTTGTTCAATTTTTCGTGACTTGATGGTTAGAATTTTTGTACAAAACAAAAAATTACTGAATTGAATCGGAGCTCGGAGGGTATATTTCAAGGTACCTCAGGCTTCACCTCCGGCTCCCGGCACCTTCGCTCCGCTCCGCGATCCCTGGGCTTTTTGTTCTAAAAGAACTCCTTAGCACTTCTGTGTGAATCTGTGAAATTGAAGTTGCAAGTAACTACACTGAAGAAAATTGCGAATGGGGTAATAGGTGGTTTGATTTTATTACTTACTAACCATGATGGGAGTTGATTTTTCTGGTATCGCAATGTTTCCAGTTCTCTTCAGTCGTTGTTTTCTTTTCTCCATCACCTCATGATTGAAAAATGTCCGGTAATCTGTGTAAAACTCATAGGTAAACTAAAATTACTTACTTAGGTATAAATTAAAAATAATTGGCATCTTACTTACTAATTAAAAAATTGGTACTTAATTATAAATAAAATTAATTCAATAATGAATTTAATGAAAATAATTTTATCGAGTACCTAGCTAGGTAGTAGATACATTACTATGATTTACTTTATCAAAGTGATCCTTTCTCAGGCATATGTGTATACCTATGTGAGATTTGTATGTATTAATGAAAAAATATCCTGTATGTAAGTTCCGAATATTGTGAATCTCTTCCCCCCTTTTCAATTCGATGGACAGATTTTCACCATAATATCGGACTGAAATACCCGGAGTCCGAAAACATCCACGATGGACTATTTGTAGGTGACGACGTCTCATATGGTATTATTGTGGACCCTACATATTAAAAACAGGAAACGCGTAGTTTGTAATGTAAGATTTCTTCAAGTAACGGACTTATTTTTAGTCATATCAACAACATGATGTTGCCTTGGGACAATGAGATTCACTCCCGAAGAGGTGGCTGATTCATTCAACAACCATTCTTCTTTAAATGAAATCAACTTATGAAAATATCTTATCTTGTGATTGATGTTTTTAGTAAGTACCTAAAGTAAGTTTTTTCGACAATGTTGGTAAACTTATCTAGAGAGTAATACTTTTAGTACGTTACGTTCCTAAAGTAAAGTAAGTTTTTTTTTCAAAAATGTTAGTAAAAACCAATAAATCGTAGATCAGATCGAATAATGTAACGAAAAATAAAAATTGAATTCATTTCCAAATTCAAAAATTACGAAAAAATTGTTACATGTATTTTAAATGGAGTTCTCGATGAACTCAAAATAATATAAAATCAGAACAAGCGTGTCGATAAAACTACAAAATATAAATACTTAATTTGAAAACAATCCAAAGTACGTACTTAAACAGCAATTTTTATATCAAGAAAATTGCTCCTTTTTGAGTTGGCGCAGCCAGCAATAAATTTATTCGTCAAAACGTATTCCAAGTGAAGAAATGAACACTTCTTTGGAAATGCAGAATCAAAAGATACCATCTAGTGAAGGAAGATTACGTTCTGAGTGAGTTCACCTGTATGCGAGAACTAACAAGTCTCGTTTTCCATCAAAAATAGCAAAAAATCTCGCTTTCACCCCAAATTGTCAGGAATTTTCCTCTTCTTTTTTTTGCAAAAAATTCCTAAAAATTGTGTTTTTTTGCATCCGAAAACTCTCCCTCTTTTCCAATAATAGTTTCTAATGTTTCGTTTTTTCGCCCAAAAAATCTTTTCTCGTGCTGAAATTGTCAAGATTTTGGCAATCAGGGCTTAAACATTTACCAAAATTTATGAGCGGTGGGGAGGGGGGGTGGGGCGAAAATTTTGTATTCGGTTAATAATTCAAGCAGTCATTGTAAATGTAATAATGTACCAATTGAATAAATTCATTAAAAAAAAAAAAAAAACATTACATTTGCCAAAAAAAATTAAAGTTATAATAATAAGTATGAAAAAATGTAATCGAAAACAATTTTAAAAATAATTAGTCTTTTATTTTTTCGGCGATAGAATATTCGGAGGCATTCTTGAACGTCCATATTCTTTGTTTTATTTAATTTTTTGAATCGAAGGATGTGTAGAATTTACTCAATTGACCAAATATCGTACTCTGCCTATATGGTCAATCAATTCTATTAAAGCAACTGAATGTTACCTCACGTGTTGCAGAACTGCGAGCGAATGTTGCAGCAACGGCAAAAACTTCATACGTTGTTTTAAAAGCCTTTTTTTTTACCAAGTACAGTTCTTTATTTGTCTTCGGAATATTATTTTCTTTAAAATGGTTTTTCACGCATCGAATTTCTTCATCTGTAAGGGAGTTTTATATTTTCGTTGATTTTTCACAACTTTTCTATATCTTTGCCAGTTTCAAAATTGAAATTGTATATGTTTTCAATCAAATTGAACAACGTTGAATTATTTTAAATGCAAAATTGCGAAAAATGATTTCAAAAATTGTGAAATTTGCGAATTCGTCCAACCATGGCAAAGCGTTTTGCCAGCCCTGGCTGCCCTTATGCTGGCTACAGGCTTGGTCAAAAGTCTCGTATTTACTGCCTGAAATCGCAAAAATTCTCAATTTTTCGCCCAAAATTGCCAACAAAAATCGTTTTTTGCCGAATTTATTAATTGAACATATTTGTTCAATGAATCAGGGAAAACGTCATCAACCATCAAAGTCATCAATTCACTGAGAGTTTTAACATTACGAATTTTCAAGTAGGTAACCATATTTTAGATGACATTTTGAATTGAGATTCAATTACATTATTGGTTACAATTTCAAACACAAACTCTTTTGAAAAAAAACAGCTAACCCACAGTCATCTCTTTCACATTTAACCATGTGTTTTCAGAATAACGAGATGCTTTTAAATTCCGCAAATAAACTTCATTTGACATACACAGGTAAATGTAATATTCAAATACTGACTTCAATGCGTTGATTTCCGCCTCGGAGTAATCAACCACAAAGGGAACTATTGAATGTTCGTCAACCCACCCCCCCCCCCCTCCCACAAAAAAGTGTGAACTTTATTGAGTTTTTTTTTCGGCAGGTACTGAAAAAAAAGCTCGCGAAAAGTCGCGATTTTTAAGTAGGTATTAAAAATTGGTAGACACCCTGTAATGAAAACAAGTTATGAAAATATCTTGTAAATTATATTTTTATTATGTATAGTACTTCTCTTTTTTTTAATAAGATGTTGGTAAAAACCAATAAATCGTAGATCAGATCGAATAATATATCGGAAAATAAAAATTGAATTTATTTCTAAATTCAAAAATTACGAAAAAATTGTAACTGTATTTTAAATGGAGTTCGATGAACTCTAAATTATAATAACAGAATGAGCGTTTCGATAAAACTGCAAAAAATTAACAATTTACTTAATTACGTACTTGCCTACGTAGTGTAGAGTGCCAAAATACCTAATCCGCCTCTGATAGTAGGATGGAGTGGAAAAAACATATCTTTCTAAGAAAGCAAGGTCCCTTGAGGGATCTGAATTCTTTAATCGTAAGTTGAGGTCGCATTCAAACCTTGAAAGGTCTACAATCCTTTTTTTTTTACATTTTTTTAAAATTTTTATTTTACAAAGGATAATTAATAAATAAGTTTACTTACATCTGTTCTGAATTTTTTGAAATAGTTTTTAACTCGTTACAAAATGGCGGCCATTTTGATTGAAAGGTCAACCGAAATCGCTGATTTTGCGTTCCAACATATGACTTGCACGACATTTTTTAGACCGTACGTACAAAGCTAGATCGAAAGATCAGGCAAACATTCATCACCGGTCAAAATTTCAAGTGCTTAAGCGCCTTTTCCAATTTTTGGTGAATTTTTGAAAATGAAATTAAGGCCAAAACTTTTTGAAAATTACTGGGGTCTCCAAAATTACTTGAACCCACCTGAAGTCGTCTTCAGAGGGTGTTAAAAATGTAGTGCAGAGTGAATTTTGGCTTTCCATCTTCGTTTAATGAAATTTTGAGGAAATCTCAAGCTTCGAAAATCTACTGGAGGATCCAGCAATTCCCAAAAAGTCGCTGGGGCCTCCAAAATGACTTGAAATCCACCTGCAGTCGACTTCGTATCGTATTGAAATCGGTTTTCAGAATGAATTTCGGCTTTCCAACTCCATTTGATGAAATTGTGTGAGAATTTCGAGGTTCTAAAATCTGCTGGAGGCTCCAGAACTGCTCAAAACGGATTGAAACAGTTTCCAATCGATTTGGCATTTCGAAAATATGGTATATCCCAAATTTCAGCTTTCTTGGTCAATTTGGTAAAATTTTGATTTTTTCCCTCATTTTTGACCTGAATTTGATTTTTAAAAATTCACCAAAAAATCGAAAAAGGCACTTTAGCACTTGAAATATTGACAGGTGATAAATTTTTGCTTGATCTTTCGATCTATCTTTGTACGGTTTACAAAATTTCGTGCAAGTCCTATGTTGAAATGCAAAATCTGCGATTTCGGCTGACGTGTCAATCATAATGGCCGCCATTTTGTAAGCAGGGCCACCTTTTTTTTGAGGACAAGGGCTAAAAATGTTCCTTAGGACTCCAACTTTAAGAAAAAAGTTTTCCAGGAGGATCGACGGGGGGGGGGCGTGCTATAGACCCTTATGCGGGCTCCCCGACTATTGTTCATTTCAGCTCCAAGAAAATTAATTGTCAAACACTTAGACGTTGTTTTGGATTTAAATAAACACAATATAAACATTCATTGTAAATTGTTTTTCAATTATTTAGGTGTCAGGTGTACAGCAAAAATTTACCAACTGGCAACTGGCCATCCTTGATCGGTTTGCAGCTGCCCAACTTGCAAATTGAAGGGGATATGAATGATTTAAAAATGACTGTGGAAATGAATGGTACGTCGAAAAATTATCAAATTTTGTTATGATCATTTTTTTTCTTTTTCTAAAATTGCTAGTCATTTCCCTATTTATTTTTTTCATCGCCATTTTTTTGAAATTAAATCATTTGAAGCCCCTTCAATTTACGAGTTACTTGGGCAAAATGTCATATTATGTACCTAATTTTGTTGATTTTTAAGAGTACTACTGACCCCCATGGTCAAAATTGGATTTCGGCTCTTAACCAAGGCCACAGAAATGAAAAGTTACGGGAATAGAAAATATTTTATGTAATGCACAGCTCCTTTCCCTCCTCTACAATTGAACCAATGCTACTCGTATGCTGGGTGTAGAACTTTGACTGAAACGAATTATATCGAATTTTTTTATGTACATCAATTTCAAAAAACAAAACTTACCATTTTTTCAAGATATGCACACATAAGTATTAAATAAATCAACATTAGTGTTTGTTTTATTACAAAGATTGCACAAAGACATTTTCAACAACAGGAAATTTGTTTTAAATGAATAATTTCGAAAACAAGAACTCCTTAAGTAGAATAACTATATACAATGAAAAACTGTACACAAGTTTTTTTTACACATCGAAAAATTCAGACTCACTGTAAGTATAAAGTTCATTTAGCCAAAATTATTCTAATAGAATACAGAATCGTTTTCCTAAATCGCAAACAAAAACATAAAAAGAACAAAGTAAACAAATAAAAACGACAGATTGTACACAGAAAACAGAAATAAAACAAACGAAAAAAAAAACATGAATTAAAAAAGTACAAAATAGGGCTACTTATGGAAGATACGGCTAATTGGCATTTTATGTTTAAAATAAATAGGTATAACAAAATTATGCATCTTGGATAACAGGTAGTTACTCGTATTTTGAACACAAACGGTTGAAATGCTTTAGTAGATAGTACTCGTATATCGTCACATGAAATAAATTAATTTCGCTACCAGTATAATGATTATTTTATTATTGCTTGCGAGGCTGCGCGAACTCGTATTATGAATTACTTCGGTACCTTCGACGTCAACTAAGGGCACAAAACAAAGATGAAATATTAGTCGAATATGGTAATGAAAAGCAATGCACAGGGTACTCGAATAATACACGTTACTTTTAATTGAATCCGATCTGTGATCAGCGTATTGACTGTGATGAACGTGTTTACCCATAAATCCGGGTATCGTTGATAAACACGTTAATACGAATCCGGAATTATGCTCTTCTTTTATTTGAAACGATATTTGCATTGTCGATATGTACGAACTTTGCTCTGGGAATGTTTTTATCGAGTAACTGTTCACCTGCCCGGCAGAAATTATACAAACGTGATTTACAAATTGATTTTATCCTAAATAATGTAGGGTATATTATTACTATTTAAGTAGCTATACAACCTAATCCTACGTGATACCCACTTCGTTTCCATTCAATAACCATGTCAGCTCGGGTACAGGATGAGCAAAACCAGAGGTACAATTTACCTCTAACCATTCCCCAATGGCGTACTTTCGTCGATTAAACGTTATTTTCGGATTTTGCGTTTGTAGCTCTGTAGAAAAAAAGCAGAATAAAAAATTACCTCAGAGATGAATCGATACCTATGCTTACACGTAGAATTACACGAGCCAAAAAACAATTCCCCGTTGGAATTATTCACTTTGTTAAATACCTCCCGCGTTCAAATTGACGAAAAGAATCTTATAAAAAATTTTATATCAACACATCCGGCTCACTCGAGGATACCATAGTCTTATTTGTATGCATCCGGTGGGAATTAAAAAGGTAGACTTGTTGCTGTATCTATGTCGAGATGCTGTGGTAGCACAGTTTGGATCAAAAATTACCAAGCTAAGAAATCAAATTTTTGACGTAACAAGACTCGGTTTGGAGGAGGGAGGTAGTGATTTGTTTATTGTGCAAGGTACATACAAGCTCCTTAGAGATTCGAGGGAAGGATGGAAATGTTTTGAATGCTGATTCGAGTGATCGTAGATCATGTTGGGTTTTTATTTGCTGGTGTAGCAGGTCCAGATTGTACGAGAGAAAAAATTTTGTGAGTGTGTTTCTGATATCTGAAGAGGTATTGTTGGGTAGTTGGGTTAAAGAGTACTTACTTGCTCAGTTCAAATTTTGTAGCTTTTAGGTAACAGTATGAAGAATGTTGAAATTAGATAGCACCATGTGCTATTTATTTTCATGGTGCAGAAGTCCTGCTTGATTTTACTCTTGTTTCAGTGTCTGATGAACGATGATGTAATTTTAGAACGCGCTCCCTTCCTATTTTGTACATATTTTTTTTCTCAAATTTTTCATCTCAGCTTTTCAATGTAATAATCTGTCTTGATAAGAAGTAAGACAAAAAATATTTCACCTCATCTCAGATGGTGAATGGAATAGCATCAAATGTGAGCTAAAATTTTAAATGATATGAGACGTTTTGACATAGGGCAGATTGGCCCCACTGCCGAAGGTAGTGCTTATTTTACTGACCCCTTATATTGAAAATATTGGGAATGTGTGTAAATTATTAAGAAATGTAAAAATCTCGCATTCTTCTGTACATTACTTACATGACGTCAGGTCGTTGTCCGAACCCTTCTTATTAAAGAGTTCGCGACAAAGACGATAGAATGACAGATTTATGAGATCTCTATTTAGCAACGTATGTGGCGGCATCCACCCCCTGTGACAGGTCAATTAATTAATGATCTCGCAGCTCGCGTCGTGATGACATTTATGATCGAAGATAGGGTTTAAGATAATTATTTATGAGCTCTGTACTTGTACATAGCAATTCTCGCGCATTGCGCATATACCACCACTCTTTAGGGGTTGGGCTTTTGCTGCTATGTACGTCTTTATATTATAGATTTCTTGAGAAAAATCCTCAATTGTATCTCAGAAATTGTATCATACACTTGGTTTCGGCAAATACGTGTTAGCTGGTTCCTTGTCGCCTGTTTAATTTAACGGATCGTGGATGCGCCCCCAGGGGAGGCCACAATCGAGCAATGGTTATTTGTACCCTCTTCTAGCGAGGTAATTTAATTCGTTTTAATATATTATTCGATCTCGTGATTGATAAATAGTATTTGTTTCGGTAGTTCCTAGCAAGCCATGGTGTTATCGGATTATGCGAAGTCTTACGTGCTATCTCGTTTAGTTAAGTTCCATTGATGCCTGTAGTATTGGGGAGGCCACGATAGAGATGAAAAAAAGCATATAGTGTTCTGTAAGTAATAAAATGTGTAAACTAATTAATTATAAGCTTTTTCGTCGTAGTACGTCTGACTAAAATGTCTAGTGCTACGACCTTAATTAGATGAATACCTTAGTTATATTATCAGGTGCCTAGTAGGTATATATTTTGCACGTCCTATTCCACCTGCGAGTGGCATGGATGAAGTAGTAATACTTACTCGTAAAATTACATATCTCTTAGCAGGCTTTCTCACTATAGGTAGAGTTAAGTCATTTACGTCTCCAAATATCATTCATTCAAATGCTATGTGAAAACATAATTGCACACGATGTATGTTTATGACGATTTGTAAATAGTGTAAATACATAGTATGAGTAAAACCGCGTTTTTATTTATGACTGTGAATATTGAATGTGTATAGTTGAATTGATAGGTTACAGCCTTCTGAGCTAGCTGGCAATAGGCAATTATTCCCCACGTAGAGAATAATTCTTATCCTCACTGAGTACGAAATCAAACATTTTCTTCTCTCCCTTAAGTAATCTATCCGATTCCCACTATATCAGTTTTCAATTTATAAAAAAATTAGCTTCAAAATCTAATTTTAAAACGAATGAAAATTTTCATGTTTAAGTAATTTTTATACATGAAATTTTTTGATATCACTTGAGTTAAAAAACAGTGATTGATATGAGAAAGACTTCCAAGCTGATCATAGTCCAAGAAGCCTGTCCACAAGGTCATAAATATCACCAAAACCATAAAAAAGTCATCCTTTTTTTTTTACCAAAAATCAAACGCTAAATTTTTGTTTATTTGCACAATTCAAGTTCGCGAAAGCAGTTTTTTTTTCGAAGTTAATCATAATGAATTTAACCTCGATATTTTCATAGTTCATCACCAAAAAAAGAAAGAAAATGAATGCCTTACCGAGATTGAAAAAAATATGTAATTATTTTTCGATTTCATTGATATTATGTAATTTGTCTAAGGTGTGAAAAATTAGCATAATTGAGCGAAATTTTGCACAAATTGCTTGAAAATTTAATGAAATGTTATAAGAATTGTTTAAATTGACTAAAAACCGATGGAACATTGTGTCCCATTGAGCTAAATTTCGATTTCAGTTATGAAAAAAATTGTGCTGCAAAAATACGAAAAATAGATCAGATATTTAAATGAAAACATAAAGTCGTAAATAAATCAAGCCCACGATGAATAATTAAAACTGTAAAATTATCCTAGAAATTAATCGAAAGTTACCAAAAATTAATACAATTTCAGTGATAATAGTGTCATCAACTCCGAGAATGTGAAAAATTCAACGTGATGGAATTTTTTTATCATTTTTTGAGTGATCAGAGCGAAAAATTCTATAAAAATCAACCATCGAAGTTGAATTTCTTACATACTTTCGTAATTTCGAAAAAATAGATCAAAAGATCATGTTTTTTCATGAATTGAATAAGGCCAAATAAGAGGGAATGATGAGAAAGAAAATAATTGGGAGAATATCGAGAAAAGTGTAATTAAATTTAGCGAAAACATTATAAAAAAATTACTTGCTGGAAATTGTTAAAAAAAATTGTAAATTTCTATGTGGCAGGAATCGCACTCGATTACTTACTTTTGAAGTAAAACTTTGGTAGGTACTTTTTTCGCCAGAAGTTACTTTGGTTACTTTTTTCATCGAATGTTTACTATTGGTTACTTTAATTTTCTTGTTGAAAAGTTGACTACTTTTTTGGTTTGTTTCGAAAAAATGAAAAAAGAAATTCGTTGTTTTATACCCTTCAAAACTTTTTCCCGAGTGAATGCATATTTTTTTTGATTTTTAACAATCGTAAAAGTCGATTGGAAAAATTCTCAACGTCTCAAAATGTGAGTTGAAATTTTAGTTGAAATGAAAAATTTTCCATTTTTTATTTGTTTCAATTTTCGAGCTTTTTTCAGGGTTGTTTTAAATGAAATGTCATAAAAATTGTTTAAATTGGCTAAAAATTGACGAAACATTGTGAAAAATTGAGCAAAACTTCGAAGTCAATTATGTAAAGAATTGTACAAAGTTACAAAAAATAGATCGAATATCGAAATGAGATAAACTTGTGAAAAATTAAGCCCACGAAGAATAATACAAAGTATAAAACTATCCTAGAAATCACTCGAAAGTTACCAAAAATTGATACGGTTTCAATGATAATAGTGTCATCAACTCCGAGGATGTGAAAAATTCGACGTGTTGGAATTTTTTCAGTGATCAGCGCGAAAAATTCTATAATTATCAATCATCAAAGTTGAATTTATCACGCACTTGCCTAATTTTGAAAAAATAGATCAAAAGGTAATTTTTTTTCTTGAAATAAATTTGGCCAAATAGAAGGAAGCGATGAGAGAGAAAATAATTGGTAGAATATTGAGAAAAGTGTTATCAAATTCAGAAAAAACATATAAAAAAATTACTTGCTGCGGAAATTGATGGAAAAGTAGATTACTTGATGTATTATTTTGTTTTAATCTGATTGTTTAAATTTTATTTACTGAGTTCACTGGGAAAATGAACGAGATAATACTCAACAAAACAAAACATTCACTAATCAATAAAATTTTGACAGTTTCATTTCCATAATCAAGAACTGGACCAAAGTCGTTCGTTCGCGAACGATTTGGTCGAAAATGACAATCATTTGTGAACGACTGAATCATTTTTACTATTAAATCAAATCTGGTCGCAGAGAACGTAAGAATAACTTGACTTTTTCAACATTCTTCATTATATCACTTGAAATTGTCAATGAGACGTTCGCGAACGATTTGCTCGGGGGAAAAATCGTTCAGTATAAATGAACTGGTGAAATAACAGATTAATTGTACATAAACTGCATGACGCAGCCATCGTATTTGGTTATTTTCTAAGTAAGTAGCTTAGGTACTTTTTTCGCCAAAAGTTACTCTGGTTACTTTTTTCACACACCCATCGAATGTTTTCTATTGGTTACTTCAATTTTCTTGTTGAAAAGCTACCTACTTTTTTGGTTCATTTCGAGCAAATGAAAAATAATCAATGGGTCATTCCATGCCAAATCGGCGGATTTTTGCACGAGGGGTCTTCGATTTTTTTCAAAATCAGATCATTTGTAGAGGTCATCAAACGATGACGAATGACGCAAACCGGACATTTTTTCGATTTTTTTTTACGGAGCTGTGGCGCTTCAAAGTTCTCCAAAATGACCGAAAATGGAAAATTTCAGTTGCAAATTGCTCCGGTTGTACGTGGTATAGAATTTTGAACTTTTTTTTTCAAATTGTAGTACTTTGAGAGGGTAATCGACGAGTGATGTCAAAATCTTTTCAATATATTTCACTCTTAAAATGAAATTATAGCACGAAAAATGGCATTTTTGACATCATTCGTCGATTACCCTCTCAAAGTACTACAATTTGAAAAAAAGTAAAAATATTTCACCACATCTCCGAGGCGATGGTGAATGGAATAGCATCAAATGTGAGCTAAAATATTGAATGATATGAGACATTATCAACTAATAGAAAATTAGCTTCGAAATGTGAGTTGAAGTTTTAAATTAGAAGATGAAAATTTTTCATTCTTTTTATTTTTCAATTTTCGAGCTTCGTTCAAGGTTGTTTTTGTAATTTTTTATGGACGAAACTTTTTGATGTCAATTGAGCCATAAAACATGGGTAGACATGAGAAAGACCTGCAAGTACTATAGATCATAATCTTGGCAGTCTGCCCACAAGGTCATCAATATCATCAAAGCCATCAAAAAGTTATTATTTTTACCAAAAAATTAATTAAATATTCTCAAAAATCAATGATAATTTGTCAAAGGTTTAAAAAATCACCATAATTATAAGCGAAATATTGCAAAAATTGCTTGAAAATTTAATAATAATGTAATGAAAATTGTTTAAATAGATTAAAAATTAATGAAACATTGTGAAAAATTGGGCAAAATTTCGAAATCAGTTATGAAGAAAATTTGTACGAAGTTACGAAAAATACGAATATCGAAACGATATAAAGTCAAGAAAAAATCAAGCCTACGAATGAATAATTAAAACTGTAAAATTACCCTAAAAATCACTCGAAAGTTACCAAAAATTAATACAATTACAGTGATAATAGTGTCATCAACTCCGAAAATGTGAAAAATTCAACGTGATGAAATTTTTCATCATTTTTTGAGTGATCAGAGCGAAAAATTCTATAAAAATCAACCATCGAAGTTGAATTTCTTACACACTTTCATAATTTCGAAAAAATAAATCAAAAGGTCATCTTTTTTCATGAATTGAATTAGGCAAAATAAAAGGGGGTGATGAGAAAGAAAATAATTGGGAGAATATCGAGAAAAGTGTAATTAAATTTAGCGAAAACATTATAAAAAAATTACTTGCTGGAAATTGTTGAAAAAATTGACGATAATATAAATGCTTCCATGATCATTAACTGGAGTGAAGTCGTTCGTTGTCGAACGATTTGGTCGAAATTGACAAATCATTTGCGAACGACTGAATCATTTTCACAACAAGATTAAATATTCAAATCAAAAAATTTTCATTGTGTCTGTGTGTGGTGCCTCTTTCCACAGAAACTGATTTCGAGGATTACCCTCCGTGGACCTTCTTCCATTTTCATTTGAGAAATTCATTGTTTCTCGTCAAAAGGAATCGGGGAATCAGAGATTATAAAACTGCATACAAACGGACATAAAAGCCAAAAAAAGAAAGGTTACTTACTCAATTTTTGCAAAGTTTAAAACGAGATAATTCTACAATTTTATTTTTTGGTTTGAGCTCTCTCAAGTGTTCAATACGAGACGTTTTCAACTTATGAAAAATTAGCTTCGGTTGTTTTAGTCATTTTTTTGGATGAGATTTTTTGATGTCAAACAAGCCAAAGAACAGGGATTGACATGAGAAAGACTTTCAAGTGATCATAATCCCCTTCCTATGGGACTTCGCGATGGGATCCCGGGCTCAAAAATTTCCTTTTGGTGTCCTTGTTCACCACACCAAATTTCATAGCTTTATCATGATTTGCCGTTTATTGCTTAAAAAATACATTTTGCCACTGAACTAAAAATTGATTAAATATTTTCAAAATTCAATAATAATTTGTCAAAGGTGCGAATAATTAGCATAATCGAGCAAAATTTTGCACAAGTTTCTTGAAAATTCAATGAAATGTAATATAAATTGATGAAACATAGTGAAAAATTGAGAAATATTTCGAAATCAGTTACGAAGAAATTGTACAAAATTACGAAAAATGGATCGAAAATCGAAATGAAATGAAATTGTGAAAAAATCAAGCTCACGAAGAATAATTAAAACTGTAAAATTATCCTAGAAATCACTCGAAAGTTACTAAAAATTGATAAAGTTTCAGTGATAGTAGTGTCATCAACTCCGAGAATGTGGAAAATTCGACGTGATGGAATTTTTTCAGCGATCAGTACGAAAAATTCTATAATAATCAATTATCAAAGTTGAATTTCTTACGCACTTGCCTAATTTTGAAAAAATAGATGATCAAAAGGTAATTTTGTTCATGAGTTGAATTAGGCCAAAGGAAAGGAAGTGACGAGAGAGAAAATAATTGGCAGAATATTGAGAAAAGTGTTACCAAACTCAGCGAAAACATACAAAAATTACTTGCTGGAAATTGTTGAAAAATTGACAAGATTATTTATGTAGCCTATTTGTTTTTAAAATGAAATTAGGTGTCAATGAAGTAACCTGACAAAGTTATGACAGTTTCATTTCCATCATCAAAAGCTGGACTTGAGTCGTTCGCTCGCGAACGATTTGCTCTGGGGCAAATCGTTCAGTATAAATGAACTGGTGAAATATCAGATTAATTGTAAATTGCATGACGCAGGCATCGTACTTGGTTGCTTTCAAAGTAACGTTGGTGCTTTTTTCATCAAAATGTTTACCATCGGTTATTCTTCTTGTAACAAAAGTTGCTCCTTTGGTTTATTTTGGAAAAATGAAAAAAAATTAATGATTTTACAATACATCTATCTCAGTGCATCTTTCATCAAAAATAATTTTGTTTTTCTTCTGAGACCAAATTTACTCAAGTTTTCAAAAATATTAGAATTTTCTGAAAACTATGATTTTGCATTTTAAACGTCTTTCAATTCTGCCATTTTTTCAGTTGAAAAAGGATCAGGGTTCTGAAAAATAATTACTTACGAATTCGTTATGTTCTCCAAGAATTTTTTAAAATAAATGCTACTCGAAATTTTCAATGAGCACATATGTGTTTTTCAACTTACGATAAAAAATTATCTTCAATATGTGAGTTGAAATTATTTTAAATGAAATGAAATTTTTTTTTTCAATTTTTGAGCTTTCTCAAAGTTGTTTTGGTAATTTTCAAGGGATGAAACTTTTTGATATCAATTGAGTCAAAGAACAGGGGTTGACATTAGAAAGACTTCCATGTATGTAGATCATAATCCAAGAAGTCTTGTCCACAAGGTCATCAATATCATCAAAGCCATCAAAAAGTCATCCTCAATTACCAAAAATTGATTGAATATTTTTGAAATTCAATAATAATACGAGTAATTTGTCAAAGGTGACAAAAATGTGCATAATTGAGCAAAATTTTGTAAAAAATTGCTTGAAAATTTAAAGAAATGTAATAAAAATTGTTTTCAATAGGTTAAAAATTTATGAAACATTGTTAAAAATTGAGCTAAAAATTTGTACAAAGTTACGAAAAATAGGTCGAATATCGAAATGAAATAAAGTCGTGAAAAAATCAAGCCCACGAAGAATAATTAAAACTGTAAAATTATCCTAGAAATCACTCGAAAGTTACGAAAAATTAATACAATTTCAGTGATAGGTGTCATAAATTGCGAGAATGTGGAAAATTCGGCGTGATGGAATATATCATCCAAAGTTGAATTTTTTGTGCATCCGCCTAATTTTGAAAAGATAGATCAAAAGGTAATCTTTTTTCATGAATTAAATTGTGCTAAATGAAGGGGAGTGATGAGAGAGAAAATAATTGGTAGAATATTGAGAAAAGTGTTATCAAATTCAGCGAAAACATATAAAAAATTACTTGCTTGAAATTGTCAGAAAATTAACAATATTACAAACTATTCTGATTTTTTCCATTGGATCTGAAGCGAAATTGACTTGGAGTATAACCGTACAGTAATGAGAATACCTTGAACCCCTTTCAAAATGGCCATTGGTTTCCCATTTTACACTTCCCAATGTTGAGTCTTAAGTTCTTATCAAAGTACGTACAACAATAATGAAAATCCATTTTCTCCTAATTGACTCTCAATTATCAGAAAAAAGTTCACTACTGACAACAGAAAAAATATTTAAAAAATCGAATATTTATCATAGTGCATCTTTTATCAAAAATAATTTTGTGTTTCTTCTAACACCAAGTTTACTCATGTTTTCAAAAATATTAGAATTTTGTCGTCTGATTTTTTCTCAAAAATTGTCCAAAAGTCTTAAGCTTTTTCACAGCTGAAAAGTTTCGATTTTTTTACGTACAATTGCCATAAGTGGAGAAGTAAAAAATCTCATTCTTCAAAAAAAAAAAAAAAAAAAATACAAGAAAATGTCCTTACCCAATCGAAATTAATTTGAGAAGCTATAAATCCAGTGGTTGGTCGGGCGTTCGAGTTTAAAAACCGATGTGAGGAGTTGAATCACATATTCTATGAGTTCATACCCTTCTTTAGTCTGGTACCTATTTAAAAAATTTCAGTCTCAGCACATAATGAAAAAACTGCAGAAAGTTGTGTACGCAATAAAAAATTTCCTCGTGCATTTAGATGACCAATTTTTTTGAACTATTTTCTGTCAATTGTCGAGAAACCTCAAATTGAAACTTTTCGTCCTTAATGCCAATTTGTAGACCAGTGGCAATTTTTTTCTGTGTCAGGCCTTACCTATTTTCTGTTGAGAGAGATTACCTCACGAGGTATCAAAATGGGATATGTTGAATTTTTGAAACAATTTTCAATTTTTCAAAGGTTTGAATTTTTAAAATAGAATTTGGAAGTGGTTTGTTTCATACCACATAATCTTGATTTCGATCGAAAATGAAAGTAGGTGTGGGAAGTAATTTTTCTCAGACCAAAGAAATTAACTTTATGACATAACAAGACATGGTTGGAGTTAGTGAACCAGTGATTTGTTCATTGTGCGAGGTACAAGCTCCTTGGAGATTCCAGGGAAGGGTAGAAATGTTTTGAATGCGGGTTCGAGTGATCGTAGATCATGTTGGTTTTTATTTGGTGGTGTAGGTACCAGTTTCAGATTGTACATTCGAGTGAATGAATTTTTGTGAATGTGTTTCTGATATCTGAAGAGGTAATGTTGGGTATAGATAAGTTGAAGGGTACCTACTTGCTCAGTTCAAATGTTGTAGCTTTATTGTAATGATTTTTCTTTTCATCTTAATTTGATAGCACAATGTTCTAAAAGATTTACTTCAATGAAGCAGAAATCCTGCTTATTTTTTTTTTGTTTTTTAAACTCATCTCAGCTCTTTTTGATGTAATCTGTCTTGTTAGGAACTATAGGAAGCAAGACAAAAAATATTTCACCTCATCTGCGATGGATGAATGGAATAGCATCAAATGTGAGCTAAAATCTTAAATGATATGAGACGTGTTCAACTTATAAAAAATTAGCTTCAAAATATGAGCTAAAATTTTGAATGGAATGAAAATTTTCATTTTTAATATTTTTTTCCAATTTTAGCGTAAGAATTTCTAAATTGGCTAAAAATTGATGAAACATTGTGTCCCATTGAGCTAAATTTCGAAATCACTCATGAAAAAAATTGTGCAAAAATACGGAAAATAGATCAAATATTTACCTAAATGAAAATATTAAGTCGTGAAAAAATCAAGCCCACGGTGAATAATTAAAACTGTGAAATTATCCTAGAAATCACTCGAAAGTTACCAAAAATTACTACATTTCCAGTGATAATAGTGTCAATGTCATCAACTCCAAGAACGCGAAAAATTCAACGTGATGGAATTTTTTCATCAATTTTTCAGTGATCAGCGCGAAAAATTGTATAAAAATCAACAATCAAAGTTGAATTTCTTACACGTTTTTCGTAATTTTGAAAAAATAGATCAAAAAGTCATTTTTTTTCATGAATTGAATTAGACCAAATAAGAGGGGGTGATCGAGAGAGGAAATAATTGGTAGAATATCGAGAAGAGTGTAATGAAATTCAGCGAAAACATGATAAAAAAATTACTTGCTGGAACCTGACCTCTTCAACATGTTTTAATATATCGCTTGAATTTGTCAGTGAGACGTTCGCAAACGATTCGCTCAAGGGGAAAAATCGCCCAGTCAAATGAACTGCAGGTGAAATAAAAGATAAATTGTAAATTGCATGACGCAGGCATCGTACCTGGTTACTTTTGAAGTACGTGTAGTACTTTTTTCGCCGAAAGTTAGGGATACTTTGGTTACCTTTTTCCATCACAAGTTTACCTACTATTGGGGTTTTCTTCTGAGGTCAAATTCACTCATGTTATCAAAAAATATTGGAATTTTCTGAGAACTATTGTTGTACAGAATTTGAAAATTTTGACGGCGTGAAAAATAAATAAACTTTTCGCATAAAGAATGAGGTTGTTTTGCTCTTCGAATTATCAATGTTTCAAAATTTCTGCCCTCGCTTCGCTCGAGCTAATTTGAATTACATTCTGGAAATTTTCAAAGATTTTTGAGATTATCAAAGTCAATTTAGAGAAATTCCGGAAACATGGCCATTTCAACAAGGTTGAAAATTCAAATGAAAATTTTTCATTGGGTCTCAGTGGTGCCTCTTTCCACAGAAAATGATTTTGAGGGTTACCCTCCTCTTCTTCCATTTTCATTTGAGAAATTTATTGTTTCTCGTCAAAAGGAATCGGGGAATCAGAGATTATGAAACTGCATACAAACGAGCATAAAAGCAAAAAAAAAATGGTTACCTACTCAATTTTTTAGCGTTAGAAATGAGATGATTTCAATTACCTATTGGATTTTTTTGATTATCCGTCCTAATTGGGGCTGAAGGTCTGGCAGATAACGAAAATAGCGGATAATCCCGAAATAACATTTTCAGGGAAATTATTTTCGCTTAGGTGAAATTAAAGAAAAAAATTGCAGCTAAAAAGCGAAAAAAACATGATTTTTCAGAAAAAATTTGAAAAAATTAGCAGAAATGAGAAAAATATGCGTTGAAAAGAGTAAAAAGAGTAAAATATTAAATATGCTGCAATATGCGCTAAAAACAGCCAAAATATGGAAAATATGTATGTATCCGCCCTCAGTAGGTCGTATAACCCGGTAGGGAAGGGGCGGACGAAATTTTGTCGGATAATGGGGAGTCTTCTGTAATATTCGATTTTTTGGGTTTGAGCTCTCTCAAGTGTTCAATACGAGGCGTTTTCAACTTATAAAAAATTAGCTTCAAAATGTAAGTTGAAATTTCAAATGAAATGAAAATTTTTCATTGTTTATTTTTTTCAATTTTCGAGATTTTTTAAAGGTTTTTTTTTAGTCATTTATTATGCATGAAATTTTTTGATGTCAAATAAGCCAAAGAACAGGGATTGACATGAGAAAGAGTTCCAAGTAGATCACAATCCAAGAAGTCCGTCCACAAGGTCATCAATATCATCAACGCCAGCAAAAAGTCATCTTTAATTACCTACACAAAATCGAACGCAATTGCCAAAAATTGATTAAATATTTTCAAAATTCAATAATAATTTGTCAAAATTGCAAAAAATTATCATAATGAGCGAAATTTTGCACAAGTTGCTTGAAAATTTAATGAAATGTAATAAAAATTGTTTAAGTTAAAAATTAATGAAACATTGTGAAAAATTGAGAAATATTTCGAAATCAGTACGAAAAAATTGTACAAAATTACGAAAAGTGGATCGAATATCGAAATGAAATAATTGTGAAAAAATTGAGCAAACGAAGAATAATTAAAACTGTAAAATTATCATATATAAATCGCTCGAAAGTTACCAAAAATTAATTCAATTTTCAGTGATAATAGCGTCATCATCTCTGAGAATGTGGAAAATTCGACGTGATGGAATTTTTTCGGTGATCAGCGCGAAAAGTTTTATAATAATCAATCTTCAAAGTTGAATTTCTTACGCACTTATCTAATTTAGAAAAAGTAGATCAAAAGGTAGTCTTTTTTCATGAATTGAATTAAGGTAAAGTGGGGTAATTCCGATATGGGGTAATTCCGATAGCAAGCCCTAGCTTTGTTGCAAAACACATTTTGGCACAAATGATGAAGAAAGTAGGTAATTTTAGGGCTAACCTACACCCATTAATGATCAGATGGTCCATCTGCTCCGTTTTGTCAAGTCTGTGCAGTGTTCAAAATCTGAATGCCCAAAACCTTTGCTGCAAAAAACAGTGCATTTTTGAAACTCGTTTTTACTGTTCAAAACTTGTCGAAAAATTCTGTTTAGAAGTTGAAATTTGATGGATACGTGTTTAAGTGTCAGTACCTCTTTTGATTTTGCTTTTTTAATTATTTGTTTAGTGGTGTTGAATTATTAAACATGTCGATCATTTTTCATGCTGCGGGGTAATTCCGATAGCCCTAGCAAAATTGCCCTGTAATGTTTTTTTCTCAGTTTTGGTGTAGTATTGTTTCGGGGGGTCGAAATTATCAACGAAAATCCTCAAAAGGGGGCTTTTTTCTCTAGTTGGTCTAGTTTTCAAAAATTATGCCTCAAAAATGCATATTTGTGAAAAATTTTCAATTTTTGTTCTAATGATTCAATTTACATGAAATAAAAACCTAAGTGTGCAATAAATGGTATATTTCAACATTACTGGCTCGGAATTACCCCAGGAGAATTACTTTCCTTATAAAACTCATTATCGGAATTACCCCAAAAATGGGGTAATTCCGATCACTCGACCTTCCAAAATGTTTTTTCAATTATATGTATGAAGCCTCCTCACAAATCACTCTTCAATATAGTCAACGTGTAGCTGAAGGACGTAGGAATAAAGTTGTTTCATCATTTTTGCTCCAAAATGTACAGGAAATCCAAAAAATGAGAAATTGCTAAAATTTTGAATTTTGCCATCGGAATTACCCCACTTTACCTTAGGCCAAATGAAAGGAAGTGACGAGAGAGAAAATAATTGATAGAATAGTGAGAAAAGTGTTATCAAATTCAGCGAAAACATAAAAAAATTACTTGCTGGAAATTGTTGAAAAATTGACAAGATGATTATTTATTTGTTTTAAAAATGAAATTAGGTGTCAATAAGGTAACGTGACAAAGTTTCGACAGTTTCATTTCCATCATCAAAAGCTATTAGACTAGAGTCGAATTCGTTCAGTATAAATGAACTGGTGAAATAACGAATTAATTGTACATAAATTGCATGACGCAGCCATTGTATTTGGTTACCTTTCAAGTAGCTTAGGTACTTTTTTCGCCAAAAGTTACTTTGGTTACTTTTTTTACACACCCATCGAATGTTTACTATTGGTTACTTTAATTTTCTTGTTGAAAAGCTAATTTTTTGGTTCATTTCGAGCAAATTTAAAAAAAAAAATCAATGATTTTTCCATATTTATCACATTGCATCTTCATCAAAAATAATTTTGTTTTTCTTCTGAGGCCAAGTTTACTCAATGCTTCAAAAATATTAGAATTTTTTGAGAGCTATTGTGGTACAGAATTTGAATGAGGTTATTTTGCTCTTCGAATTATCAATGTTTCAAAACGTTTTCCCTCGCTTCGCTCGAGCTAATTTGAATTACATTCTCAACATTTTTAAAGATTTTTCAGAATATATAAGTCAATTTAAAAAATTCCGGGAACATGGCCATTTCAACAAGATGAAAATTCAAATGAAAATTTTCAATGTCTCAGTGGTGCCTCTTTTGACAGAAAATGTCTTCGATAATTACCCTCCTCTTCTGGGGAATCAGAGTTTATAAAACTGCATGGGTACAAACGAGCTTGAAAGCCAAAAAAAAAATAAAGGTTACTTACTCATCATTGTTGTCGTTGTCATTCTTTAAAATTCCAAACTCAAAAGAGGGAATTTGAAAAAACAATTTTGCTCATATATTCGATTAGAGAAATGAGCGATGGAATGAAAAAAACAGTGTAAATTATTAAGTTACAGAAACTGAAAATAGAAACCAACAGACACATTGAAAATATGAACCTAATAAATTTTAAGGAAGGAAAAAGTATTAAAAATTGAAAAAAAGGTCAAGCCGCATTTCCCAAAATCACCAATATCCAAAGGACCAGGAATCACAGTATGGTGAAAAATGTATATTAGAAATAAGAATTTATGTCACCGAGAGAGCTTTTTTCATGAAGTTGAAAAATCGCATCGCATATCCAACACTAAAAAAAAATTGAAATTTTAATTGACAAATCAAAACAATCCTGAAAATTGACTCAATCTGATGCTTTTTTCTGAGTCCAATGGTTTCCATTTCAAAACATTTTATCCGTTGGTTTTGGGATAGAACATGGAAAAGTGCGTCAGAAAATCATCAGACAGGTAGTGGGAAAATGAAACCTGTTGTCGCAAGTAGACAGTTTTTATTCTATACTGAAGACAAAACTGTATTGATCAGGCTCAGAGTAGGGTTTGCGATGCGGGTTTCATTTCAAAAAACGTTATCTGGTCATTTTGAGATAAAACATGAAAAAATGCATTGGAAAATCACCAGGCAGCGTGTGCAAAAAGGTAACTTGTGGTCACAAAAATAGAGTTTTTATCCTACACAGATGAGTTTTCTATTAGGATTAGGCGTAAATTCTCAAAAAATCCTAAAAGGAGTCTTTCCATTTCAAAAAGTTTCATCTGGTGGTTTTTGGATGAAACATGAAAAATTGGATCAAAATATCACCAGATAGGGTGTGCAAAAAGGGAACCAGTAGCCGCAAATAGACAGTTTTTATTATACACTGATGACATTACCATTTTGATAAGGTTCAGATTTGCAGAAAATGTCAAAGAGTAGGGTTTGCGATGTGGGTTTCATTTTAAAAAATTTCATCTGGTGGTTTTGGAATAAAACATGAAAAAATGCACTGAAAAATCACCAGATAAGGTGTCGAATATTGACAGGTTATATTCCACTTTGATGAGTTTTCTATTTGGCTAAGTCGAAAATCTCAAACTGCTACTCGCTGACATTCGCGATGTGGTTTCAATTTCAATGAGTTTTACATATCTGCTTATTTTGTGATGCAACATGACGAAATGCATCAGAAAATCACCAGACAGGGTGTGCAAAAGAGAAACTACATATTGAATTAGGCCAAATAAGAGAAGGTGATGAGAAAGAAAATATTTGGTAGAATATTGAGAAAATGTTATCAAATTCAACGAACACATAATACATATAAAAAAATTACTTGCTAGAAATTGTCAAAAAATTAACAATGATACCTTACCAAACACAATAAACAAACACATGGATCTGAATCGAGATTGACTTGGAGTACATACATATAATCGTACACTGATGAGAATACTTTGAACCCCTTTCGAAATGGCCATTGGTTTCCCATTTGCACTTCCAAGTGTTTAGTCCCAAGTCCTTATTAAAGTACAACAATAATGAAAATTCGTTTTTTCCTAATTGACTCTCAATTATCAGAAAAAAGTTCACTACTGACAACAGAAAATATATCAAAAAAATCGAATATTTATCATGATGCATCTTTTATCAAAAATAATTTTGCTTTTCTTCTGACGCCAAGTTTAAGACGTTTAAGTACTCATATTTTCAAAAATATTAGAATTTTCCGAAAACTATCGTTGTACATAATTTGAAAATGTTGACGGTGTGAATCAACTTCTCGCATCAAGAATGATTTTATTTTGCTCTTCGAATTATCAATGTTTCAAAACTCTTGCCACTCGCTTCGCTCGAGCTAATTTGAATTACATTCAGAACATTTTTAAAGATTTTTGAGATTACAAAAGTCAATTTGAAAAATTCCGGAAACATGGTCATTTTAACAAGATGAAGATTCAAATGAAAATTTCCCATTGTGTCTCAGTGGTGCCTCTTTTGACAAAAAATGTCTTCGAGGATTACCCTCCTCTTCTTCTTATTCTTCCACACTCATTTGAGAAATTTATTGTTTTTAGTCAAAAGGAAACGAACAATCGGAGTTTCTAAAACTTCATACAAACGAGCATTAAAGCCAAAAAAAAAAAAGTAGTAACTACTCAATTTTTTTAGTGTTTTGAGAAGAAAACGAGAACAAAATTCAATGTACCTATAATTGTCATTAATTTTGGTGGTTTTGCGAACTTGAAGATGGCGAAAGTTGGTTCCTACGCATGGTTGAGAAATGTTCTGGAAGATTTTTTTTAGCTTCCTACTTCTCGTATTGATGATATTTTTTGCTTAGACCATCGGAATGGTGCTGATGCAAGAAACCAAAACTGAAAAAACAAAAATAATAACTCATTGTTTTGACCACCTCTCCCCCTTTTCATCGCAATGTTGCCGTATTCAGCGTAAAATTATTTCCCTTGTGACGCACATATCACCAGAGGTACCTGAAAACACTACCTCAACGTGAATTTAAATTTCATTGATCAATTTTCGCAATTTGAAATACTTAAGAAGAGCAGGAAAAAAACGAAATTGAGATTTTTTGGAAAAAACTCAAAATGATTGTGATTGAGCTCTCTCAAGTGTTCAATACGTGCCCTGCCTCAGGTCTTTACCAAGGTTCCTGTTGAAATAAGAACGAAGTTGCTCGAATTTCGACTTCAATTACTGAAGAAAAATACTCTAACTTGTCGACGGAATTGAATAAAATGTGACTAATTTGTGTGTCTAACCTTGGGCCCCTGCTGAACTCAGGGTACATAAATCTACCCGGCTAGCGACGCGAGGGCCTCTAGGTAGCAAGATAAGGAAAAGCTATACCGCGTTCAGCTGATTTTTTTCTCAAAAATTGTCCAAAAGTATTGAGCTTTTTCGCAGCTGATAAGTCTCTTTATTTTTACGTAAAATTGTCATAAGTGGAGAAGTAAAAAATCTCACTTTTCAAAAAAAAAAAAATACAAAAAACTGTGCTTACCTAGTTTCTTATTCTTAAATGCTAACTGATATTATAAAATTTGTCATATTTTCATAGCGAAGTTGCTGAAGGGAAGCCACACCATGTTGGCAAAATCAGAAAACCTCCAACCGATTAGAGTTCATAAGGACACTGCCGAACTCAGGGTACATAAACTTACCCGGCTAGCGACGCAGTGGCCTTGTACCTAATGGTGTGTAAAGTAAGAAATAACCTTTGAAAACTAGCACAACAACAGGAAAGTTGTTCGTCACACTTGAAGTCGATTCGAATTTCAGTCGAAAGTATATAGCCCAAGCTGAAGAAGAAAGATCTGAAAGACGAATTAGGCAGCCGCTGAAGGCAGCAAGTAGCAATGATTCCCCAAAATTGTGTTTCTTTGTTGGTTTAAAATTATCACAAACATAAAATACACATATTAAATAATGCAATACACACAGTATTTAAAATGACGAAAAGCAAATCGAATATTGAATTAATTGAAAGTTCAACTTCGATGTACATTTTAATCGTCTTTGGAAAATCAGTGATATTAGTATAAAAATACAAAAATTGGTCAATTTGATTTAAATTCAATTTGGAGATGTATGATGTGGTCTCATGGGTGGCTTATTGCTAGAAAAATTATTTAAAACTAGATTAGATTATGGGCGAAATCCCCCTCTTCAAACAATTGTATATTGAATATTTATGCTTAGAAAATTTGAATTATACTCTTTCAAACAAGACAAACGAAGGCTCAAAAACATGATTGAAATAAGAGAATACAAGAATGCTCTATTTTGATGCACTTGGGTCTATTTGGTTTGAAAAAATCGAGGTCATCTAAAGAAACAGAGAAGAGACAGGGAGCTAAAAATCGTATACCTTGGTCTTTAACCATACACTATACAGGAACTTGCCATCTTCTAGTTTCAGAACCGATGTAAAGAGTTGAATCACTTATTTTATGAGCTCATACCCTTCTTTAATCCGGTATTTGTAAAATTTCTGTCGCAGCACATACTTAACGAAAAAACTACAGAAGTTGTGCACGCAATAAAAAATTCCTCGTGCATTTAGATGACCAATTTTTTGAATTATTTTCTGTCAATTGTTGAGAAACCTCAAATTAAAACTTTTCGTCCTTAATTAATATCAAAATGGGCTATTTTGAATTTTTGAAACAATTTTCGACTTTTCAAAGGTTTGAATTTTTAAAATAGAATTTGGAGGTCGGTCGTTTGTTTCATACTACATAATCTTGATTTTGATCGAAAATAAAAGTAGATATGGGAAGTAATTTTTCTCAGACCTAAGCAAGAGAAAGGTAAAGATGCTAGACGAGAAATATGCTAAAGTCAATATTTTTTGAACTTTGAAGTGAAATTAATTTCATTTTTCAACATTGAAAGAGGTCAATAAAAAAATATGATTACTTACAGGTGCTAAAGAGGGACATTCTATGTTAATTTACACTATCTCAGGAGTATATTTTTATCAGTTGGTAAATTCCAGAAAAATTGAAAAAAATCGAATTTTCAAAGAATGTATGTAACAAAAATGGTTGAGAGGGTACCCAATAGCACCTATAAAAGTTACAGCGTTACTTTTCTTTTTAACCCTTCTGGAGCGATTTGAAATTTCTGGAGGAAATTAAGAAATGCCTGGAAGCCCCAGAATGACCTAAAACTAGTAATTGTGAATTATTTAGAGGAACTATTCACATTGGTTCATTTTCTGAAAAAAAAAATCAGTTTTGTGAAATAGTTCACAAATCACCTTTTGAAACAGCTTTTTTGAATTTATTACATTTTCAAAAATTCTCTGAAAATCCAAAAATGATCTCGAAGGTCTGAATTACGGTTACAAGCATTTTAGAACGTGCTCTTCCAATCTAGTTCTGTTTTGTGCGAATCGGAGAGTGAGTTCAAAAAGTTCTCTGTTAGTAAGATTTTTTTGTTTTTTGGGGGGGGGGGGAGGTGGTAAGAAAAATGATTCTAATCTGAAATAAAATTCAATTTGTTGGATTTTTATAATTGAGATGTTTATCTGTTTGGAGGTTTTCAAAGAAGATATCCAGCATAATAGTATTCAATCGTTGATCTACCTACCTATTCTAAATTACCTACCAGAAAATATTACGTATCAACAAGGTTTTGAGGAATGTTGATCAAGAATCGTTGACAACTTCTGAACTTCGTTTGAATTTAGATATGTACATTTATTTCTTCGTTTGAAAAGACTGAAACAGTTGATGGTGCTTTTAATAAAAAAGGCAACAAACATTTCAATAAACCAAAGCCTACTTCTACTACTGGCACCTTTATGAATTCTGATTCTCAATCGAAGTTTTCTCAAATCAGACCTACTGAACTGAAATGTATTTATTGTCAAGGTAGTCATTATAACGACGAATGGAAGTCATATTATTCTACTGTTTTAGATCGAAAAAACAAGATTAAGGGTGTATAGTTGTTTCAACCATGCGTTTATTGTAAAAAGGTGAAAAATCATCATCGTAGTTTGTGTCTGAAGAAGTTTCCAGCTAATAAAGAATCGTCAACTTCATTATTAGAAATTGATTTTAGTTTGATTGATCCTTCTACTTCGTCATCCGAACCTCCTTCAGAACTGATGCTGGCTCTAAATGAAAAAAACTGATGCAGACTGCTTTGGTTTGAAGTTCTGTTTCAAACTTCTACTTCAAAGAAAGATCTTTACTCGATAGTGATTCTCAGAGATCTTAGGTTACCTACCTGGGATGAGCCTCCATAAATGCTTTTCTAAAGAACTCCGGATAATATTTTTCGATAAGCTGGCGCCCCCTGGAAACAGTAGTTCAACTACTGCCCACTCATCCCAACACCAGTCGATCATGCACCCAAAGCTCAACTAATGTTATATTTTATAAGTCGACTGGATAGGAGACCTACCTCTGATTTAGTCAAGTATCTGAATTTGAAAATTTATGATTCTCAATTTTTATCGATTTTAAGCTTTGGTAATTCTGAATCTAAAATTTTGGAAAGACCTTGAGTAAAGTTAAATATTGAGTTACTTGATGGTACAAATTTCTAAATAATGAATGAAATATAATGAACAATTCGAATATCTCTTACTTGAATACATGGTCAAAATCAAAAACAAAAATATTATAAAAACATTCCAAATAAAATTGGATTTTTATTTTTCGGAAAAAAATAAACAACTTAGAGTTCAAAAAACTCAAACGTAAATACCAATGGCGTTGATACGCTCAGAACATAAATACAGACGATGTTGCGTCGTTGAAAATCAAAAAAATAATAACGAGCGCTCAAATATGTACAAAGTTTCTAACTTAAACATTTAAAAATCACGAATAACCAGTGATTTGTATAAATTTACTTACTGTTAGCTTTATGATGGCTTTATGGAGTGCATGGATTGAAAACTTAAGGTACATCACCACTAGCAAATAAATGTAAAACTGATTTTTAAATCATTTTTCATTTTTTAAAGCCATTAGATGGATTGGAAAGTCCCAGTAAGCATTGCAATGTCACTGAGGAGATATGTAATATTGCATTGTGATGTCCTGTAACTTAAGTACTGGTGATATAAAATGTACCCAGCAAAATGGTCACCAAGCATCACTCACACCAGTGTAGGGACATTTTTGCAATGTCACATAAATATTAACTTACACTGAAATATTCGAAAAAAAAAATTAAAATCATAAAATGATAGGGTACCTTTAAAATAATAAGATGTATTTTTGATATGAGGAAATATGCCCTGATCGCCTTAGCAATGATTGAATTAATCCCTTCGTACATTTACTCGTAATATTCATTAGCTTAGGTATATGAGATTTATGTATACTGGAAGTATGGCAACGTGAGAACTACGCATAGAGGGGAAAATGATTTATTTGTCCGGTAGCTCTTAGATCGAGGGAAAACTTGAGGGTACGAGCATCGGATCTCCAGCCACAAACCTCACTTGGAATAAGCTATTCGCGATGGCTGGTTCTTAGTCACAAATAGACATATAGGCAATGATGAAGGCCTTAAAACCTTCATCCCTCTCAACTGTTTTCGCCCACTGTCACTGTGGATAATTAGTTTAATAATGTGAATTAATTAAATACGTTCATTTAAATTAACCATTTCACGGGTATTTCTCCGATCCGGTACCTATCGGGAAATATGGAATAAAATAACCAAATTCTGTCGCTGATCTTAGTATGAGTGGATCACAGGAGAGGCAGAAAATAAGCAGTGTCGTAAGTTGTGAAATAGACTTATTAGTTAGATAATAATATTTTCGAGGGACTTAACACACCTAGTCTAATTAAATAATACATAACTGCATCGCCAAGTAGTGTTAATTAAGCTTAAACTTAATTATATTACGAGTCTCTATTTTATGTGAGATGCCAAGTAGAGGTCGAGTCCTTTATCGAACATGAAATAATGCTTGTTATGTTACATCCCAATTGGCAAAAATTTGAAAAATATGACTGTCATTTTCCCAGTCATAACCCCAGTCACATTAGTTCCGTTTCGTCCTCAGAAATGACAACCAATCAGAAAGCAATGAAATACAATATGGCTGCTTCCTCTGTGGAACACAATTCAGACCAGTCAGCTCACCAGTCATATTACCACTCAGTTTTGTTTTTTCTGACTACTTTTTGGTGAAATTTTTTTAAAATGGTAAACAGGGGTGCTAACCGTAACCGCAAAAAAACCGAAAACCGTAACCGAAACCCAAACAAGAACCATAATTTTAGCCATTTTCAAACCCTAACTGAAAACAAAAACCGAAATTTCATAGGTTTTTTAAAAACCGTAAAAAACCATAACATTAATAATGAAGCAGAGTGAGTGAAACTGAAACCTAAACCAATATACCTAATTTATTTCGGTTTTTTTCATTTTTCAGTTTGAGTTTTTCCAGTTTTTTCAATTTTTTTTTGGGGATTTTTTCACATTTTTGATTTTTGAGACTCAAAATCCAGGGAAATTGGTAAATTTACTAATTAGTATTCTTGAAAAATATATAGATACCTATACTTTTTTTAGAATTATCAATTTATTATGACATGACTGCAGTTTGTTTTCTAAGATTGAGAAATTTTGAAGAAATTAAAAAAAAATATGTAAAACCGAAAAAAACCGAAAACCGAAACTGAAACTGAAATTTTTGTATATAAGATCAAAACTGAAACCAAAAACCGGAATTTTGAATTTCAAAACCAAAACCAAACCGAAAACCGAAAAATTTCAAGGAAAAATTGGAGTGAAACCGTAATTGTTATTAAAATAATTAAGGTTAGCACCCCTGATGGTAAATAAATATTCAAAGTCCACTTTTTATGAGCAAGGGACTGGTCATATGTGGTAAATTATCGGTTTTGGCTCAAATATGCACTATTTGGAACCCAAACGTGGACCCATTCGCCAATAATAACAGTTGTCATATCCCCAGTCACATTAGTTCCGTTTCGTCGTCAGATTCGTTCAGTAGTCATATTCCCAGTCAGATTTAAAAATCTGACAGCACAAATTGCCAATCGAGGCATATTCCTAAATCCTTACGTGTATTTTTTTGTGCTAAAATATTAATAAATTGCTTTTAAGAATATTTCTGCGATCTCGAGTACTTTCTTGGTATTTTAGTATGATTTTTGTGTATATGGTGGATTGGTTTTACATAAGCTCTTTTCTCTCAAAGCTATCCAGGATCGAGTAATTGTTCACTCTCTAGGGAATAATTGAAGGGTTCCTTTCCAAGTCGGCCTAAGTCCATTTTTTTCGTTTCGAGAAAAACACAAATAAGTGTTTTTCTCGCCCTTCCGCTTCAATAATAAATGATGTGATTATATGGTTGTGAAGCTTGATCTTTCTGCTTTGAAGTACCGTATTGGTATTTTTTTAATTTTGCGTATTTTCAGCTCCAGAGCGCGTCAAACAGTCAGAAAAAGTGGACTTAGGCCCATTTGGAATTATCTGATTTTAAAAATTTCGAAAAAGAGCTGAAAAAACGCGTTTTTTAAAAAAAAATTCACGAATCATTAATTTAATACATTTCTGAAACAATTTCATTTGAAGCACCTTCAAATTTCGTCTATTCTGAAAAAAAAAAAAAATGAGTAAAAAAAATCTTGTATACAAATACTCGTAAAAAATGGATTTAGGCCACTTTGGAATAATCAGCTGTTTTTTCGAGCCGGCAAAACAGCGCTCCTGAGCGAAAAAAGTAACGCCAGGTGTTGGGACAAGGTGATAAAGGTGTTAACCGACCTGTACCAGCAGATGGCGCTGCTAACTCAAAAATGATAAAAATGGACTTAGGTCGACTTGGAAAGGAACCCTTCAATTCTTGACTTCACCCCTTAACCAACTCAAATGATAATATCTCCCTAGGTATCTCAGTATTTCCCACTCTCACTATATGTGACGCGGCACAACAAAATCGACCTTCGGACTGAAAAAATTATTTTTCACTTTTTGACGGATTTTTGGTCCTCGGACATTCAAAAATCGTTTAAAACCACCCAGAAGTCCCTATGATTTGCATAGCTCCATATACATGGTAATCCAGTCAGAAGTGTGCTCATTTTTTTGATTTTTTTAAAATTGTTTCATTATTTCAACTTTTAAATCGACCTGGAGGCGAAACAAAGCGTTCTACAAGAAAAATATGTCAAGCAAAGTTGTAGAGAATTAAATTTCCAAAAACCTATAAGAGGTTTATTTTTCTCCAAAATGCATAGTTTTTCCGTTTTTCTCAAAAAACAAAAACCTCATGATGATTACCATAAAATTTCTGTTTTTTGAGAAAAACGGAAAAACTATGCATTTTGGAGAAAAATAAACCTCTTCTAGGTTTTTGGAAATTTAATTCTCTACAACTTTGCTCGATTTATTTTTCTCGTAGAACGTTTTGTTTCGCCTCCAGATCGATTTCAAAATTGAAAATAATGAAAAAATAAAAAAAAAATTGAAAAAATGAGCGCAATCATGACTGAGCCCTCTGTATTAATGTAAATAACCATTTTACCCAGTGATATTCACACAAAACAGGCAAGAAACGTTATCCAAGACTATGTTTAGCTCAGTTTATCCGGAGAACGTGATTAGAACGCAAGCGCTTCCGCTAAACGAGCAGAACTGGACTGAAAACTTTAACCCCCCATAACTCAAAAACTTGTTTTCAGTTCGAAGGTCGATTTTGTTGTGCCGCGTCACATATATCATTTTCTGCAAAAATATTCTCTTCTCTCAACTCCTGAAGTTTGGAGTTGAGATTTGAGGCTGTTGACTCCGCCACATTTGGAACAGTCTCCAGCGTCCATCATTAATGAGGGCAAATTCGCATGAGACAGTATCTTCCTTATATACTAATTGTCAACATACAAAAAAAGGGCGGACAAAAGCCTTAACACTTTATTATAACTTAATTCATGAAAAAAAAAATCTATCCAGTATACAGGTACAAAAAATAGGAAAAGGGCTTTTGTCCAACTTTTTTTCAATTTAATTTTTTTTAATTAGAAAATATTAATGTATATTTTTCTACACATAACAAATTTGAATCGTATATTTTTATCAATCAAATTGGAAAAATTGTTTTATTTTTTTGACACTGAATTCATCATTTATGCAGTCATTATTTTTCTGAATTACATTATCAAAATAAATATTCATGTAATGCTTTAAATGGTGGTGGGGTCACACTCTCTTTATATCAGTAAATTTTATATTTAAATTTTTAAAGAAACGTATATAGTTAAATGTTCTATGTTAATTTTTAAGCTCATGAATATCCTTCAAGAGGGTGGACGGGGGGTAAGAATTCTTTTAAAAGATTTTTTTGGGGTGATCATTTCTATGATTTAATTTCGACTGAGAAAATTGTAACTCAACCTGGACTGTATTTGGTCAATTCAAAGTTAGGATGGATACTTTGAAAGGTGGGTATTCTGCTAATTCGATTTCAGATACCTTAACTTTAACTACCATTGTTGAATCATTCGAATCAAATCCTGCAATGAGTTTTCTAACTCGCGTTATTCCTTCAAACATGCAATTGAAATGTTTTGAAAATGATTCCTTCTCCTTTGTCTCCTGATACTTTATTAAAAAATTTTGGAATCTTGAAAATATTGGTATCATCGAAAATCCTATTGAAACAGACGATGATTATGCTTTGAAACATTTTAATGATACTGTTCAATTTGAAAATGGTCTGTATAATATTACTTGGCCATGGATTTCATATCCTCCCAAGGATCTCTCAGATAATTATAAACTTTGTTTTGGTCATTTAAATAGTCTATTAAAACAGTTTGATGAAAAACCTGATTTTTTGAAGAAGCATGATTCGCTTATAAAGGAGCGAGAAAGTTTAAGTAGGTATCATTGAAATGGTTGATGACCTTTCTAATGATCAAGAATCGGTGACTCATTATTTACCTCATCATGCGGTGGTGAATGATGAAAAATCAACTACCAAAGTTCAAATTATCTATGATGGATCCGCTGAGGTAAATAAAACTACATAAAAAAAGTACATATCAGTGAATGTCTTCATCACGGTCCTGTTTTGTTGACTTATTTGTGCACTTTGTTGCTTTTGTTTCGTTTGCAAGAAGTCTGTTTAGTGTCAGACATTGAGAAAGCATTTTTGCAAATCGGTTTGCAAGATTGCACCAGAGATGCAGTTCGTTTCATGTGGCTTGAAGACATTTATTTTCCTTCCACTGAGAATATTTAAGAGATGAACATCTCGATTATAAAAATCTAACTAAGTACCTATTTGAATTTTATTTCAGATTTAAATCAATTTTTCTTGGGGGTGGGCCGGTGGGGGGGGGGGTGGCTGTATTTGTGCTGTTAAAATTGTTTTCGAGTTTGAGCCGGATGGTTGAAAATGTTTCCTCACAAATCAAACTGACAAATCGATCTTTTCATTGCATCAGCTATTTTTTTTAGAAAGCTTTAGAAATAATTTTTCTGCAATGGCGTCCAGAGGTAAATTATGTTTTACGTTCCACCCTCGAAACCCAAACTTTTTTCATTTGTGAGGACTCGTTTTATCGAGATTTTCTCCCATTGTTGAAGTATTTAGCACCCTATCCCCACCACTCTGGGCTCAGAGAGCAACCTACCTATATTTGAAATGGTTTCATCGTGTGTTGAACAAATCGGTTCATTCTGGATTACCTACTTGCCCCCTCAAATCTCAACTTCTTCCAATTTTGTTTTACTTCGCATAGAAAAATAGTAGGCTGTTTTTTTCCACCTACATTCTTCGTAGGTACCTACTTCTACTTACTCGTACCTATAGATAGATAGATAGATAGATAGAGATCGTAGATATTGGTTCGAGTTTTAAAGCAAAACTTATAATTCTAAAAAATGCATGAACTTTTGACAATACGTCACATTGACATGAACTTCGAACCACCCCCTTCTTCGTGGAATAATTTCGTAGCTGGTATTTTTTTTTGTCTGATATGTCTCGTTTGACGATTTTAACCCTCGTTTATTTATCATACTTACGATTGAAAAATCACAGCACCACCTCCAAGTGTACGAAGCCTCTTACACCTTAGACACCTACGCTGCTGCGAAATAACGGCTCTAAAAACCGTCTAAAAATACACATTAATTACTACTTTGCTTTCGCCATGTACGCTTGATCGGACGCCACCTTGACGTTTAATATAAAATATCTAATCGAGTTTCGCCTTGATATAATAAAAATGGTGTCGGTAAACACTTACACGTACTTGGCCTAATCGCTATCTCTAAACTTACCCCATTTGGTTAAAGTTATATTTGTTTATTGATTTGTGCAATATTGAAATAGAGGGGAAATAAGTTTTTAAACCGCCTTTTACTTAAATTATTAAACGAACGCGTGACGTAAATAATAAAAGGAATTTTTCACGTTGCTAAAGCTAGACTATAGTTTGTGTGTGTTTTTTTCTATACATACGCACAACCATCAGATGCTTTTCTTCCGATTGTTTGGTGTATATTGGAGTTTCGGTGGTTACGATACAGCTGTAAACGCCGGATGCTTTGAAGTCTATATTCTCTAATGTTAACTGCGACGCGTTCGTCTGAAACCACTAAAAAAAATTTTACGTGAAATTAACTTTTAAAAGTTTATAGTCTACGGTATATATATAGGTAGGTATGTACAAGTGGCAAAAGTGTCGTAAAAAATACGAAATAGTGGGTTTCTTGCCCTATATATCTACGCGTACTAGTGGAAGGTGAAGGTGAAAGATGGAAATATTATACGTATGAGGTCAACATTTAAATAAATTGTCATTATGGAATTTTTTAGCGATACAATAGAGCTATATGAAGTCTCGAAAGCCTGTTTTATGTAATTCCTCGTGGAATATTTTCACAAAAATGAAATGAAAATGATGGTGTAGGGCTTATTGTAAGAGATGGAGGAGGAAATTTTGTTATTATTGAAGTATCTAGATTGGAATTTTGTCAACATTCTGTGATGATCTGTTTTTTTTTGTTGGAAGGGACTAGAAATGAAAAAGTCGTGCATTCATTCGGAGTATAAAGTTGCATTATGGAAGGAAAATACAGAGAGAGTTCAAGAATCTGAGCAATTCAAAGAGAAAATTTATGAACGAGTTATTGTTGGGTTGATTAGATGTGTCGAGAAATTCCACTCTTATCTCCTCACCCCACCATTTTTCAACCATCCTTAAAATTTGATTGTCCGAAAAAAGAAAAAAGTCGTTGAAAAAAAAATGGCCCTTGAATGGGTTTTGTTAGGATATCTGATAGTCGGGGAGCCCACTTGAGGATAAATTGCACCCCCCCCCGTCGATCCTCCGGGACAACTTTTTTCTTAAAGGGGGGGTCCTAAGGAACATTTCTAGCCCTTGTACTCAAAAAAAAGTGGCCCTACACATACAAAATGGCGGCCATTTTGATTGACAGGTCAGCCAAAATCGCAGATTTTACGTTCCAAAATGGGACTTGCACAAAATTTTTCAAACTGTACAAAGGTAGATCGAAAGATCAAGCAAAAATTTATCACCTGTCAAAATTTCAAGTGCTAAAGTGCGTTTTCCGATTTTTGGTGAATTTTTGAAAATCAAATTTAGGCCAAAAATGAGGGAAAAAATCAAAATTTTACCAAATTGACCAAGAAAGCTGAAATTTGGGGTACACTCTATTTTCGACATGCCAAATCGATTGGAACCGATTTCAAACCGTTTTGAGCAGTTCTGGAGCCTCCAGCAAATTTTCGAAACTCGAAATTCCCACAAAATTTCACCAAAATGGAGTTGGAAAGCTGAACTTTATTCTGCAAACTAATTTCAATACGCTAAGAAGTCAACTGCTGGGGGATTTCAAATCGTTTTGGAGCCTCCGACGACTTTTTGAGAATTCCTGGAGCCTTCATCAGATTTTTGAAACTTTAAATTGTCACAAAATTTCATCAAAATGTAGATGGAAAGCTGAAATTTACTCTACACTCCAATTTTAACACCCTCTGAAGACGACTTCAGGTGGGTTCAAATCATTTTGGAGCCTCCAGAGACTTTTTGAAACTTAAAATTCCCGCAACATTTTACCAAATTGGAGTTGGCAAGCTGAAAATTTACTTTGCAAACTAATTTCAATACGATATGAAGTCGACTACATGGTGGTTTCAAATGGTTTTAAATTGTTTTGAAACTTCCAAGCTCCTTCTTGCGAATTTCAATTTTCCAAAAAACACCATACGACCTCTCAAAAGGTGGCTGGAGGCTCCAAAACCACTTGTAATCCACCAGCAGACGACTCCGTAGCGTATTAAAATTAGTTTGTAGAATAAATTTTGACTTTCCATCTCCGTTTGATGAAATTTTCAGGAAATTTAAAGTTTCAAAAATTTACTGGAGGCTCCAGTAATTTTCAAAAATCGCTGGATGCTCCAAAACGATTTGAAATCCCCCAGCAGTTGACTTCTTAGCGTATTGAAATTAGTTTGCAGAATAAATTCCAGCTTTCCAACTCCATTTTGGTGAAATTTTGTGGGAATTTCGAGTTTCGAAAATTTGCTGGAGGCTCCAGAACTGCTCAAAACGGTTTGAAATCGGTTCCAATCGATTTGGCATGTTGAAAATAGAGTGTACCCCAAATTTCAGCTTTCTTGGTCAATTTGGTAAAATTTTGATTTTTTCCCTCATTTTTGGCCTAAATTTGATTTTCAAAAATTCACCAAAAATCGAAAAACGCACTTAAGCTCTTGAAATTTTGACAGGTGATAAATTTTTGCTTGATCTTTCGATCTACCTTTGTACAGTTTGAAAAATTTTGTGCAAGTCCCATTTTGGAACGTAAAATCTGCGATTTTGGCTGACCTGTCAATCAAAATGGCCGCCATTTTGTATGTAGGGCCACTTTTTTTTTTGAGTACAAGGGCTAGAAATGTTCCTTAGGACTCCCCCTTTAAGAAAAAAGTTGTTCCGGAGGATCGACGGTGGGTGCAATTTATCCTTAGGCGGGCTCCCCGACTATGATCTTTGGCAATCGCCTCCTTTTTGGTGAAGTAGTGAAAAATTTCAGTTCCCTTCCCCTTCTATTCCTTAAGAAATGTTAATCTAGTATAGTGACCTTGGAATAGAAAATGTTTCCGGTCGAGAGGCTGTACGTTATTATTCTATCTGTTTCTGTACCTTCCACGTCGTGCTATTGTATTGAAGATCTCTGAAACTTGACCATTTTGTTGTTGTTGTTTTTTAAATTCTTATAAATGGGTGTTTCATTTTTTCAAAAATAGTATTTTTTAGCAAGTTTTATTTAATTTTAAAAGAAACACTCGATTTCTCACATGAATAAAAAATTGAAACCCACAGAATTTACTTTTGAGTTTTCTAAAGTCAGAAGACTCGAGTTTACGGAGGCTGTTTTTTTACTTATAATTCAGATAATATACTTATTTAAGATAATAGTTTTTAAAAACGATATTACTTATGGAAAATTACCCACTTACTATAAAAATTGGAATAATTTTGCTCTTCATTTTTCGGTACCTTTGGTAATGATTATTTCATTGCTTTGTATTTCTTGCAAAATTTTATTCCATATCAGTTTTTGTTGAATGAATTTCTCGTAATTTCCCGATTGTTTTTATATCTCAAGTATCGTAACAAGATTTTCCTTAAATTTTGCCATGTTATATCACCTTTTGTAGTCAATTTAAACTCATTTTGAAGTGGTTTTGTCATAATTTTGCGGTTTCTCGCCAATTTATGGGATTTTTTACTCAACTCTTTTATCCATTTCATTGATATTTTTAATGATGATAATTATTGAAATTTTACTCAAATTTCTAGGCATTTTCAGCGAATACGAAGTGTTCTGGAAACTGACATTGTGATAAATTGATAATCAAAATGCTTGGAAATTTTCAAATTCGCAGATCTCGATGATAATGTTTTTGGAGCAATTGTCAAGATTTTTTAGCCCGAAATTAGGTCAAGATTTTACGAATTTTTGAAAGAGTTACAGGGAACTTGTGAGAATGGTTTAAACACGAGGAATTCAAATATTGTTATGGAAATATTTTTTGATCGATTTTGAAGAATTTCGAGCTCAGAACTGGTTTGAGATTTTAGAAATTTATTATTTCATCTCCACGTTCTCCCCCGTTCTCTTCACATATGCTATTATTTCAAAGATCTGTGAATATTGTCCATGTCGTTGTTGTTGTTGTTTTTTTTTCAATTCTGATATATTTTTTAAGAACAGTAGATTTTTTCAGCGATTTAGTTTTCTCTCTTCGAAAAAAAATTAAAACCTTGAGAATTCATTCTTTTTTTTTGGTTACCTAATTTTTTCAATGCGAATTTTCAAAAGTTAGAATACTCGAGTATTTTAATGTTTCCTCAGCTAACTGGATAGCTTTTAGAAAAGAACGACTCAAGACGGCTGTTTTGTTACTTGATTCAGATATAATTTGAGATCGTTTTCGAAAACGATATTACTTGTAGAAAATTATCCACTTACGTTATGTCTGTTATAGTTTAGAAGACGAATAAATGTCTGATTAATTTATAAAAATATATGAGTTTCAATTTATTTGATGGTTCCTAAAGTTCGCGCAACATGGTTTTAAAGCGAGTTTGCTATTTTTATTTTTTTGCACAATTTTAGCCCGCGTTTCGATTTTTGTTGGATGAATTTTTAGTAATTTTCCGATTGTTTTTATATCTCAGGTATTGTTAACGCGATTTTCCTTGAATTTTGCCATGTTACTCGTATATCAATTTACCGTCACAATTTAGACTCATTTTAATGTAACTTTGTGATAATTTTGCGGTTTCTCTGCAATTTATGGTACATATTTTTTAATAACTCTTATCCATGCAATTTTGACAATATTTTATTCAACGTGAACGATTTTTTAATCAATTTTCAATTCATGTTTTCATCTTTGAATTGCTTTCAATTACTCGAAGTTGAGCATCTTTTTCATTGATTCTATGTAGGTATGTATTTTTTTATCCAGAAATTGGGTAAATACAAATTTTTGAGAAAGTAATATGTGACCTATCGAATTTTGACCGATTTTGAAGAATTTCGAGCTCAGAATTAGTTCGAGATTTTAGAAATGCATTATCATTTCTCTGTACCTTCTTCCTCCGTCCTCTTCACATGCTATTGTTTTGAAGATTTGTAAAAATTTCTCATTTTGTTGTTGCTGTTTTTTTTTTTTTGACTTCTTATAACTTTTTTGAGAACAGTTGATTTTTTTCAGTGATTTTTTTAAAATTAGTTTTTTCCCTTGAAACAAAAATTAAAACCCAGAGAAGTTACTTACTCTTTTTTTTGATTACCTAATTTTTTCAAGGTGAGTTCTCAAAGTTCAGAATACTCGAGTATTTCAATGTGTTTCCTCGGTTAACTGGGTAGTTTTTGGGAAAGAACGACTTGCTTACGGGGGCTGTTTTGTTACTTGATTGAGATAATATTTGAGATAGTTTTTAAAAACGATATTGCTTATAGAAAATTACCTACTTACTTTTAAAGCGGGTGTGATATTTCTTATTTATAGTGTGGATATAGTTTGAATCATCTTCAAGAACTGTAGGTTATTTACCTCAAAACAAATTGGGTAAGAGCTAGGACGAAAAAACCACAATTTTTTCGAAAAGACCTCGTTTTGAGGACCCATACTTTTTATTGGTTCAAATTCCCATTGAATTGAGACATTTTTTCGTTGACTAAAGTTCCGATTGTCTTTTTATCTTAAGTATTGTAACATGATTTTCCTTACATTTTGCTATGTTACCTATATCACCTTATCGTGAATTTAAACTCATTTTCAAGTAGTTTTGTCATAATTTTGCGGTTTCTCTCAATTTGTGGCATTTTTTTAGTAACTCTTTACTCCATTTCATTAATATTTTTGATACTTTCTGCAATTTTGACAAAATTTCATTCAACGTAAACGATTTTTAGTTGTTTTCAAGTAACATACATACTTGACGTGTAATTTAATGTGTTTTTACAATAGGTTGAGCATATTTTTGTTTAATTTTATGTAATTTTAACGATACTCGATGGAATTCTGCTCAAACTAGACATTTTATCATCCTTCGATCATTCCAAACTACACATAATATTTTAATGCTTTTATAAAGAAGCTTTCACTTGAAGTTCCATAATTTTTCACCAATCTTGTGGCCCATCAAAATGGTGTACAATTTTTTTAGAATTTCGCCGATTTCGATGATAATGTTTTTGAGCAATTTTTGAGATTTTTTTTAGTCCGAAATTGGGTCAATGCGAATTTTTGAAAAAGTGATATGTGACTTATCAAAGTGAGTTGAAATTTTTCCAAAAAATTCAAATATTTCAAAAGAAATGTTTTTGATCAATTTCTACGAATTTAAGCTAACAATTACAGTAAATAATTTCTGCGTTTTTGAAAGAGTTCCGAGGAACTTGTCGAAATGGTTTAAAATTTCACGAGAATTCCAAATACTTTGCAATGAAAATATATTGTTGGCATGCTACGTAATTATTAAAGTAGATCAATGTTTTTACTTTTTTTAAACGTTTATCAAGAATCTGCTCGTAATTTTCCGATTGTTTTTATATCTTAGGTATCGTAACCAAGATTTTCCTTAAATTTTGCCATGTTACGTTTTTCAAGTAGTTTTGTCATAATTTTGTTCTCGCCAATTTATGGGATTTTTTAATAACTCTTTTATCCACTTCATTGAATGATATATGTATTTATCTAATGATAATTATTGAAATTTATAGACATTTTCAGCGAATGCAAAGTGTTCTGGAAACTGACCTTGTGAGTATCAAAATGCTTGGAAAATTTTCAAATTCGCAGATCTTGATGATCAATAGTTTTTTGAGCAAATGTCAAGATTTAAAGCCCGAAATTAAGACTTGACGAATTTTTGAACAAGTCATATTACCTACCTATGAGATTGTGACTGAATGACGTATCAAAATTGATTAAAGTTTTACCAAAAATTCAATTACATATTTTGAAAGAAATATTTTTGAGCAATTTTTTAAGAATTTGAGCCCAGAATTTTGGTCATGATTTCTGGGATTTTAAAGAGTTACTGGAAATCATCGAAATGGCTTAAAAGTTCACGAGAAATTCAAATATTGTAACGAAAATATTTTTTGATCGATTTTGAATAATTTCAAGATCAGAATTGATTCGAGATTTTAGAAATTTATTATTTTATCTGTAAACCTTCTCTCGTTTTGAAGATCTGTGCAAATTGTCCATTGATTTTTTTCAGCGATTTTTTTTTCAAATTTTAAAAGAAACATTAGTTTTCTCCCTTGAAAAAAAAAATCAAAATCTACCTACTTAGAGAATTTACTCTTTTTTTTTCAATCAACTAATTTTTTTGATGCGTATGTTGAAAGGTCAGAAGACTCTAGTATTTTAATTGTTTCCTCAGTTAACTAGATAGTTTTTGGGAAAGAACAACTTACGGAGCGGACACCGTTTTGTTACTTGATTCAAGTTTTCAAAAACGATATTACTTATAGAAAATTACCTACTTACTTTAGGATGATTTGATGTGCCAAAAAATTCCGTTCACTACTTTTGACTCTGATTCATTAAATCTAGAAGGGGCTCGAATAATATGCTTATCCATAGCATAATTGAATCCGTTCTACCTCCATCGAGTCAAAGATTGCAAAATAAAAACTACTAGATCGCTGTCGAATTTTTTGAACCCTCCCTTCCTCCCCGCCCCATTTTCAGCGAATGTAAAGTGTTTTGGAAAATTGACATTGTGATTTATCAGGCTTAGAAAATTTTCAAATTCGCATATCTCCATGATTAACTATATTTCTTGAGCAATTTTCAAGATTTTTTAGCCCGAAATTAGGTCAAGACTTTGCGAATTTTTGAAAAAGTCATAATTCTACGCGACGTATCAAAATGCGTTGAAATTTTACCAAAAATTCAATTATTTCGAAAGAAATATTTTTGAACAATTTTTTAAGAATTTAAGCTCAGAATCTTGGTCATGATTTCTGGGATTTTAAAAGAGTTACTGAAAACTATCGAAATGGCTTACAATTTCACGAGAAATTCAAATATTGTAACGAAAATATTTCTCGATCGATTTTGGAGAATTTCGAGCTCTCAAGAATTGGTTCGAAATTTTGGAAATTTATTATTATTTCTCTGTACCTTCTTCCATCGTCCTCTTCACATGCTACTGTTTTAAAGATCTGTAAAAATTGCCCATTGTATTTTATTTTTTTTTGAATTCTTATAAATTTTTTTAGAACAGTTGATATGTTCAGCGATTTTTTTTTTGAATTTTAAATGAAACGTTAGTTTTCTTCCTTGAAAAAAAAAATCAAAACCTACCTATAGAATTTACTCTTTTTTCAATTACCTAATTTTTTTAATGCGAATGTTGAAAATTCAGAAGACTCGAGTATTTTAATGTTTCCTGAGCTAACTGGATAGTTTTTGGGAAAGTACAACTTAGGGAGAGGAGGCTGTTTTGTTACTTGGTTCAGATATAATTTGAGATGGTTTTTAAAAACGATATTACCTTATAGAAAATTACCTGCTTACTTTTAAAGTGGATTTGCTATTGATTTTTTTTTTAAAACACGCGAGCGAATATACGACTCGATGATGATGATACTCATTATATATACTCTTATTAATTTTTTGAGAACGGTTCTTTCTTTTATTTTGAAAAAAAATCGTTCATTTTTTCCATTAAAAAAAAAAAAAAATCAAAACCCTGAGTGTTTACTCTTTTTTTTTTTTGTTACCTATTTTTTCAATGTGAATTTTCAAACGTCGAAATACTTGAGTATTTTAATATTTCCTCAGATAACTGGATAGTTTTTGGGAAAGAACGGCTTATACGGAGGCTGTTTTATTGTTACTTTATTCAGATAATATTTGAGATAGTTTTTAAAAACGATATTGCTTTGCTTATATGTAGAAAATTACCTACTTACTTTTAAAGCGGATTTACTATTTATATTTATTTTAGGAAATTATACCTATTGTTGTTTTGTAAAAATTTTTAGGTTTCTCCCTAATTTATGACATTTTTAAAATAATTCTTTTAACCATTTTATTAATATTATTATTGACACTTAATGCAATTTTGACAAAATTTCATTCAAAGTAAACAATTTTTAAATCAAATTTCAATTCAATTTTTCATCTTTGAGTTATTTTCAATTACTTCAATGTACCTAATTTAACGAGTTTTTACGATGAGTTGAGCATTTTTTCTGTTCGATTCTATTCAATTTTAATGATAATCAATGAAGTTTTACTCATATGTATTTCTGGACATTTGATCGTTCTGTGATCATTTCAAACTATTTTATTGCCATTGAAGAAGCTTTCACAGAAAGTTCCATTAATTTTTATCAATTTTTTCTCATTATTGTATTGCAATGCCAAATTTTAGTTACAAGGTGTTGTGAGAGGCAGGATGCCTGTAACCGCCTTGGCGATTATTAGTATAACTCCATTTTTGCACAATATTACTCGATCTATTTATAGGGAGATACTTCGTTACTTGCTCTCTCTAAAATTATACCTATTATACTGGAAGTAAGGGGAATGTGGGGGATTCTCTGCTCGTGGATCCGGCAACTGTTGCAAGATCGCAAGCAAGGCTCTTCACTTAGCACCGGAATCTCGAGCTCTCTGGAGCTAAGTCAACGTTGTAAATATGTATTCTCGCTTCGGCACCGGAAAATGTGAAAGTGCATGGTCCTTAAGACAATGTGCCATTTATCGTGTTTAACCCACTTGTATCGTGGTAATTAGTGTTTCTCTGAACATATTGATTAATTCTACTTAATCAATATGGTTCTTTTGAATACACATTTGATCACCCCGGGCATCAAAGGCATTTCTCGCATTACATCAAACCTCGTGTAGTACGTACCTATCAAGTACCAGGATTCAGTGAGTACATCGATTGGATAGGTAATATGTACAGTGTCTTTGGTAAGTATTGAGAAATACTTATTTGGGCCTGATGATTCCCTCAATTAATTATAGTTTAGTTTTAATTAATTGAGTTAGTCGAAGTAGGAATATTATATTTATGAGACCTACCCAAATTAACTCATAATAATTGTAACTTCATCTCAATTATTGGTGTCATTCTGATCAATTACGTGTTAGGTACGCACTTAATACGTAATTGATTGGAATTCTTTACTTATCCAGGTCGTAAGTGGCAGGTAACGCGTCTGACCATTTCATTATGTTCAAATTGTGTAGTTTGTAATTGCCCTCTACGTACCTTCTTATATGTAACTAATATTTGATAAAGACATTTTAGTAGTCATCACAAATGTGTTTTATTATTATTAGAGTACATACGTGATTAGTTAGGCTGGATTATCTACCCCATATCATCTCTCGAGCTATCCAGGTAAGTGGTAATTATTCCCCACTTAGGGAATAATTATTGTCCCGCTCCAGTAGGAATTAAATACAACGATTCCCACCATCTAGATAATTACCACTCCCACTATATCAGTGTAATCTAACCCCCCCTTACGGGTGTAATAATCTTGTAATTATAAACACCCAAAAAAAAAAAAAAAAAAAAAGTGTCTGACAGCACTGCTCATCCTTCTTTTGCACTGATTTTTTGTCAAAATTGCAAAAAAAAAGGTCTTGATTTTGGCTAACTTTGCGAAAAAGTGTTGCATTTTTGCCAATAATTTCTAGAACGTACTGCTATTCCGTAAATTGCTAAGATACAAATATCTTGCGTTTTTGCCAAAAATTGCAAAAAATCATTTTTTTTTGCATTCTTAGCAATCCAGCTCTGCAATAATTAATTATCAATTCATTTTCACTTTACTAGTTTTTTTTTTGAAAATAGAGAAATGCTGATTGTTCAAGTTTTAATCCCATTTTTCAAAACTTCCTGATGAAATATCTACGTTTTTTCGAATTGTCAGTCGAACTTCAAAATTTTTCCATGTACCTACTTTAATGTTTTCTCATTATTTCAGAATTTTGATTTTTCTAAAGTCTTGTGATTTCATTTGAAACTAGGTAAATTTTGATGATATGCCCCCTCGTTGCGTAGAACTCTATTGAAATGTTTGCGAAGAAATTCATTTCTCGTATATAAGAGATCTGCACTTTTTTTCAATTCTTCAATGAAATTTTGAAGTTTTCCATGTGCATTTTCCCATTCTTTCAGAACTTTTTGTTCTTTGTTTTCATTAAATTTGGTAGTCATTTTTCTGACGTTGAAAATCACAATAGCTTTTTTTAGATATGTAGGCATGGATCCAATGTATCGAAAAATTCAAAATTCGTGTTGAATTTTTGCTGTTGCACAAGGATGGTGCCTTGCTGAAGTCTCTAACCTCCAATTTTCGATGTGGCTCGGGTGTCAAATAATCGAAATGTAGGTTTACTTCAGCTGGTCCCTCGTAACTTGCCCGCTGATTAGATTACCGAGTTCTCCTTGAGAGTGAGTTTTATGCAAATTCGCAGATCTCGATAATACCTAATGTTTTTTGAGCGATTTTTTAGCCCGAAATTAGGTCAAGATTTTAGGAATTTTCGATAAAGTGATATGTATAACCTATCAAAATGGGTTAAAATTTTACCAACAATTCAAATGTTTTGTACATAAGTACATATTTAAAAAGAAACATTTATTTTCTCCGTAGAAAAAAAATAAAACCCAGAGAGCTTTGCTGTTTTTTGTGACTCAGTTTTTTCAATGCGAATTTTCAAAAGTCAAGAAGACTCGAGTATTTTAATGCTTTTTCAGCGCATTGGATAGTTTTTTGGAAAGAACGACTTACGGAGGCTGTTTTGTTACTCGATTCCGATAATATTTGAGATAGTTTTTAAAAACGATATTACTCAAAGAGAATTACCTATACCTACTTACATGAAGCGGGTTTGCTATTTTTTTTCTGGTGGTTTGTAAAAACCTTATGAGTACAGAAAATTACCTACTCACTTTTAAAGCGGGTTTGCTATTTTTCAATTGTTTTTTTTTGCATTTGTTCATTTTTTATTGTGAAAAAAACATTCGTTTACTACGTTGAAAAAAAAATTGAAATCTATTTACTCTTTTTTTTTGGTGACCTAATTTTTTCAATACCTGGATAGTGATATAGTGAGACTTGTAATGATCGGGGTATGGAGAGGTAGATGAGAAAGACTATATGGTGGGTTTATAATAATACTTTCTACCTGCTGATTTTCTGAGAAATATCCCTAAGGAGATATTTTCCTGCACCATGCTAGCTCAATAGGTGCTTGTACAGATCAATACGAATACCCTATATACACATATAATTTCTTATTAACGTGTGGAGATAAAACACGAGACAATTGTTATGCACATTATATTATATTACATAAAACAATTGAGGACTTGTAATAATCATGGGGTTCGAAGTCATGATTATTGTATAAATAGATATAAACTATCTAACGCTAGACTATACTAGTAGAAAAGCTGTTCTGGCAGATATAACTCAAAAAGTAGGTTAATACTTGATTAGGCAAAAGCATATCGATTAAAGGGGATACCTCAAATTACCTTTAACTGATAGGGCGAACGCAACCCCGACAGGATTTAGGGTATATCTCCTGCCTCAACACTGTACACGTTCCCTGCTCGTCGGTGTGCTACTAATACTAAGCACGGCGCAGGGTATTGGTCGGTAGATACACTTTCAATTGGGTCGCCATCCCTTAGATCCGGAACGAAAAGGGATGCTTCCAGAGCACCATTGATTAATCGACATAACGTAATCAATGTTCACATTAAAAAGAAACATATTAACCTCGCGATGGGTTATATCAAAAAGCTGGCGGATTAGATCCTTAAGGGATTAATCGGCGTTAATTACTGAGGGTAGGAACCGAACATCGAATTAGCACTTGCAATTACCGAAACGAAGCACAGAACCGTCCTTAAGGGGGCTCATACTTAATGAGAGATTTTACGTTATTTTACATTTTTGTGCGATGCACTGACAACCGAAAGAATTAACACTAAGTACCAAAGTCACTAACTTATTTGACTACGGACAAGAACACCACAAAATTGAGAAGAACGAGTATGGTCTGTGCATGAGATTATATAGTCGAAAGTTCAAGGAGATTTATCCGAGCTTGGAGCGATCTACGCTCGGAGATATTCGTACACGTTACCTTGGGTTCCAGAAATGTAGGAGAAGTATGTTAAACTTCTTCGAAAGAGGGGTAATGATATAACCTCCGACGAGAGGTTATTGTACTTCCTCTCTACGGAGTTAAGGCATATCTGCTCCTTACAATAGTTTTTGGGAAAGAAAGACTTTGATCATTTTTGGTGAATTACGAGCTCAGAATCGTTTCAAGATTTTAGAAATTTTTGGGAAAAGTTGACACGCTTCATAATTATTGAAATAGATGAAATTTTTCTGAAAAACATGGATTTCCATCTTGACTTTTTTCAAGAATTTTGAGCCCAAAGTTGAGTTTTTTTTCCGAGCAATATGATAATTTCTATAAATCCGGCAATTTTCACTTTGCAATTTTCCAAAAATGCTCAACAAAAGTGTTGACTAAGATTTTCTCACTTGGCTTCCTCCGACTCAAAAGCAGGAATTGGAGTCAAAAACCTCTTACGAAAGATATTTACAAGTTGAAACACTTTTTCAATAATAGTTCTAATGTGTCGTTTTTCCCCCCAAGAAATTGCCAGAAAATCGTTTCTTTTGCTGAAATTGTCTAACGTCTCGTATTTATTGCCAGAAATCGCGAAAATTCTCAATTTTGGGATCAAAATTGCCAAAAAAACTTTTTTTTTTAATCGAAAAGTTGCAAAATATTTGTAGTTCAACTTTTTTGGCAAAAATAGGGAAAATGACCATTTTGGCAGCAATTGCCAAGATGTCCTGATTTTTGCTAAAATTAAACAAGTTCTAATTTTTTTGGCGATTTTTTTTTCTGCATTAAAATGTATTGCCTATGTTTTGTCACTTTTTAGTTACCTTTTTTGAGCTTTTCAGGTTACTAAAGTAACTTTTTTTCAGAAGAAAATGATTACTACGAGTCCTGGAATTTCAAAACATTATCGATTAAATTTGAAAAATGTTGACATTGAAAAAATCTATTACTTTATGAAGTCGTTTTATTTTTTGAATTGTAAATTTTTCAAAGCTTTTGCCCTTGCTTCGCTGGGACCATTTAAGTAACACGCTTTTTCGAAACTTCAGAAAATAGAACAATTGAACCGAGAAATTACAAAAATGATATTCAAACCTGAAAAATACGAATTATCAATACAATTTATGTTTTAAAAGAGAATCTCTCGCCTTTTAGAAATTTTGGAAAAAAGAGCACAACACTGTAGACCTATTAACGAATGTGACTTGTTAAATGGGGTTAAAATTTTACCAAAAATTCAAATATTTTGAGACGTCTTTTTTTTAAAACATTTTTTTACCAATTTAGGCCCCAAATTTTGGTCATGATTTCTGGGATTTTAAAAGAGCCAGGTACGGGAAACTTATCGCAATGGTTTAAAATTTCGCGAAAAATTCAAATATTGAATGAAAATATTTTTTGATCGATTTTGAAGAATTTCCAGCTCCGAATTGGTTCGATATTTTAGAAATTTATTATTATTCATCTGTGCCTTCTTCCTCCGTCATGTTCACATGCTATTGTTTTGAAGATTTGTAAAAATTGCGCATTTTGTTGTTGTTGTTTTTTTTTGATTTTTATATTTTTTGAGAACAGTTGATTTTTTCAAAGATTTTTTATATTTAAGAAGAAACATTCCTTTTCTCCCTTGGAAAAAAAGTTAAAACCCAGAGAGTTTTACTATTTGTTGTTGCCTCTAGTTCTTTCAAAGCGAATTTTCTAATAGTTTTTGGGAAAGAACGACTTACGGAGGCTGTTTTGTTACTGGATTCCGATAATATTTGGGGTAGTTTTTAAAAACGATATTACTTATAGAAAATTACCTACTTACATTTAAATCGGGTTTGCTAATTGATTCAATTTCCATTTAAATATAATAATTTCCTGACTGATTCTAAATCTGGGATATTTTTACAATATTTTGCTTATATTTTGCAGTGTTTTATCAACTTATGGTCAATTTAGACTCATTTTAAAGTAGATTTATAATTTTGCAGTTTTTCTCCAATTTATGGCATTTTTTAATGACCCTTTTATCCATTTCATTAACATTAATAATGCTTATTGCAATTTTGACAATATTTTATCAAACGTGAATGATGCTTAATGAAATTTTAATTCATTTTTTCATCTTCGAGTTGTTCTCATTTCTTAATTACTTTAATGTAATTTAACGAGTTTTTACAATAAGTTGAGCATCTTTTTGTTTGATTCTATTCAATTTTAATGATATTAAATAAAATTCTGCTCGAAATTTAAGACATTTTATCATTGCATTGATTATCGTAATGCTAAAGTATCATGCTTTTTTTGCCAAAAATTGCAAAAAAACATTTTTTTGCATTTTTTGCTATCTAACTCTGCAATGATTATCAATTCATTTTTGTTTTATCCCTTTTCTAAAATAAATTTTGAGTTTTTGCTAGTTTTCATGAAAATAAAGAAAAGCTGATAGTTCAAGATGAAAAACTTACGTGTTTCCAAATTTTCACTGGAACTTTAAATTTTTCCATTTTTAAGTAGGTATTTTCTTCAGTTTTTTTTCACGTTTTCTGATTCCCTTTGAAACTGGGTAAATTTTGACCCTCTCTCCCCCTCTTCGCATCGAATACCTACGATTAAAACGTTTGTAAAGAAGTTCCCTTTTAAAAGATCCAAATTTTTTCAATTATTCTTCAATTTGACTTTGAAGTTTTCCATGTCATTGTGCATTTTCCTCCTCTTTCGGAATTTTTTGTTTTTGTTTTTTTTCTTTTTTTCATTGAAATGGTAGTCGTTTTTCTGAAGCAGAAAATCCAAATGACTTTTTGCAGACAGGCATGAATCCAGTGTATCGAAAAATTCATTTTGGGTTTCGCAGTTGATAAGGTGGGGGGGGGGAGCTTGCTGAAGCCTAAAAGCCTCCAATTTTCAAAACGGCTCGAGTGGCGAGTAATCAGGATATAGGTGTACTTCAGCTGGCCCCTTGTAACTTGGCCGCTGACTACCTAGTGCTTCTTGAGTGTGATTTTCAAGCAAATTTAGCATAAAAATGGCAACACCAGACTGATTTCTGATTTATTGAGTATAGGGGTTAGAAAAAATGCTCACATCCATAGCATAAAAAAATCCATACTACGTCCGTCGAGTCAAAGATCGCAAAAAACGATTGGCACAATAGAACGCGATCGAATTTTAAAGTCGGCCCCCCCCCCTCATTTTAAGCGAATAATATGAAGTGTTTTGAAAAACTTACCTTATCTTTAAATAAAAGTGCTTTTAAATCGATTTCTAGGAATTTTGACCTCTGAATTGGTTCAAGATTTTAGAAATTTTTGGGAGAAGTTGACCCGCTACGTAATTATTGAAGTAGATTGAAATTTCCAGAAAAACATAAATATCTCTCTTGACTTTCTTCAAGAATTTTTAGCCCCAAAAATTCAAATATTTTGAGAGATCTTTTTTTTAGCAATTTTTTTACCAATTCAAATCCCAAATTTTGGTCACGATTATTTCTGGGATTTTAAAAGAGTTGCAGGGAACTTATCGAAATGGTTTAAAGTTTCACGAGAAATTCAAGTAGTGCAATGAAAATATTTTTTGATCGATTTTGAAGAATTTCCAGCTCAGAATTGGTTCGATATTTTAGAAATTTATTATTACTTTTCTGTATTTTTCTTCCTCCGTCCTGTTCATACGAGTATGCTATTGTTTTGAAGTGTTAAAATTACCCATTTTGTTGTTATTGTTGTTGTTTTTTTTTTTTGGAGTTCTTATACATTTTTTGAGAGCAGTTGATTTTTTCAGCGATTTTTTAAGAATTCATTTTGAAAAAAAGATTAGTTTTCTCCCTTGAAAAAAAATTGAAACCTAGAGAATTTACTATTTTTTCAAAAGTCAGAAGACTCGAGTATTTTAATGGTTCCTCAGCTAGGTAACTGGATAGTTTTTAGGAAAAAACGACCTACTTATACGGGGACTGTTTTGTTGGGTACTTACTTGATTCAGATAATATTTGAGATAGTTTTTAAAAACGATATTGCTTATAGAAAATTACCTACTTACTTTTAAAGCGGGTGTGCTATTTCTTTTATGCTGCGTGTTACTTTTGGTTTCCTTTCTTGAAAAGAAAATTAAAACCTAAAGAGAATTTACTGGTTTTTTTTGTTAACTTAATTTTTTCTATACGAATTTTCAAAAGTCAAAAGACTCGAGTATTTTAATGTTTCCTCAGCAAACTGGATAGTTTTTGGGGGAGAACGACTTACGGAGGCTGTTTTGTTACTTGATTCAGATAAGTAGTAAGTAGTTGAGATAGTTTTTAAAAAACGTATAGAATATTGCCTAAATGCCTACTTACTTTTATAGAGCGGGCAAGAAAATGAAAAAATTGGCACATACCTACATTTTTTTTCGGGTTTGTGTTCAGATGGACCTTGAGCAATTAGATTTCTTAGTTCAAAATCGGTTCAAGATTTTACGAATTTTGAAAGTTTTTTTTGAGCAATTTTTTACGAATTCAAGCCCTGAATTTTGCTCATGGAATGTTGAACGAGTTCCAAGGAACTTGTGAAAATGGTTTGACATTTCACAAGGAATTCAAATCTTGTAATGAAAGTGCTTTTTGATCGATTTTGAAGAATTTTGAGCTCAGAACTGGTTCAAGTTTTTGGAAATTTTTGGGAAAAGTTGACACGCTAAGTAATAATTGAAATACTTGAATTAAAATTTCCAGAAGAACATAAATTTCCATCTGAACTATTTTTGAGAATTTTATGCTCAAAATTGAGTTTATTTTTCGAGCAATATAATGATTTCTTATCGATTAAATTTGAAAAGTGTTGAATTGTAAATTTTTCAAGGCTTTTGCCCTCGCTTCGCTCGGACCATTCAAGTAACATGCTCTTTCAAAACTTTAGAAAATAGAATAATTCAACCGAGAAATTACAAAAATGATACTCAAGCCAGAAAAATGCGAATTATCAATACAATTTATGTTTTTTAAGAGAATTCTCGCCCTTTAGAAATTTTGGAAAAAATAGCACAACTGTAGACCTATTAACGAATGTAACTTCTTATAATGGGTTAAAATTTGACCAAAAATTCAAATATTTTGATAGATTTTTTTTAAGCAATTTTTTACACATTTAAGCCCCAAATTTTGGTCATGATTTCTGGGATTTTAAAAGAGCCAGGTACTCTCTAAATTTGAAACAGTCAATTTCACTGCTTAGCAGTCACGACATTTTGCCTTTTTAAAGCAGTAGTTTTTTTTTACTGCAAAACAGTGAAAAATTACTGAGTTGGTCAATAAAAAATCATTTCAACTGACCAATTCAGTAATTTTTCACTGTTTTGCAGTAAAAAAAAACTACTGCTTTAAAAAGGCAAAATGTCGTGACTGCTAAGCAGTGAAATTGACTGTTTCACATTTAGAGAGTACAGGGAACTTATCGAAATAGTTTAAAATTTCACGAAAAATTCAAATATTGAAATGAAAATATTTCTTGATCGATTTTGAAGAATTTCGAGCCCAGAATTGGTTCGATATTTTGGAAATTTATTATTATTTTTCTGTACCTTCTTCCTTGCCCTGTTCATATTATGCTATTGTTCTGAAGATTTGTGAAAATTGCCCATTTTGTTGTTGTTTTTTTTTTTTTGAGTTCTTGTAAATTTTTTGAGAGCAGTTGATTTTTTAAAAATTTATTTTGAAAGAAACCTTAGTTTTCTCCCTTGAAAAAATAATGAAATCTAAATAATTTACTCTTTTTTTCAATTACTTACCTAATTTTTTCAATGCGAATTTTCAAAAGTCAGAAGATTCGAGTATTTTAATGGTTCCTCAGCTACGTAACTGGATAGTTTTTGGGAAAGAACGATTCACGGAGGCTGTTTTGTTACATAGGTACTTGATACAGATAATATTTGAGATGGTTTTTAAAAACGATATTACTTATAGAAAATTACCTACTTACTTTTAATGCGGGTTTGCTATTTTTATTTATTCTAGTGTAAAAGTCCATACCTATCTGCAATTTTTGTTGGATGAATGTTTTCGTAATTTTCTTTCTTATTGTTTTTATATCTTAGGTATTTTTACAAGATTTTGCTTAAATTTCGCCATGATATATCAACTTATGGTCAATTTAGACGCATTTCTAAGTAGATTTGTCGGTGTCTTTTCACTTTATGGCAATTTTAATAACTCTTATCAATTTTTCATTGTTAACATTTTTAATAGGTACTTATTGCAATTTTTGCAATTTTGACAAAATTTCATTCAAAGTACCTGAACGAGTTTTAAATCAAATTTCAACTCATTCAACTTCGAGTTGTTTTCAATAATTATTACTCGAATGTAATTTAACGAGTTTTTATAATGAGTTGAGCATCTTTTTGTTTGATTCTATTCAATTTTAATGATATTCAATGAAATTTTATTCAAAGGGTAAAATGGGTGAAATGACCCTGTTCTCGAATTTTTGAAATTTTGATAAAACATTGTTGGAGTTGAAAAAAATTTCCTCATCCCACCCTTCTTGCCGACGATGGCGGAAAAAAAACATTTTTCGGGGGAAAAATCAGATATTTCAGCGAGTTTTGCATAAAAAATTTTGAATTCACCCAAAATATGTTGAGGAAACATGAGTCTAGGAACGTGAATTTTTTCAAAAAAATTTGGCGCCCGCGGGGGAGAGATATTGACAAAAGCAAATTCGAAACCGCCGTATCTCCGAACCTGATTCCGGTACACAACATTTTTCTTCTTTTAAAAATATATCGCAGATTTTCCGTTCCAACATAGGATTTGCATCCAAATTTTTTAAACCGTACAAACGTAGATCGAATGATCAGGCAAAAATTCATCACCTGTCAAAATTTCAAGTGCTAAAGTGCCTTTTTCGATTTTTGGTGAATTTATGAAAATGATTTTCAGAAAATCACATTTAGGTCAAAAATGAGGGAAAAAATCAAAATTTTATCAAATTGACCAAGAAAGCTGAAATTTGAAATATACCCTATTTTCGGCATGTCCAATCGATTGGAACCTGTTTCAACCAGTTTTGAGCAGTTCTGGAGACTACAGTAGATTTTTGAAACTTGAAATTTCTCCGAAATTTTGGACAAACGAAGATGGAAAGCCGAAATTTACTTCGCAAACAAATTTCAATACGACATGAAGTCGACTACATGGTGGTTTCAAATCGTTTTGAAGCTTCTAGCTGTACTTTTTAAATTTCAACTTTTCAAAAAACGACTTAAAATCCACCTGCAGTCGACTTCGTAGCGTATTGAAATCAATTTGATGAAATTTTGGGAGATTTCAAGTTTCAAAAATCTACTGGAGGCTCCTACAGGGTATGTAACAGGTAGTGCAAGTAGTGAAAAGGTAGTGATTTTAAAAATTAGTAGTGAAAAAGCAGTGAATTTTGTTAAGAAGGTAGTGAAAAAATGAAATAATTCAAATTCGTTCCTTTGTTCGATCTTTATTCCGTAGTAAAGATCTGATTTGTCGGCATTTTTTAGTGTTTGAATTACACATTTTTAAGAGCTTTTGCCCTCGCTTCGCTCGGGCTATTTTCTCTTTTTCCGCATTAAGAACTTATTGTTCAAATTCATAAAATGTTCAAAGTTTGAATCAGAAAAACAAGAATTTTTTTTCCACTTCTCGAAAGATGAATTTTTGAAAAATGGCCGTCGCTTCGCTCGGATTTGTTTGTTTTTTTTTAATTTTGAATTTTTTCTAAAAAAATTATTTCAGTTTCATGAAGCAAAGTAATAAACTTTTTATAATTAACCAATTCGGAAAACTTCCAAAAAATTCATACCAAAAATCTCTGAAAAATTAAAGTTATCCCATCAATTTTGAAAAATGTGGAGATCAGAAAAGTCTGGAATCCTTTCATTAATATTGATGTTGTTCTACTTTTCGAGTTACAAATTTTCCAAAGATTTTGCCCTTGCGAAATACTGATTATCGAGAGTTTTTGCCAGGGCTCGTTTGTTTCTCATTTTCGCAATTAAATAATTCCTATGTAGGAGAAATCATTAAAACTCGCTGTTTCATTTGAAAAATTGATATATTTTTTCCCCCAAATGTCGTTCAAATTTTTCATTAAATTTTTGCACATTTAAAAAAAAATTGTTATGCTAAAAAAGTTTTTTATTCACCCAATTTCATTACATTAGCAAGAACCTTTATATTAAGGTAAAAATAAAATAAAAAATTGAAATGATTAAAGTATATTTTTGACATCCACTTGTTTGAAAAAAATCTCTGGATGTTTGAAGACATTGGAAAAGCGAAAAATTCTAATGTAAAATTTTGCCTCCCCTGGCTCCCTTTTCTTATAAAAATCTCTAATGTCTAAAAAAAAGTCCTGCTAAAGTCCTGATTTTTTAATCTGAAATTTTGTTAGACACCTTGTCTTATAAGGTATGTAATGAGCTCATTTGTATTGTTTTTTTTTGATTGAAATTAAAAAATACGTTGTCTACAAATTTTCTTCCAATTTCAATTTCTTTTAAAGATTTCCCTGTGAAAAATTCTACTGTGTTAATTTTTGTTGTGGGGGGGGGGGGCTCGAGTGGATAGCAGTCTGAAAATTTGGTTGAAAAAAGGTAGTGAAAAAGTAGTGATTTTTTCAACAAAAAAAAATCCGTTAGATACCATGACTCCAGTAATTTTCAAAAAGTCGCTGGAGGCTCCGAATTGACTTAAACCCACCTGAAGTCGTCTTCAGAGGGTGTTAAACTTGGAGTGCGGAGTAAATTTGGGTTTTCCATCTCCGTTTGTTGAGTTTCAAAAATCTACTGGAGGCTCCAGTAATTTTCAAAAAGTCGCTGGAGGCTCCAAAACGACTTGAAATCCACCTGCAGTTGACTTCCTAGCGTATTGAAATTAGTTTGCAGAGTAAATTTCGGCTTTCCATCTCCGTTTGATGATTTTTTTTGGGGAATTTCGAGTTTCAGAAATCTGCTGGAGGCTCCAGAATTGCTCAAAACGGGTTGAAACTGTTTCCAATCGATTTGGCATGTCGAAAACAGAGTATATTCCAAATTTCAGCTTTCTTGGTCAATTTGGTAAACTTTTGATGTTTTCCCTCATTTTTGGACTAAATTTGATTTTCAAAAATTCATCAAAATGCGAAAAAGGCACTTTTGCACTTGAAATTTTGACAGGTGATGAATTTTTGCCCGATCTTTCGGTCTACGTTTGTACCAAAATGGCCGCCATTTTGTAAGTAGGGCCACTTTTCTTTTGAGGACAAGGGCTAAAAATGTTCCTCAGAACTCTCCCTTTAAGAAAAAAGTTGCTTTTAACAAAAAATCAGTCTATACAGAAAACAGTCTCGAGTTAACAATGTTTAATAATTTGATAAAACTTTTCTATGCCTCGTACCTACCTACACATGTATCGTTTAGTGCAAGATTTACGAGCGTTAAACGCACGTTTGATACATTGTGGAAAATATTTTTCCTTCGTCTAAAGTACTACATACTACATTTACACGCCGACCGACCAAAACAAAAATAAAAACGACAAAACAAACCTAAATGATCACCATTTAGAGTAGTAAATGACGTTTAGGTACGAAACTATTTTTCTCTTTCGACGAAGATTGAAAAGTTTTGGTAAAAACTCATAAACTTACGTTTATCTTTCCTCCGGGTATTGTGAAGTTATAGAACGGTGGATTTCGACCTTTGACGTAATGAAACAGTTTTCTATCACCTTTTAGCCATTCAACTTTGTGAATGTGATCGAACGGCGCGTTATATTCGCACTTGAACGTTACGCTTCTTTTTACCAGTACGTATCGCGGTACTTTTAGATGAACTTGAAATGGCGCTTCTGAAACATATTTCAGTTTAAAAATCAATATGGCGAACGGATCCATGTTGGTTAGAGAGGTACTCGTATATACATACGAGTGTACATTACATATACTATAGGTACATATATAAGCTTAAATTCTACACACCTAATGCATAATATGGTACTGTACTGGCAACCCCCAAGAGTCAGATTTAACCTATATCATAACAAACGCCACAAACTCATTATTTACTTTTCGCCTCTCGCATCAGCCCCCGGAAAACAATTCACCGTGTAATTTCGCGTCTGCAACGTCACCATTTCCAGGCCCCATTTAACGCGCGGATTTTGTTTGTATGATGCTATGGGTTACTGTGTGTAAACCTACCTACGACTATACTCTCTCTTGTTTCTCTTATTCTTTTTTTTTCAACTTTTCATAACCCACACACAGAAACACACACCCTCATTGAATAAGTAGTATATGTACCTTCCATACAGCTCGTATAGCATTTTTGGTTGGCGTCGTTTTTATATGCCTATATCCTTCGGTTATACACTATACATAGGTAGGTACCACCTTCACCTGCATGTACCTAGCCTCTTCTGCTCCTTTTCTATACTCATCGTGCCTCATGAAAAAACAATTTCTATACCATTAGGAACGCGCTCAAAATACTAATGAAATATACCGCAAAAGCCGAGCAAACAGTCTCATGTTAATTTTGTATGCACGATGGATCCTTTCTATGTTGTAGGTACTTTTACTCCAGTCTACAGTCTAAAGAATATGTTTTCAACTTTCGAGTTGAAATAAAGTTGAAATTTAATAATGTTAAAATCAACTTTGAACATAGTTTTTAACTTTATAGGTTTCTTCGTTCGCCAACAAAGTTTCCTCCCTGGGTTTCTTCTCTGTAGTTTCCCCCCCCCCCTCTATACTCGAACGGTATATTCTAACCCTTTTTTTTTCTTTTACTGCCTATTCGAACGCCAGGAAATGGTATTTTTTATTTTACTTTCTTTTATGTAAATGGCTATCTACTTGGAAATGCCTCTTTATCAATTAGAAAGATTAATTAGATTATATTATTTTTACGATTGGTTTAAACGATTCGAGTACGAAATGGGTACGTTTGTGGAAGGAAATAATCGCACGATGTCTTTCTGAGTGTTATGGGTTTATGACGGAGGTGGTCATTCTTCGAAGGGGGATTTGATAACAATCGAATTGTACTTGGAGTTGCATTTGATTGTGTTGACAATTTTACCAACAGAAAGATTTCTGAAGAAAATTATGGATTTTCTGCCTCAGAAAGTTCATTAGAAATTCGTTCACTCGTTGAATCCCGTGGGAGGTCATTCTTCATTATCACCACCAACCCACCCTCCCCTCCTACAGAAAGTTCATTAGAAATTCGTTCATTCGTTCAGTTGGGATACTTCTACTTGATAACCCCGTATGATTAAGTCATTCTTTATTTTCACTTTTTTTTTTTTTGTGAGTCAGAAAAATTTGTGCAGGAAGATGAACATATTTTTTGGAGAATTTATGAAAGGAAATCACCCAAAAAATGTTGAATTTCAACCCTGTACATTTTCCTAAATTTTTCGACACTTCCTCGCGTTATTTGAAGAAGCTTTTCATTTTTCCTCTTTAAAATGGGTCATTCGATCCACGTAAATTCAAGCAAGAAGTGGTAGGGGGAGGGTCGGCAATTTGTTTGAAATTTTTCCTGTTGAAAGACCTTCTGAAGGGATGACTAATGACGCAAATTGCAGCCCTCTAGTCTTTTTTTGAAGGCTGCTAGGGGGTGTCAAAAGTTATCAGTGAACTTGGAACATCATCCATTTCAGCAGTGGATTACTCGATAACAGTGATGTCTACCAAAATGGAACTTTTTCCAATAGTTAGGGGTTTTGAAAGGCTTTATGGTTGTTGTATGAGTAATAGACCTGTGTACAGAGGGTGAGCTTGTTGGACGAGTCAGAATTCGAGGAATAGGTTGAGGAGTGAGAGAATGAAAAGTAGGACACTCGAACATAACGATTCTATATCGTTTATTAATTTAGTACATAGCCAGCTAGACCATAAGTATGTACTGAGACAGTTTAACAGTTGAATATTGTGCATTATACTGAATACATCGTTTTGGATAGAACCTGCCTATTACTTCATACGACAGAATTGGCACCCAACAAGGAAGAACCAAGGTAAATACTCCGAGAACAATGGTGAATAATTTGTTGAATTAATCAATTATGAAGTGTTATTATTATATCTGTACTATTTGCGTAATTATTATTTAAATCATAAGTGAAGAAAAAGCACCAAAAGTGAATTTTCAAGAAACTAACAGAACATTTCTGAATTTTGAGCAAAAATCTAGGACCAGCAAAGCTCAATTTTTTTATAAAAATGATAGGAGACAGACATTTGATTTTAAGATCAAATATAAACCAGGAAAAACAGATGTGTTCCCAGATATACTAAGTAGGGTAGAAATACTTGAGAAAGAAGAAAAATGTAATACAGGAAGTCAAAAATGAAGAAAAACAAGAAAAAATTGATTTTAAAACAGAGCAGGAAAATGATGAATTTTGTAGAAATGTAATAGAAGCCAAATTAGGAAAATTGAAAAGCTTAAATCCAGATTACAAAAAATACATGAGAGCGAGTAGAAGATATGACATAAATGAAGATGAAATTTTAGTATTTCACCAAAAAACACCATATGGCCTAAGTAATTAAATCAATTGTTATCCCAAGAAAATTAATTCTAAAAATACTAGAGGCTCTCTATAATAACTAATTTGGAGGAGGTCATTATGGAATGAATAAAACTGTTGAAAAAACTCAGAAAAAGTACTACTGGATAGGAATGATATCAGATATAAAAAATTACATCAAAAGCTGCCATTCCTGCCAGCTAAGGAAAAACGATACTGAAAAAAAAACAGGATTATTGAAACCAATTGAAGTGAAAAATTGTGAAATTTTTGGACTTTGTTGGCCCACTTACAAAAAGCTCAGGTCAAAAATACATCTTGGTAAGTACACACCAGGCTACAAAATTTGCTATAGCAAAGCCTGTGTATAGTACTTCAGCTGAGAGTGTGATTATATTTTTATTTGAGCTCATAAGTATCTATGGATGCCCGAAAAAAATATCATGTGATAATGGGACTCATTTTAAAAATTCAAAATTTCAAGAAGTGTGAAAAAAATTAGGAATTGAGTTAATTTATAGCTCTAGCTACTCAGCTCAGAGCCAAGGATCAGTAGAAAGGAAAAATGGCTTACTTTGTTAGCTCCCTTTCACATTATGCAAATGAAAATCAAACAAACTTGAGCGAATTTATTAAATTTGTAGTATTTTCCTACAACACCACTCCAGTAGCTAGATTTAATGGATTGAGTCCATATTATGTTTTATATGGACAACAGCCTAATTTACCAATTGACAACAAGCTTGGATTAAATACAAAAGATGAAAAAGATAGACAAGCTCAGATCGATGAAACCCAAAAAATCAGAAAAGAAATTCCCGAACTGATTTTGAAAAATCAGAATGAATATAAAAAGAGTTACGACCAAAAACACAGGGAAGTTTTATACAATCCTGGTGATCTTGTACTCTTGGAAAAACCATGGAAACACTTGGGAAAATTGAAAACAAAATATATAGGACCTCATACAGTACTGAAAAGAGTAACCCCATTAAACTACAAAATTGAAGTTGATGGAAAAGAAGATACAGTACATGTAAGAAGATTGAAAAAATATATTCAACGAAATCCAAATCAAAACTGCTGAGAAAATGAGAAAATAGAATTAGAAATACCTACATAGGATTACAAATAGGTTAAGAATTTTAATTTTACATGATATAATAAGATTCTACATGTGGCTAGTGTGAATTTTAGAGTAAGTAGACTAGAATTATGATAGGAATAGAATTTTAAATTATAAAAAATTAAGAATTAGAAAAATCAGCAGAAATGTAGGCCTACAGAAATAAAGAGAGAAATAAGAGAAAAAATTAGAGAGAAAAAGCTACCCACCTTCTATAGGTGAAAAAAGCAAAAAGAAAAAAGAAAAATGACCAAAAAGAGAAAAATTAGTTTACCTAACTATTAGAAACTTTAGTATAAATTTACTTACTACAGTGGAGTCTCGATAACTCGAAGCTGAAGGGAGAAGGAGTTGACTTCGAGTTATTGGAGTTTTCGAGTTATCGGAGTTCGAGTTATAGAGGTTAATTTTGGTATATTTTGAGTTAGCGAAGTTTTGAATTGGATGAGTGTTTTTTTACTAGAATGAAATGGAAACACATATTATACCTGGTCGAAAAGATTAAATTATGGAATGAGATTGTACAATAGGTACCATTGAAGATACGAATATGTGAATGTGAAAGAGTTTTGTATCAATAAGATTCGAATTTACAAGTGTTTTCAACTAGAAATTCGAGTTATAGAGGCAAAACGTTGGCAACGTTCGACTTACAGAGGTTTTTTCTTGTCTTTTTCAAAAATTTTACTTCGAGTTATCGGAGTTTTTGGACTTGTTACTTCGAGGTAAAGAAGTGAATTTTACATTGAGTCTTATGGAGAGTTGAAGGGAAACAGACTTTGCTTCGAGTTATCGGAGTTTTCGAGTTAACGGAGTTTGAGTTATCGAGACTCCACTGTACATATACGTTTGTGTAAAAATTTACTCAAATATGACAAAATACCTATCAAAGAATTTTAGGGACATGGTATGGACCATCTGAGGCCCTACTGTGACAAAATGAACTAGAGGGGAGGTACTAGGGGAAAAGTAGAGTACCCTATTACCACAATCCCCAAAGGTCATCTGATCAGAAATCAGATTGTAAGTTGTAAATATACCTATATGGTTACTAAGTAATATTTTTTAGTACCTATCCATTGTACGTAGTTATTTCTATGAAAAAAAAACTGGTCAAATTTTATGGTCAAATTTTATAAATAGGTAAATTGTAATGGCATATTTTTTTAAAATGACTTTACGAAATAATGCCATCCTAATTTTTTAATATGTTGTTCAGCATGAAAAGTTGTCCATAATATATTGTGGATGATTTACGAAAAGTTATTCAAATGGATGGATTCGAATGCTGCGTATAGGTGGAAAAAATTGCTTAAAAAAATTGCTTACTGAAAGTATAGTGTGTTTGTTAACGTGTTTTCTTGCTCCATGTTTTATTCATGTGATAATATTACGTCAACTTGAGCAACCAGCTACAAATTGAATTAAAGACATGACCGGTCCACTATGGGATTTTTGTTTTAGAACGTAAGAATTGACCTGTATACCGAACTACAGTTGTCTTATTAGATACACGATTCCTTATTCAATTCTAATCACACTGAAGTACCTAATTTTTCTAGAGAGGGGAATAAAAATGAAAAAATTGCAATGAAAATATTTCGTTGTTTTTCACACTTGACTAACGAAAAAATTTTATGTAGCCGGTGAAAAAACACTCATTTTTTGCCATGTCCCTGAAGTATGTACTTATTGCATACATTTTTTTATGTCACACGGAAACTATTGAAGTTGTACAAAAACTCCCTCCTCCCCCCCCCCCAAAAAAAAGAAAAAAGTATGAGCTTTATTGGAAACCTAGAAACCTAGTTTTTATTTCGTTCAAAAATAGGGGGAGGAGGTACTGAAAAAAATGTCTTTGAATAAATATCAAATTTTGGTAGACACCCTGGTGATGAGGGGGGTTTGCCAATAATCGAATGTACCTAAAGTTGCCCATGATTAATTTCTGAAGAAAATTATGGACATTTGTTCAGTTCGGATTGGATACTTCCACTTGATTAGTGATTACCGTGGGGGGAGGGGGGGGGGAGGCATTCTTCATTTTTACCATTATTTTATTTTATTTATTTATTTTGCAAGATTGAGAATAGGTAGTGCAGGAAAACGGACATATTTTTTGGAAAATTTATGAAAGGAAATCACCCAAAATTTTTCAAATTTCAATCCTTCACATTTTCTTGAATTTTTCGATAATTTACTTCATTTTAAATTTCTCGTTCTTTCGCACAAAGTGTCAAATTTTATTGAATTTTTTCTCTTTAAAATTCTCAAACGTATAAAAACTTACAAAGGAACCTAAGGAATCTCTCATCGTGTTCGCTACAAATCTGAACGCGACTACGATTTCTGGAAAAAGTATGGTCTGAGACCCCCATATTCAACATTTCAGTTGCCCAAATTGACTTTTCATTTTCTGATGAATTTTTGAAAATTCAAATTTAAACATTTTCGTAGATTTATGCTGATTTTTGAAAATGTATACTTATTCGGTAAAAACGATGGATATTGGTCCTGAAACTACGAGTATCAAATCCCTCGAACCGAATTTCTCCATTTTAAGTCATTCTAAAGCCTCCAGCACGATTTTCAATTTCTTCAGAATTTTAAAATTTCTCCAGAATGTGTGAAAATCAATTCGGGCAGCTAAAATCGAGTTGTGGCATATTCTCGACTTGGCCAAAATTTTCAAAAACAGTGGCAAAGTGACCAGGTGGCGGGAGGTTCTACCCTCTTGGACATTTTGGATGTTGGCAAAAGTTGGAAATTTTGAGTGTTTTAATGTGTTCAACTTTTAAAGAACGATTTACCTATTTAAATTTTGATTTTTTTGAATTAAGGAAATTTGAAGTGTAATATGTAATTGAATATCATTTGAATGAGATGGGTTACACAGATTATATTGGAAGTGCGATATTATCTATTTAATTTATATCAAGATTTCCGAGAGGATTGGCTTGATCGCCCAAGCCAAGTGCACCGAAGGATGCCGGTACAGAGGTGACATGGAGTCACATCCTTAAGAAAGGTTGGTGGGCAAATGAATCCCCATTTTGATATATTTAGATCAGTAGACCAAATTCTCTTTTTATTAGATTTATATTTACTTTATGAAGAAGAGATAATTTATGTTATGTGAGCTAGAAATGAAATGCATTTGAAAAGATATGCTTACAATGTATGAGAAACAGACTTATTAGGTTTATTATCGTAAATTCTTTAATTTTTTTACATTATATTTTATAAAAAATTTTCATTTTGTAAAAAAGTACTTTATTCGCCCAATTTCAGTAACAAGAACTTTGAAGGTGAAAATGAAATCGAAAATTGAAATGGTGAAATCATATTCTCGACATCCGCTTGCTTAAAAAAAGCTTGTGATGTTTGAAGGACCCTGGAAAAGCGAAAAATTTGAACGTCTAATTTTGCCTCGCCCACTCCTTCCTCCTCTTGAAAAATCCCAAATGTTTAAATAATGTTCTGCTAAAAGTCCTGCTGAAACCCTGCTTTTTTATTTCGAAATTTTGGTGTCTTGAGGGATTAGGGGAGTGAAAGGTTCTACACTTCCGGGCATTTTGGAAGTTGGCAATTTTGAATGTTTTAATGTGCTGAACTTGTGAAGAACGATTTACTTTATTTGAATTATGATTTTTTAATTACCTATGCATTCGATGAATTCTATTGAATATTATGATTTCCGAGATGTTCGGCTTGATCGTCTAAGCCGAGTGCACCGAGGGATTCTGGTAAGGGGGCGACATGGAGTCACATCGTCAGGAAAGGTTGGTGGGCAAATTAATCCCCATTTTGACGATGTCTATTGCGTAGATTAGTGAACCAAATTCCCTTTTTATTAGATTTTACTTACTTTTTTCCATCAATTTGCCGTTATCGCTACAAACACCAGAGGCAGGGGAAATGAATAAATAATATAGGTATACATTTTTAGATTTTAAGAATTATGAATTAAATTCAATTAGGAATTTACCATCTTTTTTTCATTTAATAAACAACTTAATCGAGAACTCTCAAAATTACTCACTACCTTATGAAATTTGTCAAGATTTTAGCAAAATTTATCGCGAGTCGATATGTTTTCTGTACAAAAATAATTGGCTGCGCCATGAACAATTTTTTTGTAAATTTGTAAAAATTGTTGGTTATTGATTCAATCTCTTTTGCGTCGATATTCTGATTTTTGTAAACATTCGACGCGATTGTTCTTACGAAAAAGGTCTAGGTTACTTATCAAATAGTGATATTTTGCGTTAGGTTAGTTATAGAGTTCATCGAACTCTTTGTTTTAGTAGCGAATATTTTTTGTTACAATTTTAAAATGTAAATAAATTCAATTTTTATTTTCGTGTTGAATAATTTGATCTGATCTACAAATCCTCTTTTATCGTTACAAAATTCAAGAATTTTTGTGTAATGAATTTCTACATAGTTAATACATTACGATTTCTTTTATAATATACTTTTAATTTCTAAAGTAAATTACGCTGAGACTTTGTCTGAAATTTTGCCTATTATTTTTAAAGTGTATTCGTTGAATGCATTCTGTACCTAGTAACGTACCTAATTTAAAATGACGGAAATTGAATTAATAAAATAGCATAATATGGTCAAGTTATGAGGTTTACAACTGTTACTTATTATTATCCTAAAATTCGTGCCCATTTTTCCTTAGTCTCATCCTATCCGTTGCCCTATTTACCATTTGTCTATATCTACTTACTCCTTGAAATTACTCACTTCAGACAAGCGTCTAATCTCGATTTGCCAAGGTATGTCTCGTGTTTTGGCCAAATTTTTAAAAACGTCCAATTTTTTGGCTATATTGTTCAAAAAGTTGTGTTGTTTGTCGAAATTGCTGATAAGGTTCATCTTTTTGACTAAATTGTCAAACGAGACTATTTTTTCCTAAAATTTCAAAAGATCTGCTTGTTCTCAAAATTGTCAAAAAAGTTTTGTTTTTGTTAAAATTTTCGAAAAAAGTCCAGCTTTTGTTATATTCGACAAAAAATTGTCGTGAAAGTTTTGTTGTCCGTCAAAGTTGACAAGAAATTCCTGCTTTTTTCGAAAAAATTGTTCAGAAAATCATGTT